>NC_142010.1:121854791-122167291 GCF_049901735.1 Notechis scutatus
TTGACTATGTTAATATAGTTATGATGGGAGATTTTAATGGAATTGTAAACAATAAACTGGACTACACAACACAGAAAACAATAAAGCAAAATAGAAAGACTCTCCCTAAATCTTTTTTTAATATGGTAGATGAAATAAACTTAAAAGATACATGGAGAGAAAGAAATGCTAAAGCTAAACAATACACCTTCTACTAAAATAGACACTTATCATGGTCCAGAATAGATATGATATTGATGTCAACAGAATTGTGAACTAATATTCAAGAAATAAATATTGAAACAAGTACTTGGGCAGATCACAATCCAATGACAATTAAATGGAAAGGACAAAGAAGAAGATCTAGATGGACATTAAATAATACTATTTTAAAGGAAAAAGACTTCACATAGTGGAGAATCCAGAATGTATGGGATACAATGAAGGCATATGCCAGAGGCTTGATAATAGACTATACAAAGAAAAGAAGTACCATGAAAATATTAGCCTCTAAGCCATTAGAAGATGAGTATAAAGGACTTGAAAAAGAGCTACAGAAAATGCCACAGAAAAAGGACATTAAGTTAAAAATGGATATAACCAAACATAAAATGGGTCTAATAGAAAAAGAAGAATTAGCACAAAATATTAGAGGTGCTAAACAGAACTACTTTGAAGATGCAAATAAACCAGGTGGATGGTTAGCATATAAATTGAGAAAGGAGAAAGAATCAAGGAAAATATTGCAATTAATAGATGACCAAGGCCAAGTTTGCTATGGTAGTAAAGAGAAGAAGGAAATCATTCAAGACTATTATGGGAAACTATACACACAAGAGAATATTGATGAGGAAAGAGTTAAACAGTATTTACAGAATGCTAATTTACCCCAGATACCTAAAGAGATTGAAACGATGTTAGAAAGCAATATAACGATGATGGAGTTAACTGAAGCACTTAAGAAGCAAAATAATGGAAAGGCACCAGGCCCAGATGGACTTCCGGCAGAATTTTATAAAACATTACAAGAACCATTGCTAGAAGTTATGAATGAAATTATGTTAAAGAAGAGGATACTTAAATCATGGTCAGAAGCTTATATCACACTTGTTCCAAAAGAGGAGACCGATCCATTCCCTACTAAATGCAGATTATAAAATCTTTGCTTCAATATTGGCAGCAAGACTTTAAAAATATTTAAATAATTTTATCCATCCTGATCAAAATGGATTTCTGCCAAGGAGACAAATTAAAGACAATATGAGTGTAATCTTGGACACTTTGGAATACTACGAGGCACATCCTGAAAAACAAATTGCTCTGATATTTCTAGATGCACAGAAGGCATTTGATAATGTGAACTGGCGATTCATGTTATTACTGCTGGAACAGATGGGCTTTGCTAGAAAATTTATTCAAGCAATAGAAGCTATATATCATAAGCAGACAGCAAAGGTAATGATAGAGGGAGAACTGACAGATTCTATTGATATAAGAAAAGGAACAAGACAAGGGTGCCCACTATCACCTCTGTTGTTTGTGTTAACTTTGGAAGCGCTAAACAGAAATATTAGAGAAGAAAAGAATATAAAAGGGATGAAAATTAAAAAGGAAGAATTTAAGTTGCAAGCATTTGCTGATGATCTGGTCTTTATCTTAGAAGACCCACTAGAAACAGCATCAAAATTGATAGAAAAGATAGAGACATATGGAAAGGTGGCTGGTTTGAAAATAAATAAAGATAAGACAAAAATATGCTATCAAGACAAAAGGAAGAACTGGCAGACCTATTGAAAATTCAGGTCACGAATAAGATCAAGTACTTGGGGGTATACTTGACAGCAAGATACAGTACACTAAAAGAGAATAATTATATCAAACTTAAACAGCAGATAGCGCTAGATTTGGCGAAATGGGAAAATTTACAACTGTCATTAATAGGGAGAATATCAACAATCAAGATGAATATATTACCCAGAATTTTATATTTGTTTCAAACAATTCCAATTAGGCTTGGAAAAGACTACTTTGAAGATTTAAATAAAATTGTGTTGAAATATATATGGCAAGGTAAGAAAGCGAGAATAAAGTTAAAACTTTTGCAAGATGCTAGAATAAGAGGAGGATTTGGTTTGCCTAATTGGGAGTTGTATTGCCAAGCTACAAATTTGATGTGGGTTAAGGAATGGATAACATTACAAAATACTAGATTGTTGACATTTGAAGGACATGATCTGTTGTTGGGGTGGCATGCTTTTTTATGGTATAAAGGAACTAAAACACAGGGGTACTTTAGAAGACATTATATACAGGAGTCTCTGTGGTTAAACTGGGAGAAGATTAAAAGACAGTGTTATTTGAAAATTCCAGTCTGACTATCAACTATTGAAGCATTTTCTTATCCTATAATATACAAAAAGGAACAAACAGTTAGATATGGTGAAATATTGAATGAAAAAGGTGAACTTAAATCTATACAAAAACTAGAGGAACAAGGTATAAAGATGAATTGGTTTTCATATGTGCAAATACATTCAAGGTATGATAAAGATTCTAAAACAGAAGGTTTCTATGATAAACTGACTGACTTAGATAAGATTTTGACAGGTACTGATGAAAAGGTGATTAAAAATTGTATGGATATCTATTAGAAATTAAACTAGAAGAAGAACAAGTTAAAGAAACTATGATTGCTTGGGGGAAGAGTTTTGGATATGGGATTGATTTAGAGAAAATTGTGGTCTCAAAATTATAAAATGACAATGTCAACAGCATATAAAGAAAATTTGTATAAGATGTTTTACAGGTGGCATTTCCCCCTGACAAGAATAGCAAGAATGTTCAAGAATAAATCCAAAAAATGTTGGAAATGTCATCAGACACCTGGCTCATATTACCATATGTGGTGGACTTGTGTGGATGCTAAAAAATACTGGACTAAAATCCACACGTGGTTGGAAAAAATGACAAAAAAACATATAGATTTGAAACCAGAGATATTTTTATTGGGAATTTTACCTGAAATATATAGTAAAGACTTGAAATACCTGATTGTAAATGTATTAACAGCGGCTAGGATTGTATTTGCTAAAAACTGGAAAAATGAGAAAATACCATCACAGGAGGAAATTATTAAGAAAATATTGGAATGTGCTGAAATGAGTAGATTGACATTTGAAATTAGAGAACAAGATGATAAACAATTTTATAAAATTTGGGATCTATTCTATCAATGGTTAGACAATAAAATATAGTAATGAAATATGTAGACTTTTAGAAAATAATAAATATATAAAGATGTATTCTTTTCTTATTATATCTACAAAATGATTTTAGGATAGATCTGGGATGATAATATGAATTGTCATAAAACAAATTAAGTAAAATATGATCATTTTGTAAAACATGAATGAATAGAAGTATAGTCAAATGATTGATTAATAATGATATTAATGTATTTAATATTTGATTGAAAATACGAGATTATATACAACGTAATTATAATTGAAGACTATGAAATGGAAGCACAAAACAATTTGTAAACCAACCGGCACACTGTATGTACACCTTTGGAAGATGACTTGATGTTTTTATGTTTTGTTTGTTTATGTTTGTTTTAAAAACCAATTAATTTTTTTTTTTTAAAAAAGAAATTCTATACTGCCCCTGTGATATGGCTACCATAGAAACCACAGCTCATGGTTTCTTTACTGCCAGTTCTGCAGTTCTGCCAGTTCTTGCCACCAGTTGATTACTCCTCTTTGAGTCATATCCCATTCCTAAACTCTCTTGCAGCGTAGATAGAAAGGGCGTTCTCACATAATTATACCAACATCCATTTTATTTAAATTTTTGATAGATTTTATTTGCGCTATCTGCTTAAAAATCAAGATGAGTCTATTTCTCTAAAAGTAGCAAATTTTTGCCATATTATGCATAAACTTTGCACACAAATGGTTGCTGATAGTTCTTGTTGTTAGGGTACAGTTATATATTGTTCATTGTATTAGTTGTATTTTTATTGGTTAATGACCTAACTAAAGTTTCTGTCTGTCTGTTCCATTCTATTTCAATAATGGGATCCAATACTGGGGAAATCTTCGTGGGTTGTTCGTCATTTGACTTGAGAAGGACATGCAAATGTATTTGCAACCAACAGCTGATATTTCTGTAGATTTGGGAATGATTCCCATGACTGCATACCACAACTATGAAATCTAGGATTAAGAATGGAAGCTGATGCAGATATCCATCAGTGTCTGAATGAATGTAGTCTGAAAACTGATCCCAAACTTTTGGATTCAGTGCTTAATTTTTAAACTGGTAAATGCAAGGGATGCTTACTTACGCCAGTGGAAGGGGGAGGACACTAGTTTAAACTTAATGAAAAGTACTAACTTTACTGATATTTAATAGGTGTCAGATCTGAACTTTTGCTACAGAAAGTAGTTTCTAGAGCAGATTGAAATCTTGGCCCCCAAATGAGTCATCATAGTCCCCTCCACCTCTTTTCACTCAGCAGTAAATGTGGCTGTGACTATTCCATTGGTTTTAGCAAGATGGATTAATTTTAGAAGCAGATCCCATACATATATACAATCAGCTAATTCAGGTGAAAAATCTTTCATGTGCATATGTCTAAACAAAATTCTGCTTGGGAAATGTTGGCTCTTCTTCCCTGAAAGTTATTTTGTTTCAGCCCAAAACTCTCTGCATTCTCTCGCTGATGTTTGTCCTTCTAATTCTGTCTACATTCACCCAGCATAGCATATGTTAATGCTGTTTCTAGCTCATTACCCAGCAGTTATGAGCATTACCTTGGCTTTATTCCAAGACAAGAGAGGTGGAACTGGCACACCTTTTGGAAGAAAAAACAAAGATCCACCCTAATTCTGTTCATCCAAAACATGGTTGGATGGTGCTTGCTTGCTCCTATGAGGTATCCAGATGGCACTGTTTGATGGAGTGATTCTAAAGCTATTTCATACCCTAATATGTAGATTTCACTTCTTCTAGGGATGGGGGACACCACAATTAGAAGGGTACAACCTCATTTCTTCAGAATGTTTCAAAATATTCCACCCCCTCCACTTCAGGATCCCTCAAGCCTTAAAAGTCTATTATAATTGACTGGACATCTGGTACTAATTCATTGATTAGCCATAGTGACTTTGCAATGTTCTGATTACTCCAGATCCAGATCAGATGACAAAGCATTTGAGGCTCTTTGTTTTACAAAATAGAAAATCTTAAAGAGCAACATGATAAAAGACTATAATATAATACACAGAGGGAAAGTACCAGCTAGGTAAATTGTTAATCAGTATATGTATCATGATCATATCAACTCAATATTGAAAAAAATCCATTGATGGCTAGGAACCCTGAAAATATGGATGATTGTAAGCAATTGTAGGTTCAAGTACAAATGCCCTTCCTCATTAGAATTAGGCATTTGCTTCTGATGAAACATAAAGCTGAGGAAAGCAATGTATAATTAGCTATAAACTATGATGATTATAGTCTAAAGTGGTCTAAAATGATACAAGTACTGAAGTTCTAGCTTAAGAAACTCACAGTGTGAGCAAAGCTAAGTAGTTGGTAAGCGAGGTGAAGAAGTAAGGCACAAAAGTGGAGGTCTCAATTAAATTGCTTCAAGCCTATGCACAGGAATCTTCTCAACTAATGGCAGCCTCTGGCTAAAGTTAGATAAGCATCAATGGTATTCCAGGGATTTTTTAAAACTTAGTTCACTTGTAGCCATGTAGGGATTGTAGGCTGATCTTTCTTTTCACTCCACCCCTAGGTTTTGCCATTCCTTCTTCTAGAAAAGTGAATTTATTTTACAGCCAAGGAAAGTAAATTAAAGAAGGCAAACAAAACTGAATTTGTATCCTTATAATAAGCGGATTCTCTGAAAGGGTAGCTCCGAAGTCCAGTAATTAGATAATTTATCTCTCCTGGAAGGAATTGCATTCCTTCTGAAGGAACCAGAAGATTTAGAGCGCTCACAGAGCCCTGTTTCTAGAGATCCAAGGAACAATGAAAACAAGGAGCATCCCACCTTCATAGGTGTGCCAGAGCATGCATGCATTTCCTTAGGCTAGCAGTGAGCTGACCTAGCCAGCTATTGCTCTAGGTGTGAACAAGGTATATTTGGGTGTGACCTAAACTAACAGTCAATATATTAATTAGTGTGGCCTCTCTAGGGAGAAGGACTCCTTTTCAAGTTTTCCCAGGTCTGCCTTAGGAGCCAGGTCTCTCTTCCAACATTTTCTCCTTGACTGCTCCTTCTCAAAGGGATTATGAATTCTATTCAGTGACGTAACTGGCTGGAGGGAAGAACAAGGACTGAGAGTTGATTGTGTCACATGTGCTGTCTTCTACTGTTGTACAACAAAAGCCACAGCTCTAAGCTGGGCCTTCTTAGTTCTGAAACAAAGAGTGAGAAAAATCCACACTCTCTTTCTGGCTAAAAGGTGAGACATTGGTACTCTGAGTATTTATAAGCTATACACATATATAGTTTATGTATTCACTCTGTGTGAATACATAAAAACATTGAGACAATAATCTACAGGTAATGGGCAACTTATGACCACAATCAAGCCCAAAATTTCGGTTGCTAAGCAAGGCAATGGTTAAATGAGTTTTGCTCCATTTTACGATCATTCTTGTCACAGTTATTAAGTGAATCACTGCAGTTGTTAATAACACAAGTGAAGTGAATCTGGCTTCCCCATTGGCTTTGCCTGTTGGAAGGTCACAAAAGGTGATCACATGTGACCCTGGCATACTGTAGTTATCATAAATGCATGTCAATTGCCAAGCTTCTGAACCTTGATCACATGACCATGGGGATGACGGTGCAACCATCACCCCAAAAACGGTCATAAGTCACTTTTTTCAGCACTGTTGTAACTTACAGTGGTCACTAAATGAATGGTTGTAAGTTGATGACTAGCTGCACTCAACTTTCAAACCAAGTTGCCCCTCAAAACTAGTGGACATACCTTACAAAGAAAAGTTATTTCACAAAATCCCCTACGCTTATTTGCTGGCTCTGTTTTCAATTTGAGCCAAGGCTCCAATTCAGAACTGAAACTGCATCCCATGTCAATCTATATTCTCTAAATCAAAATGATCCCCCATCCAAAAGCACTGCTGGTTCTGTATCAAATACTTTTAGGCCCACCCCGCCCCTAATGCACTGTGTAAAACTATGGCCTAGAGCAGAAATGGTCCCCAGTAACAGGCAATAAATCAATGCTTCACAGGAAACAACCAAGAATGCTCTCCGTTTGCTCCCAGGAAGTTTTTCACTTAATCTCTAATGGATGGAAACCATGAAGGGGAAGGAATAATATCTGCTCTCACATGTTTAGAAACATTAACTATAAAAGCCCTTTTATTTCTATCATCCAATCCAACTAGTTGCTGAATCCCCATTCCAATTTTATTCAATTGTGGGGCTAAATTCTTACAAACAGCTTGAATAGGTAACTAGGTCTTTTCTTGCAGCTGGAGCGAATGCCTCTTGTGATCAACGATAAAAATTAAAAAACAGCATATGTACAAAGGCTATCTTGGGTGAGAGAAAATTAGACTGAAAACTCTTGATTTTTAATTTCTAATTAATTCCTTTTAATAGGATATCCTTTTAATTAAAGAAAGTTTAAGAGTTTAGCTGTAGAACTTCTAAAATCTAAACAGATGTAGATGTTTTCCCACCATGGTTTTTAATCATATTCTGTTATATATCCACGACTAATTATAATACATATTTATTGCATATACCGGTAATTACATATAAATATATAATGTATTATGTTATAATGCATATTTATTGATCATGGCATATCTCTTGCCATGGAAGTTTCTATTCAAGTGTTGGGCTTTATTTACTTGGCCCATACATAGAGACAGCCATGGTTCTGTTTCCTGCTCAGAGGTGAGTCTCACAATGTGGCTTGGAGCATTTAGGAATGTGTAAGCATCCTGGGACTATCACTGAGAAGGACTGAACTGCCAAAAGAATTTCAGCTGAAGATTCATCAAGAAATCACACATTTTGCGAGTCTTTGCTTGGAGATGACATAAAGTCTTTGCTTGGAGATGACATAACTTCCTCTCCTTCATGTTCTTCCTCAAGACCCAAAATCTGTGATGGTATGGCACAAGGAAAAGTGGGCATGGGTCTATAATGCAGTATCTTTCCTTAGTAGAGACTTGCAGGTTCAGGAACTTCAAGTCCATGTTTTTTCCTCCTGATGTTTACAAGCAAGAGTCCTCCTCCTCCTGCTCCTCCTCCTCCTCTTTCCCCCATCCCCAAAGATTGATATTTATTTTGGTCATTCACTCAATCTCCCTGCCCTGGCATACATATGCCTCACTTACAGCTTGCTGAGGATTACATCCTCTCAACACTACTACTAGTGTACTGCCAGCATCTAGTAGAAGGCAGCCTGAAAACTAGTGTAGCATTTTTAACACTTTTAAAATTATGATGCCTTCATAATTAGTTGGCCCATTATGGAAATGTCCCTTTCTGTCCAGTTGCTGGGTTCTCTGCACGTTCTGCATTGCTGTTTTAGCTACAAGGGAGACCAGAACCCTGGCTTTTGCAGCTACTTTCTTTGAATCAGAGATTGTGCAACTCAAACACCCCATAGGTTGACACTATGAACACTTACACCACTCCTGCACTTGAACATCACTTCCATTTGTGCCATGCTATAGGCAGGGGTCTTCAAACTTAAGAGCTTTAAGACATGTGGACTTCAACTCCCAGAATTCCTCCTCCAGTCATGTTAGCTCAGGAATTCTGGGAGTTGAAGTCCACAAATCTTAAACTTGCCAAGTTTGAAGACCCTTGCTATAGAGTGGATGATAGACATATTCACCCTGAGGGTGGAAAGCAGACAGGAAACATTTATCAGCATTTACAGTGCCATAAGGAAGGATGAATTCTAGTTACCACATCCGTTCTGTTTGCCAGTCTTGTGATTTGGCCATAAATCTGATTTGGGAAGCTCAATAGCAGCCTGGTGTTTTGGGTGGGAACATTAGCAATCAAGCAGTGATAGAGGTAGTCGTTCTCTGTTCAAAAAGAAAGGGAAAAGGCTAAAGGAAGGGAAGGAGTGATAGAGAGATAGTAGTAGGAATATACCCTCTGTTCAGAAAGAAAGGAAAAAGGCTAAGGGAAGGGAGGAGAAGGGGAAGGAAAGGGAAAGGGAAAGGGAAAAGGAAAGACAAGCCAAAAGCAAATGGAGCAATTAGCTATGATGTCTGCTACAACAGACATTCTATCCAAAGCTTTAGTCAGAGGGATTGCTTACAGTCACATTGAAAAAAAAAGAAAGAAAGAAACCACCCACTTCCTGTATATGACTTTGAGAAATGTGGATCCAGATTTAGATTGGGCTCTAAATCCTGCATTAAGTTTCAGTTTGTGCTGCCAAGAGCACTGCACACCTCTGGGCAAATATGAAGAACAAAAAGCGGAAACCTCTGGAGGGACCAAATCCTTCTCTAACCTTTCAATTAGTCTCTAATCCTTTTCCTCCTCTAAAATCTCTGCTCCAGGCTGCCTGGCTTTGGAGATTCTAAGCAGCCAAGAACCTCACCCCCCTTTTTTTCTCTCTGAGGTTTTAAGAGGGAGAGACCTCTCCCCTCTGCCCTGGACCGCACCCCACAGGAGATTCATGCTGTTGCAAAGGCTGTTCACAGCGCCCTCGCTTCTGATGCAAACATTTTCCACCTGGCTGAGTCAGATTATTTACAAAACATTATAAATAAGGATTCCCTCCCTTTCCTTCCATTTTGTTTTAAACTGCTAGTGGAACTATTTTTAAAAGCATGACACGGATGATTGTGACACATTCGGTGTTCTTAATGAGTGGGTGCAGTTTTATTTCATGTTGTTCTTGTCACCGAGCCTAATATTACAAGTATGCCTTTATGAACAGAATCTGAAAAATCACTGGGTTCGTGACAGCCCATTCCCCCAAAACAGCATGGAATTTTGTTTGCTGTGTCTGTGTGAATATGTATTCTTTGTTAAAGAGCCATAGTAAAGGTAATCCACATAATATTTTACATTAAAGCAGTTGGCTGGTATACGGGTGCTTCTCAGTTTTATTTCAGTTTGTTTCTCTTCACAGGCAAGAGTCCTCTTCTCTTCTCTTCTCTTAGGTTTTAGAACTATTTCTATTGTACTATTTGTACTTGTTGATGTTTTCAAAATCAAACCATGCAAAGTCTATAGTTTTTGTTATATTCCCAAGATATTTGGTGCTTGTTCAGACAGAAGGCATAAAGCCAGGCCAAGTGCTTAAGTTGGAAAACAGGAATATTTCTTTTCCTGACTACCACATGGCCTAAATTTTGCAGCTTCCCCTTTGTTCAGGCCCTTTAAAGGTCTATATTCCCCTACATTTTCAGGGGACAACTGCTCCATAGTTCCTTATTACTTCTAGGTATGCCCAATGGGGTGGTACAGATCTGGTTGGTTTCAGAGCTGAAGACTATTTGAAATGGTTTCATTTCTATCACTAATTGCCAATCCACCAGTGATTAGTGGCCTATCATTCAAATTTCTATTGAAGTTAATGTAAAAACTGTTTGACCGTTTCCTGACTACCACATGGCCAATGCTGTCAGTCCTTAGAGGCAGGCCACATCAGAAAACAGATATTGCAAGAATTATGAGAATGGTTATTGGGTGTAATAGCAGAATCATAAAAACCTACCGGTGCTTCTTCTACCCACTCTTATGCCAAACAGAATGAAAGATTTATTTTGAATTTCTTTCTTATACCTTTTATTGTCCCTTGACTGACTTGCCTTTTATTTTTCTGTAATAGGTCCTATATACTTTCACCAATGTTATCTTTATGCTACACATGTTAATGGCTTATGCATATTCAAATAAATAATATGAAAACAACAAGCTATAAAGCTGTGTGCATAGAGTGATTCACTGGAAAGAGTCATTCTTGGCAGGTCTCTATGGAAGCTCCAACTTTAGTAGTAAGCTGCTTAACTTAAAAAGTTAGGAAGTATATTTGTTCACTTCCTCCTGATAAAAAGTGAGAATCTCATATGGTCAGAAGCTACCGTTTCTTTCACCTGAAAAGAAAATGCTTGTCAGTCACTTAGTGCTGGCATGATCTATTGTTGGCTAAGAGGTTGCACAGTCAAAAGCAAAGCTCATAAATATAAGCAACCTGAAAGAGATCTGGAAAATTGATTCAAATTTTAGAACTCCCAAGTCTTTTCTAGCAAGGTTCTTTAAAGATCTGTTGGAACTGCAATTTTCAGAATCCTCAGGGAGCATTCTAAATTTGGAGGGCTTCTGGTGGAAAAAAACCTGCTCCTCATGTCATTCCTATTCACAAAATTGTGAAGCATCCTAGAATATCATGGCAGTCCAATCACCTTCACGCTGAGCTCATGGTATGCTCTCAGCTCAGTGCATGTACCACACGATAATTTTACCTCTTTTTACCATTTTTACCATATCAAATCTCCCAAGGAACACCTGGAAGAAGATGTATAATTTTGATCAGAATGTGGGAGATCCTTTGTTAAAGAACTCTTGATAAACGGTGGTTTCCTTGTTTAGGAGCTATAGCTATAAAACCCAGAAGAATGTGACTCAAACACAAAGCACCTTCATGTGGAAGATGTTACTTTGCTTTTCCTAGGAGTCTCTTTTTGAAAGATGCTGAAAGAAGAAACTGATAGCCCACATGTATACTCAGGTTATAATTAGGCAGCAATCTCAAGGGCATTGTTTAAGTCAATGGCCAAGCCTGGAATCCCTTTCCAATTTTATAAACTTGTATTGAATGTGAACTGTTGCTTGTATAGTCCTTTAAGAGACAACTTATTACATTATCCTGTTTTAGCAAGTTCAGATGGATGGAGCTGGCTTGGTTTTGTAAAGCTGGTACCTCCTCTTGAGTGCTGACTTTCAACCCCCATGATGTCAGAAAGAATCTGGTTGGATTTCCAGCATGCCTAAGGGAAGAAATAGCTACCCATGGCCAAACCATCAGTAATGAAACTGTTTCCAGAACCTCTAAAAGCTTTCTTGGCTTCCCTATATGGAGTGTGCACAATACTTGGAAAAGCCTCTCCATCAACAGGCTGACCTATCTTTAACAGGATCCATTCTGGTCTTGCTTGGCTTTTAGTTTCACTTTGTCGTATTAGCAAATGGAACAACCCCAACAGAAGTTGACTCTAGAGGGATAAGGGCTTCTTTAGATTCCCCAGTATTCGTTCAGCTTATGCTGTTTGTCCTCTTTCTGGATTTTATAGTAGCGAAGAAATCTTTCCCACTCTGTTTAAAGGTAGCTTATGTTCTGGTCCAAGCCCTCCCTGCTTTTGAACTGCAAGGTGACGGAAACGAAGATCCTGTTCCTCAAAGGTTTTTTGGATATCAGTATGAATTTGGAACACAGTTCTTAATTTGGCAATAATGAAATGGCATTTGGCTATACTGATACAATTTACCAGTTCTCAGATGATAAAGTTCCAGTTCTCCTGTTGACTTGTGGAGTATAAATTAAGTTTTGATCAAAATCGCTAAATAAGTTTCTTGGCTAGCTATACCTAACTGCCATGGGTAAACTTTTAAAAAGTTTTTTTAAAGGGAGAGAGAAAAACAGTCGTTTTCTTATTTGGCTTGCCAGAATAAATATTTTTACTTTATTTATTAATTGTATTTATTATTCATTAATTTATACAATCATCCGTCCATCCACCCATCATTAGTAAAATAGAAAAAAGAAGAAAAGGAAGAAAAGTTATTTTTATTTAATTTATATTCTCCCTTTCTACCCATAGGTTACTGAAAGTAGTTAGTAAGGTAAAAGTTAAAGATTGCTCATACCTTCTAAAGAAAACACATTATAAAAAAAGTACATGTATATTCCCAAAATACTTTTTAAAAACAAGCAAATAAGGAATCAATCCTCATGCCTTTGAAGAGCAGTGAGGAGATCTTCATCTTTAAATTGTATTTTCTGTTACTTTTTTAATAATTAGATTTGGAAATACAATAATAACATTGATATCTTCAGCCTCCTTACCAAACTTTTGCAACTTTTGCAACAGTTACAGAAAACAATGTGCCACAGTGACCATTCTCTGCAAGTTCAAGATCTCAAGCACCAATAGCTATCTTTTTATTTATTCATCAAAATATTTAAGAACTATTTTTCCTGTCCAAAAGAGCCTTCAAGGCAGTATTCAGGAAAACAAAATGCCTCTCTAATCAAATGAAAAATAATGCTACTTTTAAAAATAGAATTGAACCAATGCATTTAAATCTTTTTAAAACGTTTTAGCAAACAAAATTGACTTCCTGATATGCGCTAAGGCCAAAGAATGAGACCCAACTTGAGGGATGTACAAACTCCATTGATGTGTGTGTCTGAACATTTATTTATTTAATTCATTTCACTTTGGTGCCACCTGACTCCAGGCTGATTCACAACAGAAAATCAAGAGAAATACAACAAAATAAATAGACATACAAATAAGGGAAACAAATAAAATGGTAATCCAAACAACTAACACGAAGTTATATGTAACACATGATAAATATATTTAACAAGGGGATTCCATTCCCCCTATCCCAAGGCCTTGGAAAACGTCAAGGTTTTTAAGGCCCTCCAGAAGATAGGTGCCATCCAGATTTCGTGGGGGATCTCATTCCACAGGGCAGATGCCACACAAAAGAAAGTTCCTTCCTGAGTCCTAAAGACCACACTCTTTGATCAACTGCTGTCCTCAGTTGCTTTTTGAGATTTGTAAAAAGGAATAGGGATGATCAGAAATTAGATTTAAAAAAAAAAACTTCTATTATTTTGCCCAGATCTGCAAAAAAATAAATGTATGAACTAACCAATTCTGAGAATTTTGTGTGGACATGATTCAACTGAAATTAAGAACTGCATTCCCACTGCTTTCTAGGCTAGGGCTTTATACAAGGTTAAAACACTTTCCCCTCCAATAATCACACTGTGCCCATGATATAAAATTTATTCATCTTTTAATGGTATATTCAAAATAATATAATCAAACATTGAAACACATAATCCCCATAATACTTTATCATGAATAAATACTTTATCATGAAGTCACAATTTGCCATTTCCTAGTTTGCAAATTCAACCCTGGATGTTTAAGGGGAAAAAAATCCACTGGCGAAGCAGTGAACTGTCCCTTGTTTTTCTTAACTAAAAGCAATTCAGATAGTAGATTAATTTTCTAATCCTGATTGTTACTGCTCAGGCTTGGAATTTGGAGCAGAAAGAATTACCCAGCAGCAAAATTTATGACCGGATAATGTACATACCTACCAAGAAGTAAAAGGTATGGGGAAATCCATTTCACACATTTCCCTCTCTGTTTTCATGGAAATGACAGGGAGTGCTAATACAGCTTCATCAATATGAGCACATAACATCTACTAGGTAACATAAGGTCTCCAAATAATCAAGGAACAAATTGTGAATTGTGCTGTAGGAAAGCCATAATACTGTATATTCAATTGCCTTTTTTAATGAATACAGCTTCCTCAATTCTTTCACTGCAGGAAGAGGACATGTTTCTCACAAACTATATGTTTTTTTGTATAGGATATATGTGAGGAAAATAATCCCATTCAAAAGCTGGTTTATCTTATTCACATTCTTCAGGACCTCCAAAAGCTTTCTCTGTTCCCAGATTTCCAATAAGATTGGACCTTATGAACTTCCCACTGAGGCAGTTGAAAGATTACTACCCAGCTATGTAATGCATAGAAAGGATAACAGTTCTATGATGAAGTGACCTCGCAACTCATATTTATTAGCTCAGTATGGCTTGAACTATTAACTAAAATAAACCACAGACCACAATTATACTACAGTATTTTAAAGCAACTATGTTAGAGTCTGTAGTCAATCTCTCGCTAACCATCAGGTTGCAACTCTATTGTCCTCATTTGTGTCTTTGAAAAAAAAATGTCTTCATTCCCGCTCTTGTTCTCTAGAGTTTTGAGAAATATTTTGATGAAATATTTTTGACTTAATAGTATAACAAGAGATATCAGTAGTTATTTTGTTATTCCAATGTGATTTAAATGTACAAAAAGCTTACACAGAAACATAGAAAACTGATGGCAGAAAAAGACTCAGTGGTCCATTGAGTCAGCTCTTTGAGTTTTTTGTTTATTGGGTGTTTTTTTTTTATTATTTATTTATTTTTGTCAGATGATGGACATGTGTTTATCCCAAGTATGTTTAAACTCAGTTACTGATGATTGACTCACTACCTCCTTCTGTGAAGTAATACTTTCTAACATTAATTTTGAACTTCCCTCCTGTCAGTTTGAGGTTATGTGCAGAAATCTCTGAAATATTCCTTCCAACATTTCCTCACTTCAAATTATTTCATTACTTTTATTTTTAATTTCCTTCACTCTACTGCCATGCTCAGCCTTCCTCCAGTTCCGAATATATTTAAAGCAATGTCACTCACTAGTCTAGGGTGGACAGCGAATTTCAGGGCATATATTTTAACACATGCAGACTCAGGGTTCCAATTCCTCTGCCTGCTTAAGTCTTACCTCCCTATAGATCATGTAGTTCAAAAAAAAAGGCTCAAAAAGATCAGGAGAACATCTAGCTGAGTTCACTGCTTCCCAGTGAAAAGGAGTCTTTTCAGAGTTTCTAAATATGGAAGGGTTCTATACACAGTGAGCCCTTCATTTTGTTCTCTATGAGGAAAGGAAAAGCACAAAATGTGTAGAGTGAATATTATTGCAAGGGCATTAGTATTTCACGTTCAGGAAAATGGGAACCCTGAACAAGGTCTACAAAGCTTTTGATTGCCTATAGAGAAACCTGATCATTCAAAAGTAAAGTTATTTAGTTGTGGTTTGAATTCCATCTAAAGCCCATATATTCTTCTTTTTTAAACAGAAAGAAGGCTGTTGAACACTTTAGTAGACCTGGGGATTAGTTCCCCAAGTCACTCTAATTTTCCCTGCAATTAATGTTTCTTGAGTGATCCAGAATAAATAAGAATAAGTTGGGCTTTTATCTCACACTAAGTGATAAAAGAACTTTGTTTGGCACTGTGTTGTATGGACTCTGCCATTATGTTTTGTTCACCGTGGTTTATGATTTGGTGTGTAGAGCAAACCAAGCAATGTCATTTATTCATTGAAATGTCATTTCATTATTGAAATGATTATTCACTTACTTTTGTTTATTTATTTTTATTTATTTATTGCATTTATATGCAGCCCATCTCACAATCAAGTGGCTCTGGGGTGACTCTAGGTCCCCAAACTTGGCAAACTCTTTCTATGTACACAGACATCTGTAGAACATTATACCACATTAACTGTTTGGTTACTTCTGCCAGATTGTGGTGCTTTATGCACCTTGATCATTATGGCTTTTCCCATAAGAGATGAGAACCAGCCTGTTGGGAAAATAATAATATACACTGTTTTCTCAGAGTCTGCAAACCTCTCATATCTCCATGAACTTTCCCTGTTGAGATGGCAGAAGGCTTGTCTGGCAAAAACAGCAGATTCTGCACCCTGCAGGTGTTGCTGTAACATACAGCGGTGGATTTGCATTGGGTCAAAAATTATGATGTATGTTTCCTTTGTCAATGTGCCTGCACATTGAAAGAGAAAGAGAAGGACAATAACAGGCAGGAGTAAAAGCAACTACTGGATCCAGATGTTCCACATAGAGGTTCATGGTAGCAGCAGCTTAAACACTTTGCAAGCTTCCTACCCTGTTTCTAATACTGTAGCAATGTTTTTAATTTTTTGTTATTTTGTTCGTCACATGTTTTCACTGATCAGTGATTGTAGTAAAGACTGATGTGAATCATGTCCATAGAAAACCTGTGCTTCATTCCTACTCCTCCTTGTCCTATTTTTTCTTGTTTTAAAGTAAAACAGCTTCAAGCATTGCAGGCTGTTTGGAAAGAAATTGCAGGATTGGGGAAATATTGGTATGCTGATCTGTATTTTGCAGCATCTCTTGAGCTTGACCATGCTGGGTAGAATTGCTAGAATTGAAGTTACAAACATCTGGAGAGACACAGACAGAGGATAAAGGAAGCAGGATAGGTTGAAGCAGATTTTTACGAAGTCAGTCAAGGTTTATTTTTCCTGATTGTATGCCCTCAGGAACTCATTATAAATTCAGCAACCAAGACCCTGACTGTGAGAACACCATAGATTTAGAGATTAGGACAGACATTCTTGGCTGAGCTAGAAGAGTTATACAGGGTCGAGCCTGGTTAGTACTGGATAGGAGACCACCAGGAATTTCCAAGACTGTCAATAGAATGGAAACTCAAACTTATACTGGAAGAAGATAATGCCAGTATTTTCTCAAATGAACTTTTCTATCCAGGAGTTGCTAATGTGCAGTTCATGATTTCCCCCCCTGCCAGCAGTCATATGTATTTGAAAGGAAGGAGTGCCAAATAATACAAGCACATTTTATCCTTATTTAATGCAGTCTGTATCTACTTTTCCTCAGAATGTGTACTTGGGAACAAAATGAGGCATGAAAAGAAGCCTGGCTCCCCAAACAACTGATTCATATGTTTGCTTTAAGAAAGATTAATCTTTACTAAAGCAGAAGTAAGATTGCTTTTTTTTTAGTTCCTTTTTAAACAAATCACCATTCTGTAAATCACTTTATATACTATTGTTTTATTTTGAATACACTGTGCAGGAGATGCTACTTTCCTGGAGAAATGAAGGCTAGAAATAATTGAAGAAAACTTTCAGATAGGGATCTAGTTATTGTAGATGCCTACGGTGACTAATTCACCAAACCCCGAGTGTCTCTAGGTTCTTACATAGATACCCATACATAGTCATCTGTGTGTACCTTGATGCTTCGCTGTTATACCAGAGAATGAACAATTTAAAAAGTAAACAATATGGAAGCAATAAAGAAGTTCTAAAGTGTATTAAAACTATTTATTTGTCTTAGAAATAATGTGCCTGTTTCAGCTGGCTGGCTGGCACAAAGTCAATATTACACAGGGTGTTTAGCATTTTCTATGAAAATGGATAGATTTTGTTTCCCTTAAGGCTAAATTAAACAGCATTTCTCTCCTCACATCCAGACCCTCATGTTTCTGACAGTGTTTAAGACTCTTTTTCAGAGAATCTTAGAATATAAATGTTGGAAGGGCCTTGGAGATAATTAAATCTAATCTGCCCAGTGCAGGTATCAGCTGCCACATAATTTCTAACAGGCTCTTTCATTGCTGAATAGCCTTTGTTTATGTCCAACCAAATTTACTTCCATTTTTTGTCCTATCTTCCAGACCAACTTTGAACAGTTGTGCTCTTTCTTCTACATAAACAGTCCTTCAGATACTTGAGGACAACTATCATGTCTTCCAACAAATCTTTTCTCCCAACTAAACATACCTAACAAGTTATAACAACCAATTATTTTTGATAAGTTTTTTTTCCTTCCATGTACTTTATCCAAAATGATATGCTAGAATTGGCATTCTAGATGCATTCTGACTGAGGCAAATATGTTTTCTTGATCTTGATACTTTACTTTTGTTGATGGAGTCTTGAATTACATTTGCTTCTTGAGATTGCCTCACTCTGCCTCTGTTTCCCATCTAGTGATCCACATCCTTTTGGCATGCATTGCTGTTCACTAGAACACAGTCCAAGTAAGGTAAAGGTAAAGGTTCCCCCACACATGCATGCTAGTCATTTTCGGCTCTAGGGGTGGTGCTCATTTCCATTTCTAAGCCAAAGAGCCAGCACTGTCTGAACAAAGAAGTACACATATAGACTGGGTGAAACCAGGCTCAATAGCAGTAACTGTGAGAGGGATCTTGGAGTTTTAGTGGACAACCAGCTAAATATGAGCCAGCAGTGTGTAGCAGCAGCCAAAAAAGCAAATGCAATCCTAAGCTGAATTAACAAAGGTATACAATTGAGATCAAATGAGGTACTAATACCACTCTATAAAGCCTTAGTAACACGACACCTAGAGTACTCCATCCAGTTTTGGTCACCACACTACAAAAAGATGTTGAGGTTTTAGAAAAAGTACAGAGAAGAGCAACCAGGATGATTAGGGGACTGGAGACTAAAACATATGAAGAATGGTTACAGGAACTGGGCATGGCTAGTCTAGTGAAGAGAAGGACCAGGGAAGACATGATAGCTGTCTTCCAATATTTGTGGGGCTGCCACAGAGGGGAAGGGGTCAAGCTATTTTCTAACGCGCCTGTAGGCCAGACAAGGAATAATGGATGGAAACTGAACAAGGAGAGATTTAACTTGGAAATAAGGATAAACTTTCTGATAGTGAGAACAATCAACCAATGGAACAGCTTGCCCTCGGAAGTTGTGGGAGCGCCATCACTTTCAAGAATAGATTGGACTCCCATCTGTCAGAAATGGTGTAGGGTCTCCTGCTTGGGCAGAGGGTTGGACTAGATGACCTACATGGTCCCTTCCAACTTTGATTATCTGTTATCTGATGTCTCTGTGGTCATGTGGCCGGCATGACTAAACACTGAAGGCACATGGAGCGCTGTTACCTTCCCACCAAAGTGGTCCCTATTTTTCTACTTTCATTTTTTAACATGCTCTCGAACTGCTAGGTTGGCAGAAGCTGGGACAAATAATGGGAGCTCACTCCGTTACGCAGTGCTAAGGATTTGAACCACTGAACTGCTGACTTTCTGATCGACAAGCTCAGTGTCTTAGCCACTGAGCCATCATGTCCTTCTACAGTCCAAGTAGCCCCACCTAAATATAGGACTTTTCAGTTATCCCTGTTGAATTCACCTTGAATCTTCTGAATCCTGATTCTGCCCTTTGCTATTCTTTGGTTGCCTGCAAATCTAATATTCCTATTTTTTTCTACTGCATCATCTGACTCATTCATAAATATTTAAGCAATGGATGGAATACAACAGAGTCCTGCAAATTTACATTTTGCTGCAGCTTGACACAGAGCCATTGGTGTATATATACTTTGGGAACAATTATTCAATTAATTTTTCATCCATGTCATGGTAGCCTAGCCCCATCTGATTGTTGGCCTCTTCCTTATTTGAACTTCATGGGAGACTTGTCAAATCTTTTGCTAAATTCAAGGTACACTATATCCTCTGCATTCCTGTGGTCAGCTAAAATTGGTCACTTCAATCAAAAAAAGGAGATCAAGTTGGTTTTGCAGAACTTATTGTTATTAAACCATGCTGGCTCCTGCCAAGCGATACATTCTTTTCTTTTCCTATTTAATATACTTATTAGACATTTGAGAGAAAATACACAAATAGGGGAGACAAAAAGAACATAATAAAGGGATACAAGTATAGGATATAAGTGAGTAAAGGATTTACAAATATTTTAAAAGCCTGAAAATTGCGACTAAGTTCAAAGCAAAGGATAAATATCAGGAACCTTAGTCAGCACAGTATAAAATTGTATTGTAAGATCATAAAATTAAATTGTAAGATACAATAATTTCCGTCTTTTCCTTTTCCCCCCCTTCCTAGTGTTTTTCTAGATTTACTACTTTTTCTGAATCAACCAAGAGTTGATCCCTAGTTTGTGACAGGAAATGACCGACTGGCTTGACACCCGAGCCTGATGTCATGGGCTGACAGACAGCGACTAGCTCAAAGTCACCCATCTGGCTTTCATGCCTAAGCTGGGGCTGGAATTCACAGTCTCCTGGTTTCTATCCTGGTACATTAGTTACTACATCTCTACATTTCTAATTTAGAAATCTATAAAATTAAAATATAGACTTCAGGAAAAAAGAAATCCATTTTTTATATAGGGTTCAAATATATGCATGAAATTGTAATCTAGCCTTCCACAAGTGGAAGATTTAACCATTTACTTATTTCATTGCCAACTATTTCAGGAATCTAGAGATAGGTTCATCACATCCTTGTTAATCCAACTGAAGCACTCCAGTTTAGAACGAAAAAAAAAATATTTTCTGTTGTCTGATGTAGATGAACAGGTAACAAAACTGATTTGAATTATGTTCTTGGCCAGATTTACTTTTGAGATATGAAATCGTTATAGAGACAAAAGCATATGAACACAACTTAATTAGTCATTCTTTTATAGAAAGGATCAAGCATCCTTTCCAATAAAAGGCATATATCATCTTTGCAACAATTAGCATGCATTTATAGGAATACTCAGTTTAGTAAAGTTGAATAAAAATATCACTGGGAATTCAACTTTTGTAGAAATTTTGTTTCATTCTAACGTGAAACATTTTTCAATTTTATAACATTGCTCCCAGATTTGCAAAGAGGATCTGATCTTAGCACTATGTGACCAGCAATTTTTAGAAAATTAAGTGGCCATTTTAGCAATTAGAACTGGAACAGTAATAGCACTTAGACTTATTATATACCACTTCATAGTGCTTTACAGCACTCTCTGAGCATTTTACAAATGTCAGCATATTGCCCTCAACAATCTGGATCCTCATTTTACTGACCTTGGAAGGATTGAAGACTGAGTCAACCTTGAACCGGTCAGAATCAAACTCCTGACTGTGGGCAGAGTTAGCCTGCAATATTGCATTCTAGCTACTGCACCATTAGGGCTCCTAGAACTGGAATAATGAAGGAACATCAACAATCTTCAATATGCTAATAATACAACTATCCTTTCAGAAACCAAAGGAGGTCTGAACATTGGATGAAAAGAGTGAAGAAAGCAAGAAATTTGGTCTCTTCTTGAGTGTCAAAAAGACTAAGTTCATGGCCACTGCAAGGAATAGAAATGTCAAAACAACAATTGGCAGTGACAAGATCAAATGCGTGCAAGAATTCACTTTCCTAGGATAGCAGATTGATCAATGCAGAGAATGCAGTCCGGAAATAAAGTGTTGGATTGCACAGCATTGATGAGTATGAATCAAGCATGAAAAAGCAAGGACATCAGTTTGGCAGCTAAATGCAGATTATGTCCATGCTATCATGTTAAGAGAAGCTGCTAAAATAGCAAGCAAATGGGAGGAAGCAAGGAAAATGAATACGAATTTCCAAAGAGCAGCAAGGAAAAACAATGACATTTATTGGGACCAGTGTTGGTTACTACAGTTAAAAGTAGGCTGCGTGAATGGGCACACCAAGAATGCATTTGCGCAAATCAAAAAGATTTGAATACCATTTGCTGCTCATAAAAGAATTATCAAAAATATCCAAGGGAAAGAACTGGCTGACTAACAAGGTGTCAAGGACAGATGGCATGGGGAAAAAAAGGATATCAGCCTGGCAACAAAATGCAGATTAGTTCACACTGTTGTGTTTCCCATAGCTACCTCCATTTATGAAATTTGGACTATGAAGAAGAAAATTGATTCATTTGAACTGTGTTGTTGCAGAAGGCCCCTAACAGGCCCAGCCTGAGAATGACAGAAAAATCCAGTTCTTTATTTGCCTATAGACAGAATCTTGCCAGACTACACCTATGCAATGATAACCCTAAGGGAAAGGGATATACCCTGGGAGATTCTAGGGAGTTGCTGTCCTAAATATCTTCCTCTTTCTCTGATCTAACTCTGGACTGTCTTGCTTCTTGTCTTACCCCTACCTTGGAATGTTCTCCTTCCTTCTTGGGAATTTGCCACTTCACTGTACAGTAATCCCCAATTTACGAACATTAATTTAGCAACCATTCAGATGGCCCTGAAAAAAGCAACTGGTCCTTACATTTACAACTGTCATAGCATCCCCCTCAGTCACATGATCAAAATTCATTCATTCAATCAATCAATCAATCAAATATTTAGTGTCAGTACACAACGTGTATACAATGAAATCCTTACACTTACAACTGTCATAGCATTCCCCCTCGGTCACATGATCAAAATTCAATCAATCAATCAATCAAACATTTATTGTCAGTACACAACATGTGTACAATAAAATTGACAAATGAAATTGATTCAGGTCCTTGGCAGCTGGTATGTAGTTAACAACAGTTGCAAAGTGCCATTTCATCATCCGAACACCATTTGCGACCTTCCCAGCTATCAAGCAAAGTCAATGGGAGAAGCCAAAGTTCCTCAATGATGGTGTGATTCACTTAATCATGGCAAAAGGGTCATAAAATCAATTGTGACTCATTTAATAACCACTTTGCTAGCAGCAGAAATTCTGGTCCCAATTGCAGTCCATCATACCACCTCCTCCCCCTTCATAGACACATTCCATCACAGCTCCTGAGCATTTCTTGTACAGTATAGGTAACAAGTAGTGGAGCATATAAAACCAGACATATTGCTGGAAGGCAAAATCGTGCAATCCTGCCTTACTTATTTTGGCCATTCCAAGTTCACTGGAAAAGGTAGTTACGCCCCAAATGGTCAGTGGTTAAAAGGAAACACAGAGGCTGAATACCATCAAAGTTGACACCATCCAGAGCATAAATTGAAAGAAGCCACACAAAATTGAAAAATGTGGAGAGAACTGGTCCACAGAATCTCTCAGCAGTCAGATGTGATTGAACTGATAGAAACATCATCAATATATCAACAGTAAAACCGTCTTTTCTCTAATACCCAGTATATTTAATATTCTTCTTCTGTTGAAATTCCTGTTGTTGCATATATGTTACAATATCTAAATTCTGCATCTGTTTAATCATATGGTCCTTGACCTGCTCAGGTTCTGGGTCATTCTTCACCAGCAGTTTACAAGTAAGGTCAGGCAAATGTTTCAAGTTATATAAGATAAGATGTTTCTCCTTGCTTCTGTAATTCTTTTAATATTAAGCTACGTATATGAAGGGTTTTTTTTGTTTCAATTTCATCTTTATTATTTTCATAAATACCTCAAGGTGGTGAACATATCTAACACACCTTCCTCCTCCTTCTCCTGTCCCCATAACAATAATCCTGTGAGATAAGTTGATTTTAGAGAGTGATTGACCCCCATAGTCACCAGCTGGCTTAGTTGTTTAAAGCCAGTCAGGTAGACCAAGACATTTTGATAATTAAACTTTTCCTTATTAATAATTAAACTTTGCAATTTCAACAAATTATTGTCTGTCTGCTGGGCAGATTTTTGTGCTTTCTTCTTCATAAAAATAAACATGTAATAGTAAAGCCAGAGGAGGAAAATGCATTGCATTATTTTCTCATTGTATTTTTCTTCTTGGGTATTCCTTTAGTGCAAGCACACAAGAGCTAACACATAAATTAATTCTGAATATACTACCAGAGTTCCCACAGTCTTCATTTAGATAAACTGTGTTAGGAATAACAGCATAATAATTTTGCTAGATCAGACCAAACACCTTTGTAAGTCCAAATTCAATTTCCACAATAGCCTACTATGTCTCCCTCTGGGACATGTACAGGTAGTTCTCAACTTATGACCACAACTGAGCCCAAAATTTATGTTGCTAAGTGAGACATTTGTTAAGTGAGTTTTGCCCCATTTTACTACCTTTCTTGTAACAGTTGTTAAGTAAATCTGTGATGACCCAGAGTGTACTACAAATGTAACAAAATCCAAAATGTAAATAAATGTCCTTTAATGCCTCCAACTTGGCCCCACTGTTCAATAATACTCAGTTGGAGATAAAACGTACTCAAAAATAGTGTTCGAAAGAAAGCAATACAATCCGAATTTAATGAGCAGATAGAGGTGAAACAAAAACCAAACAAACTACAATGACAAAATTTCCACAATGGAACAGGAGAAGTATTTACCAAATTCAAGGAGATAACAAGGCACAGTCGGTTGGAAGGACGCCAACCAAGATAACTTCAGACCAAAATAAAACATGCTTTGTTTCCAGCGTTCACCAGTATGCAGGTCCAAACTCTTATGTAGTTCTCACACCTGCAGACCATGAAGAGGATCAAGGCCCTCTCCTCCTGAGTAGACCACGTCTCTCCCTTATCATCTCCTCCCTGCGTGCCCTAGGATGGATAGGGGATGGGCCTGGGTCCTCCTCTGACTGATCAGCCAGCCACTGCCCTTCCCCAGCCTCCTCCACAATCTCCGGAGCTACACTTCCACTTCCTGTCAGCTGTTCCTCCTCTCCCTCAGAGTCAGTCTCCACCAAGGGCATGACAAAATCCCTGCAGTTGTTAAGTTAGTAGTACAGTTGTTAAGTGAATCTGGCTTCCCCATTGACTTTGCTTGTTAGAAAGTTGCAAATGGTGATCACATGACCCCAGGACGCTGCAATCATCATAAATATGAGCCAGTTGCCATGCAGCTGAATTTTGATCATGTGATCATGGGGGTGCTACAATGGTCATAAGCCTGAAAAACAGTCATCAGTCACTTTTTCCAATGGTGTAACTTCGAACCGTCACTAAACAAATGGTTGTAAGTCAAAGACTACCTGTAATCACTTAGCTTTTTCTCCAACTAGACAAAATACTTATATTTTCAATTTCTAATAAAATCTAGTTGGTAGTATTCATAACTGTATTCATGTATTCATAACTATGTTTTTACGTATACCTATTATCTTGTAAGCAATTGACAAATAAAAATAAATAAAATAAATAGTAGCTTCAAAGATGGAGACCTTCATTCCTAATTCAATTAACGTTAGAGAATCATTCCATGCCAAGAACACCTTTAACCAAAGCCTGTTTTCAGGGCAAAACATAAGCCTGCCCATTGAAAAGGAAATGGAGGAGTCAGGGCAAGGCAATAGGAAACCTTGAGGTTCAAAATATGTCTTTGTACCCTTAGTAGCATATATTAGCACTCCGATGGAAATCCAGGAGCCTTGCCCAACAGTGGTGTTTTTGTGATCATTGTGATGTTTAGAAAACCGTATTTAAAAATGTATGGCATCAGCATGTCATCTCAACAATCATCTGCTTGAAAACCGCCATTTATTTATTTGCACGGGGCAAGTATATTTAAAAACTCCAGAGCTGGTCCCTCCCAAAAGCACACCAATCAGTTAAAGAAACCCCCAAAGAGTAGCAGAGGAATTTTCCTTTCTTGCACCTAACTGTGGGACAAACATGTCTGGGAGACCTTCTTTTCCTGTGGTATCCCCATGACATGGGCTCTCTCGGCTGCCCAGCCCTGAGTGAGTGGCTTAACTTGCTTAACTGTGGTCTTGTTTAATTATTTTCCCCCTCCATATTTTGATCCTATCCTGGGGCAGACTCAAATCTTTTAGACTTGATAAGTCATGATGTTTGAAGAGTCAGAGATTGCTGTGACCCAGACAAGAGGCAATAGAGACAGAATAGGGATCTCCAACAGGAACAGCCAATTCCCTGTGATCGTTCTTTTGCTTAGGATAGGCAGAGAAAACTGCCACCCAACAACAAGGAAAGGTCTGGAGACTTGTAAAAAGCCAAAAAAGGAAGATTTTATTTATTTGTAACCTGCCATTACTATTTTTACAGAAAATTCAAAGAGGTGACATGTGCAACACACCCTCTGTTTCCCCCACAACAACAACCCTCTGAGGTGAACATATCAAACACACCTATTTCCCCCACAACAACAACCCTGTGAGGTGAGTTGGGCTGAAAGAGAGTGACTGACCCAAGCTCACCTAGTTGGTTTTCATGGCTAATGTGGGATTTGAACTCATGAGCTCCCACTTTCTAGCTTGGTGCCTTAACCACTAGATCAAACTGGCTCTATTCTGTTCTAATATTCACCAATAGTCAGCAAAATGTGAATGTTTTAATTTACTAAGTTCACCCATTTTCATTTTTTAAATTCAAGTTTGGGGTAACAGCTCACAAACCCTTGCAGCAAAATCTACGCCACATTTTGAGGAAAGATGAGTAAATTCGCAGCAAGAAATTGAAACCTAAATCTTGCTAGTTCTATTAAATTTGCACAAGACAAAAATCCCACATCTTTGTTGAAGGAGGCTCGAGAAACAGCCTGGAACTAGTAAGAAAAGTGACATTGCTAAGTATATGGAGTCACACAAATGGCAAGTGTGAAAATAGATGCTTGGTAGAATGGCAAGGTGAAAAAATGCACATATATTGTATATATTTGTGAATGTGTGTGTGTAGGATTTTTTTTCAGATATTTTGTGTACAAACTATAAGCAAGAAGGAATCTATAAAGCAAGTTATTATTCCTCACAGTGCATGTGAGATGTGTTTTCTTACATTTTTAATTTTTGTAAGAATTGTTTCTTAAATTATTGCCACAGTGGTACTATATGCGATGATATGATAAATTTAATGAAAAATCAAATACTGATATTATTTTGCTGCAAATTACATGAATGAATTGCAAAGCTAACTAATGATGTTAAATATATGATTTAATTGGTTGCTGTATTGTGTAAATCGCAAAAGACATTGCAATTATTGTAATTGCTGCAGTGATTTAAAGCATTATGTTGTAAATATTTGTCTATAGGAGCAAAGTAACTGTTTTACATCAAGGTTAGGCTAAATTTTTTCTTTCTAGGGGAGTCACATTTAACACAAAGAAGGGAAATGCTGCGGTATCTAGAAAGATGATAAAAAGTGTGAGGTGATATGCTTGTTATAAATATATTTGGGCTAAGATCTTCTGGATTCTCTCCTTCCCAGTTTATTTCTATTTTAGAGCTTCCACTAAAATTGATCGTGTTCTTTTCATTTCAAAATCAAAAGACATTGTTGGTTTTCAGCAGTTGTGATTGGAGGCCCGGGAGATTAGAAAAAGAGGGTGTATGGGCCCATCTATGGAAGCTTTATCCTCAGAAGAAATCTAGTCAATCTATGTAGTTGATGGACAAGTGGATAAGAGAATGGCAGAGTTAAAAGGGACCTTGGAGATCTTTTATTCCAAAACCCTGTTCAAGCAGGAGATCTTATCCTATTTCAGTCGAATGGCTGTCCAATCTCTTCTCTTCCTCCAGTGATGGAGCACACCCACAACTTCTGAAGGCAACCAGTTCCACTGACTGATTGGCCTAATGGTCAGGAAATTTCTCCTTAAGCCCTACATTTCTTTTGCTAAGCAACACATTTGTTAACTGATTTTTGTCCCGTTTTATGACCATTCTGTGAATGGTCCATTCTGTTAAGTGAATCTCTGCCGTGGTTAAGTTAGTAACACGGCCATTAAGTAAATCTGCCTTCCCTATTGCTTGTCAGAAGGCTGTAAAATGTGATCACATGACCCTGGGATACTGCAACAGTGGTAAATAGGAGCCAGTTGCCAAGGGTCTGCATGTGATCATGCTCCATAAGTTCATACATGTGAAAAATAGTCATAAGTCCCTTTTTTCAGGGTTGTTTCAACTTTGAACAGTCACTAAGCGAATGATTGTAAGTCGAGGACAGCCTGTATAGAGGAGAATCTCCTGCCTCTACATATGATATCTATTTCTTCCCATCCTCACCAGGGGTGGGGTCCGACAGGGTTAACTATGGGTTTGGTGATTTACGATGTGCTTCCCTGCATGCTGCGTGCGCGTGTAAATTTTCGTCAGCTTGCTGTGTCAGCTTGCTGCCTGGACAGCTGAGCAGCGCTGCCTGCAGGGAAACAGCGTTTGAAAAAGCACTTTTTTCCTGCTTTTTCAACTGCAGCCATGCCTCGCATGGCAGCTGAGGTTGAAAAAGCAGGAAATAAAGGTCAGGTAAGAGCCCGGGCAGGCGGGTGGGCCAAAACAGCAGCAGACATAGAACCGGTTCTATGTCTGCTGTTCTTCAGAGCTACTGGTTCTACAGAGTCGGACAGAACCAGTAGAATCCCACCCCTGATCCTCACTCTTTCTTCAGAGGAAAGTTTCTACCAGTTCAGCATTCAGAAGGGAGCACTTAGTGGGAGCCATTGCCACAGGACAGCCAGAGGAGATGGCTGAATTCCTGAGTTCCTTAAAAATACTTTATGAATACATGTACACACCAGAGGTGGTATTCAGCAGGCTCTGACCAGTTCTGGAGAACCGGTAGTGGAAATTTTGAGTTGTTTGGAGAACCAGCAAATACCACCTCTGACTGGGGATTTTACAGTATCCTTCCCCTGCCACACCCACCAAGCCACACCCACAGAACCGGTAGTAAAAACATTTGAATCCCACCACAGATACACACACATTTACTTAAATCAGGAAGCTTCCCACTGTCTGTTTTTTTAAAAAAATACAAGACAGCAAATCTGAGATTAAGATTTAATCTACCATCGTCATGTCTCATTTGGCCTTTGATGATATTGTAAGAAAAGTAAAACATACTGGAGAAAGTTAGAAAAGAACATTCCACTGATTAAGGGATTCAAAATTCTGGTGATGTTTATTTTGGAATTACTAAAATGAGGAACATATAAACAGCTTGTAGAGTTGCTATGGAGCTCCTGAACAAATCCTGCAGGTTAAAAATGTACATGGAGAATTGGAACAATTTGTCAGGTTTCAGGACTCTGTGTCTATGAATACATAGATAATGTTTCTGGGAGAAAAAAACTTGTGTATGGATCAGCTTCTAAAATGATATTTCACAGCTGTGGTTACCATTTTGTTCTTTCTGAACATAGAAAAAAAATTCTATTCTTCGAGGTTCTTACTTGTTGTAAGGATTGTGTCATGAAAATTAAGAGGAATCATTTGTCTTTGAAAGCCTAAATAGAGTTTGAAATGGAGAAGAACAGAGCTGAAATTTGCATTCAGGTAATCCTCGACTTAAAAGCATTCATTTAGTGACCATTTGAATTTACAATACCACTGAAAACAGTGACTTATGACTGTTTTTCACACTTATAACTGTTGCAGTATCCCCATGGTCATGTGATCAAAATTCAGATGCTTGGCAACTGGCATGTATTTATGACGGTTGTAGTGTCCCGGGATCATGTGATCATCTTTTGTGACTTTCTGACAAGCAAAGTTAATGGGGAAGCTAGATTCACTTAACAACCAGATTACTAACATATCAACTGCAGTGATTCACTTAACAACTGTGGCAAGAAAGATCTAAAATTGGGCAAAATTCACTTAATAACTGTCTTGCTTAGTAACAGAAATATTGAGTTCAATTGTGGTCTTAAGTCGAGGACTACCTGTAGAAATAATAAAGACTTTATTAAAACTGCTAGCAATTGCAAACAGGTTACGGAAATGCTTACTAAGCCAGCAATAAATGTTAGAGGCAAGGGGTATTGTCAATAAGCTGCACATGTGTTGAACCAGGCCATGCAAGTTAGGGAACTTTAAATTAAATTAAAGAGGATAAAGGCCACTGAAAAGGGGGATCAGTGTTAACCAGTTGCCTTCCTCTACAGCTTCTCTTTCCATAAACCACTCGTAAATTGAGAATGGTTCTTGTCCCAAAGTCTAACTAAGATGTAGCTGAGATGTAGCAATGCCTGCAATTAGAGACATGTGTTAAGCTGAAGCTATGATTTATGGGCAAAATTCCAAAGGAGCTACAATGAGCTGAAATATGACTTTTATTTTCTCTCCGTCTTCTGAGGCTTCTCCCCATCCCTCATGCATCCCTCGACCTCCCTCTGGGCTCCAGATGTCTGTCATTAGACGAGCAGAGTTCTGAACATTCCCTTTGATTATTCTTAGTGTCTTAAATGGTTGGTTCTCAGGAAAATGGTCAGAAAGCAGCTGCTGCTTTTTCTTTAACCTTTTCAAAATCTTTATTTGCTGAAAGAGCACAGCGAGTTGATGTTGTTGAGCATTTCTGTTGTAAACTGAAGAGGAGCAAAAAAAAAAAAAAAAGAGGAAAGGGCTGCAATTGATAAAAGGCATAATCTGTTTGAAGTAAATCATGTCACCCAGGTCTTTAAAAAAAATAGCCTTTTCTCTGAAAAAGGGAGGAAAATACACAAATAACAAGAGGGGCCTGGGTTTCCAAATTCAAATAAAAGGTCAGGATTCAGAAACAGCAGACAATAACAGACCAAATGAAACTTTCAGAAATATACAATTAAAAAGGAAACACACATATACCCACAAGTGAGGTTTACTCAGAAGAACAGTGATTAAGATTCACATCTACGTGTATGACAACCACATGCCAAGTTTTCATAGAAACAAAACAAAGGGGAATATCTTGAAAAGCAAATGCAACTGTTCCTTCTTAGAAAACAAGCCAAAAGTGTTTTTTAATGCTTCAATTTGTCAATTGATTTGGTGAGGAAATGAACTGTGCAGTTTGGCATAATAGATCCCACCAAATTTCCCCGTTCCCACCAGAAACAGACAGAAGAATTGGCAAAACCAGGTTTCTGGCTTATCTTTCTGTGAAAGATGGAACATTTTACAAAACTGCTTCTTCCACCCTGAATCATTGGATCCATTTCAAAAGTTTTAAAGTCTTCATTAGAAAATCAGGTTGACGTGATCAGGTATGGTGATAACTTACCCAGAACACAGTTTTCACAACTGAAAACTTTTGTGAGTGCCATAGCTGAACCAAATGTTACTTACTGTACTTACCATTGTACCACATTGCCTCTCTTTCAGTCTGAGAAGGCAAGGGCTGTTCATCCATTCCAGTTAGGCTTTTGGTTGCTTGCTAAACAATGGAACTACCCTACCCTACTTGACTTTTTGTTTTAAATGCTGCTGACATAAGCCTTAACAGCCAATTTCTCTACTTGCCTGTCTAGCTCCAAGGCTGCATACCTGGGATTGATCATTTGTCTTTATATTAACCCACTGATTAAAAAAATCATTTACCTGAACTGGATATTGAGGATTATTTACTCCCGTGGAATGTGCTTCATCTCAGCCTAGACATAATAGCATTAATTTAATATTCCTGGCATATTATGTTTCCTGTTACCGCCCAGGCTGCCCATGGCAAAAAGCTAGGAGAGGTGAACACTCTTCAGTAACATCATCTGGCTGCCTCCTCTGCGCATTTAATTTTGCACAGTAAGCAAGAAGAGGAAGTATTTGTCTTTCTACCCTCACGTCTTCAGGGAATGAAAAATATATATTTAAAATTCCTACTTCTACACAAATCCTTGGGGTGGAATCATTTGATAGTGGAAAGGGTGCTATACATGGTATTTCTTGTTCTGCCTATTGCACAAATCAAGCACAACTTGGATCTGAGGGACCTGAGCAAGAGAAAGCCTAAGGGAAAGGACAAGACAATTAAAAATAAGAGGATAATGGGTTTTGGTATTCTGATTAGAAGGACCATGGAAATAATGAAAATTGTGAGGTGACAGTAAAGTGAAAGAATGCGGGAAAGTAACAGAATGGCCATCATGTTTTAGACTGTGGTTCCCCAAATCCTTTGCCATTGGCCATGTTGGCTGTGCTTAATAGCAACTTAAATCCAAATTCTGGAGATTTTCTTTGGTAGGGGTATCCCTCATTTACATGATTAATTCTCAAAGCCATTTCTCTCAAACACAGAGAGTATATAAGGCTCCAGATGTTCCTTTTCTCTAAGGATATTTCAAGAGAAAGAGTTATAAAATAATCCAAGACAGCAGCAATAGCTGCATGATTGAACCCCTTTTTATTGGGCCCTGTTTTCCTCTCAGGAAGACCACATTTTAGAAGTGATGTCTCAGCCAGCTGGCCGAAACTACACTCACGCATTTATCATTTATGTAATGGGATGTGAAAATAACCTTGGGAGTCAGGAGGGAGGGATTTAGCCTAGACAACAGTCTGATAAGAGAAATTTGCATCCAAATCTGAACGATGGGGGTGGAGAAGGAACTCTTCCTACTTATCTGTAAAGTAAAGGCAGAAAACACTTTCAAACTTTCAAAGTTCTGTTTCTGTAACCTTACAATAAAGGTAGCATGAGTATTCATTTTTTGGTTTCCTGCCTGGACTATCTGAAAGGACTAACACTTTAAAAGAATCTATATTATCTTAGGCTACCAATGATGTATACAATCATTGTATAGAATGTGCAAAGATGGAAAGATTTGGCACTCTCCTAATGATTGGTGAAAACTAATGGAACTTGTTGAGATGGCTAAATTGAGTTTTTTGATCAGAGAAAAGACAAAGTCTATGTTTATTGCTGGCTGGAAACCCCTTACAGACTATTAGTGTAAAATGAAGAAAAAAAAGAACATATGATTTATGATTTTGATGATTGGTCAGGACAGATTATAGAAAGAAGAGAGTTATGTTGTATAATGTATAATTATACTTTTTTTTCTTTGCTATTTTTTCTTTCTTGCATTTTACTTTCTCTTTGATTTGTTTCTTTTTTCTTTTTCTTGCTTTATATTAGTTTGTATTAGTTTTTAATCTCTTTTTTTTTTAAAAAAACTAGTAAAATATTCTAAAAAGACTTGGTGCATGAGAGAAGCAGAGTGGTATAACAGTAAAACTGTTGCTACTTGCCTATAATTGCTCACAATAGTTCACCCCTCAATGTTTATTTTTTTCAGTATAATTTTCTTTTATTTTGTGTGGTTAGAGAATCTTCTTTTTTCCTTTCTTTTTTTCTCAACCAGCCAATTGATGTCATGGATATTGAATAGTGTGGCTTCTACCCAGAAGGAAATGAAGTGGATTCAGAAGAAGGTCTGTGTTTCCTATATATCATTGCTTATGTATCCAATACAATGTATATTTAGTATACAACTATCTGTCATGGTTGTTTAACTTTTCAGAAGTATATAGATGCTTGAGTCTGGTAAAACCTCTCTGCATGTATTGAGTAGAAGGGGAAGTGTATGCTCTAGTTGCTTGATTTGAAAAATAAGTACAAAAGGAAGGAATTTTACGAACCAAAATCCTGGAGAGGGAAGGTTTAAGTCTTTCTCACCTATTCATGGAGATGACAATAATAACTGGGCCCCTGCATTTATATGGTAGACTTAGCAGAGAATATCTGCATGTGATCACCAAATCTCCTGGATCAACTGAGATCAATCTGGAGAACTTCTAACAACTCAAGAGCTATTCTGACCATGGCATGGTATGTTGAAACTTGCACTCCAAAGATGTGATATCTGTCAGGCCAAATTTATAGAGCTGAGAAGTTTTAAGATAAAGTTTTGGAGAAACTTTCTGACAGAGAGAACAATCAACCAATGAAACAGCTTGCCCTCGGAAGTTGTGGGAACGCCATCACTTGAGACCTTCAAGAAGAGATTGGACTGCCATTTGTCAGAAATGGTGTAGGGTCTCCCGCTTGGGCGGGGGGTTGGACTAGATGACCTACAAGGTCCCTTCCAACTCTGATTATCTGTTATCTGTTAAGAGTTAAAAAAGAATGCCTTACACCTTTCTAATATTGAAGCACTCAATCAGTAGTTCCTTAAAATTCTTCCCATTTCCCCCAAAGTAAATAAAAGCTTGAATGTTCTGTCCTATCTATTTGAGAAAGGAACCCGGGGAGCAAAATAATAATAATAATAATAATAATAATAATAATAATAATAATAATAATAATAATAATAATAATAATAAAATGGCAGACTGCATATTTCAGGCTGCTCTATTTGCCCTCCTGCCCTAGATGGTGCCAACAGAGCATCTAAAGCCAACAACTCTTAACTTTGATTATCTTCACAATCTCAAGCAATTTTACACAGATACCACGAGATTCAGGCAAGAATGACAGAACCTCATGAGATTCCAGTTCCCTTTTTAATTTGTGTTCTTTATTTTTTATTTTCTGTCATAATACCGTTGCTCATTGCATAAAAAGATTACCACTCCTTAATATATTTCGGGGATAGGCGTTCATTCTGAAGACATGCCAGCGGGGGACTACAACATCACATGCTTCTGATACAGTCTACAGGTAGCCCTCAACCATAATTGAGCCCAAAATTTCCATTGCTAAGCAAGATTGTTACTCAGTAAATTTTGCCTCATTTTATGACCTTTTTTTGCCACAGTTCTTAAGTGAATTACTGCAACGGTTAAGTAAGTAAGGTGGTTAGGGTTGGATTCTGCATTGACTTTGCTTGTCAGAAGGTTGCAAAAGGTGATCACATGGGACACAGCAAATATTATAAATATGTGCCAGTTGCCAAGCGTCTGAATTTTGATCACATGGGGATGCTGCAATGTCGTAAGCATGAAAAACAGTCATGTCACTTTTTCAGCACCATTATAACTTCGAACAATTCTTATACAACTGGTTGTAAGTCGAGGACATACATGTATTGATCTTGGGGCAGAGTACAACCAAGACATAAAGAAAGAGTAACATTAACACTCCCTTCTCATCTGAACCCCTCTTCCAAAAGTCAGGAGAAGATGGGAATAAAAATGGAAACATTTCACCTCACATATTTATCCTAGTTAAGAACCGCCCATCTGCCTCACCGAGCTCTTGTTAAGTGAAGCACTTTTATGAACCCAATCAGAAACACTTAACCAAATGTACATTTCTCTTAGTGCTGTGATTGGAATAAAAAACGTTCAGTTCATGTTCTTTAGACTTGTCTGACATTCAGAACACCACTGAGTCTGTTACTTCATGTAACAGTAAAGAAATGTAAATATAAATACTTGTGCCCAAAGGAACAAACACATCACCTAAATGTTTTTTTTTAAAGCAAAAGAAACCATTTATGTGGTTGAAAGAGATCAGAACCAAATAATGTTTGGGCAAACACAATCTCCCTTAATGAAATGCAAATTAGACTGAGAGTAGTGCCAAACAATGTTTTTTCCCCTTTCAAAAAAAAAAATGTTTTCCAAGGTTTCCTATTTCTCTCTGTCTCTCTGTCTCTCCCTCACTCTGCCTTGGATAAGTAGAAATAGCAGAAAAGTACATTGGGCTGATGACCAATCTGGGAAACATTAGCCAACTCCTAGTCTTAATGAATTGAGGGGCTCTTTAAAAACACCAACCAAATGCTCCGTTCAGCCTGGCTAGGACTCAAATGCTTTCAGCCCCACTAGGATCGCAGCCAACCATTCTTAGTTTGTTTTTCTGAGGTTAGCACACCGGTGTTTGCAAGGAGGCTTTGGCAAAAGCTGGATCTAAGACCTATCAGATCAAAAGGTTGACAGCCTTCCCACATTGGGACCCATGAAGGATTCCTCAGGGGAGGTCAGAAAGTAATTTTTCATCTGTATTTCACCCACTGTTTATTTGAGAGACATAAATAGTTTTTGCTTGGAGGATGGCAAGATGGCGTACCCTTGGCTGTTCTGATTAGATAATAAATCTTTTAACAGAATAATTTTTTGGGAGCTGCATTTGTTTGTGATCTATTTGTGGGCTCTACATATGGTAGGCAATAGATTTAATAGATTCCTCCTCCCATATGTCCCCATCCCAATGTATTATACTTCAGTTTGCAGAATTCCTAGACTATGCTTCCTTTTATTCTTCCTTTTTGGGAGGGAATCATAGTTTCAGTTCCCCAAGTTGGGAAAGTGGCCTTAAACTTTTTCAGAGCTGAACTCACCAAGATGATATTAGTTTGCTCGAAGCTTTTGATATTTCCTTTACATCCTTATTCAGCTCTCGCTTGGTTAGCTGACCTTGGATATTAAGCAGATATTATTATATATACAAATAGTCTTCGACTTATGACCACAATTGAGCCCCACATTTCTGTTGCTAACTGAGACATTCGCTAAGTGAGTTTTGCCCCACTTTACAACCTTTCTTGCTATAACTGAATCACTGCGACCTTGCAGCTGTTAAGTTAGTATGGTTGTTAAGTGAATCTGGCTTCCCCATTGACGTTTCTTGTCAGAGAATCACAAAAGGTGATCACTTGACTTGGGGCACCGCAGATGTCATAAATACATATTAGTTGCCAAGCGCCTGAATTTTTGTCACGGGGATGTTGTAAATGTGAAAAACAGTCACAACACTTTTTTCAGTGTTGTAAACTTGAACAGTGACTAAATGAATGTTTGTATGTTGAGGTTACCTGTAAGAGGAACAGGAGTTGTTCATACCTTATTTACACCTGGGTACCTAAAGAAGTGAGGGAGTGGGACATAGCCATTAGTTCCATTCCAGTTGCTTATATGCTGTTATTTACAGAGCATAAATGGTCGCACAATCAGCACAATATCTACAGATAAGGACCTACATGTGAACGGTTGAATACATGAGTGTTTTTCATGATCTGGACCCTTCTTTATGCAGCATGAAATGACATGAAACACATGCTCCACTTATGCATTTCACCTCATTGCAGATGTTAAGAGTGATGGAGACACTGTGCTCTATCCTTCCAATGGAGAAAAATAATGTGGAACAAATGGGTACACAAGCAGCTGGAGGAAGAGCTGTAGAGGGCTAGACAAATATGGAGCAGTTTGCATCTTTAAGCCATCTTTGGCAAGGATATACCTGGTAGCACACCCCATGGAACACGCCATGGCCAACTCATCACAGCTAACTTGCAGTGGTCAACTCACCATGGCCAACTCGCCATGGGACAACTTGCTGTGGGACAGAGTTACACTAATATCAAAGAAGTGGTGGAATAGAGTCATTAAACAAAAGATGCAAAAGGAGGGACAAAATGAAATGTGAATGACAAAACTTAAAATAATTTTTTAATTAGTTTAAATAATTAAATTGAATTGTTGAATAGTCCCACAGCAAGTTGGATGCAGTGAGTTGTCCCATTCTGGGGTTGCCTCCCTGCAGCACTGTTGACAGTCACGATTGGCTTCTGTTCAGTACCTTCTCTCTGCATATGATTTGAGAGGGGAAAATATTGGAAAAATAAAGGGCTACGAAAGGGGCCATTGTCCTGCAGCCTCCATGGGGAATTCGGGTGACAAAGGTATGCAGGAAACATCCAAGAAAGCAGATTAGAAACTTGAGCTTTGTGCTCTCTTTTAAAGCCTAAAGACTGCCATAGAACTAAGGCTTTTCCTTGGCCTCTCTTGCTCCTCTATGCAGATTGGGGAAACTGAGCTGTAAGAAAACACTGTGCTCCATCTCTGTACTTCAGATATGCAATTATTCAATCTCTCAATGGCAACACCTGACTCTATATAGCCAGATTAATTTGAGTGCAAAATAAATTCCATAACGAGAAGCAACTGCAAATGCCCCACAAAAGCTATGTTTGCTGGCAACACTGTTTCTAAACTGCAATACATTTAATCCTGATATAATTGCTTTATAATTGCTTCAATCCCTCCTATAGCACATCACACAAAATGAGATAGCTTCATCTGAGTAGTTTGAGATTTTAATTTTTAATATCTAATATTTTTTTGTTTTAATCCACACCGTCCTTCTCATGGATATGTGACCAGAAGTGAATCTTTCCCCAAAGGCATAATTAAAATAAGCACACCTATCTTTCTCATGTCAGGATTGAAACAGCTATTCTCAGTGAGACAAGTAGACAGGCTGTAACTGCCTGCTTGTGGCGCCTTGCCCTGTACCAGCGTTAGAGGCTGAAGATGCCTGATTTATGCACAAAACAGCTTGGAAAACCAAAGACCATTGGAGGTTTTTAAGAAGAGACTGGACAGCTACTTGTCTGAAACGGTATAGGGTTTCCTGCTAGAGCAGAGGGTTTGACTGGAACAGGGGTGTCAAATTCATGGCTCATGAGCCAGATGCGTCACGTGCCATCCGGTTTAGCGAAGGGGGAAAAAGTCCCGATACGTCATGTGATGCTGCCATGACGCCGCGAGTTTGACACCCCTGGACTGGAAGATGTCAAAGATCCCTTCCAGCTCTATTCTGACTGATTGAGGATCAGAATGTGGCCACAATGATGTGGACATCAGTCTTAGCCATGATTTATCTACAGTGTAACGTAGATCATTCTTATTGCCCTTATTATACATTGGGACTATTATTGCCAGTCCCAAATTTTTTGGAATATAACTAGTCTGATCTATGAATGTAAATAGGGATGCTGACTGAGGCGGCCACCAGCTGCAATTGTTTTCATTATTTCAGGTAAAACACAATCAAGATCTGGGGCCTTGTTCATTAAAAAAAAAAAAATCCCAGAAGAAGCAGTAGCAAACCATTTCCATATTCTTGCCAAGAAAACCTTATAGACCATCATGATACCACCAGGTTTGTCTCAATGAAAATTCACTTTAAAAAAAATCTCTGCAGCCTTTTATTTTAGAACCACAAGCACTTCTCACAAATCCTGGGAAATATTGGCATCCACAACTGATATTTTGATGGAAAGTCTGGATCAGCAGCAAAAATTTTATGTGCTGCTTGGTTCTACAATAACAGCCTCAGTCTTGATTTTAACCTCCCCTCTCCTCAGTTCCTAGTCTGAAGAAAAAATTTCTTTGGGATCCCTTCTTTTGAGATTCCCCTCCATTAAAGTGGGAGAAACCAGGAAGTCCACTGGACAGATGGTTGTGTAATGAAAGCAGGACACTTGTTCACTCTCCCACACATATGTACCATCTTCATTTTGTAACTTCAGTAACCACCAGACTACCACTGCTCTATCTATGGGATTTTCACTGACGTATTCTTTTCTTGAAAAATGAAAAGGTTAGTAGCACTTGCCTTCCCATCAATGTGAATGAAAATGGGTAAACAAGCCAAAGAAAACATTGGTACAGGACTCGTTTTCTCTCATTTGCCAACCAGGCTTGAAAGAAACAAGAGCCTGGGTGCAGGCGGGGGCAGGGGGGAGGGGGAAGGAGAGGAAGTACTAACAGCAGGATGTACACAAATAAGCCGTCAACCATATGTTTCCTATCACAAAGGTCAAATGCTAGGTTCTTAATTAAGAAATCTGAATTCTATGTCATCAAGACAGCCTGGGGCAATAGGTTATGTTCTCCCAAATGTAACACTTAATTGTTTACTAGCAACTCACCATGCTTTGGAACTTCAGGCAGTTGGGGATATTTGGGACAGCAATTAGATGCTTATTTGAAGAAATCTCTTTGAGGCATTGGATATTGTCAAGCAAATTCTCCTGTATTAGGCACAATTAAGTTTGTGGTTGCCAATCCACTAAACAATTCGCCCCAACTTACCCTCAACAATCAGCCCAGAAAGTAGGAGAGCCCTCTGCTGATGCTGAAAACAGAAAGGACAAAGTCACTTTAAAAAAAAAAAACTTACAGTTCCGGATCATTTTAAGTATGAAGTAGTGGGTGCTTTAGATGTCCAGGTATAAGTATATTTCATCCTTAAGAGCAAAATGTGAAACAGGCATCAAACAGGCATTCAAAGCTAAAGCTAAGATAGCTTTCTGCAGTCTGCTGATTTCCATTGAGGAGAGAAAATGTTGGCTGGAGAATTCTAGAGACTGTCCATTCAGGGGTTGGTGGGGGAAGCATGAATGGAAGTATGTATGTGCTCTTAACTGTTTGTGGGATTTCTGAGCAAAAAGCTGCACTGAAAGTCAGCCTCAGGTATATTCCTGGGCCTGCCCTGGAGTTTAACCCTTGACCAAAAATGATCATTAAAAATGGATTCCCAGGTAAAAACACCCAAAAAACACAACTGGATGAATGAATTATACTTTATTGTAAGGCAACATTAATAGAACATTGAAAATCTGAAAATACAAACTTTCCACTGTCTGAGAACTTGGAGAAGAAGAGAGGAAGTGTTATCTTTTCTTCTTTTTTAATTTTTTTTTAAAATTTACAAATATGAACATAAAAGACTAACACAGACTAAAAAAATATATGAAAAGTAGAGTAAAAGAGAACTGGTGGGGAAAAAAATGTAAGAAACAGAGATATACTGTATAAAAGATGACTTCCCTCTCCTTCCAAACTAATATAAACAACTTCAGTAATTTAACACCATTTCCAATACGTCCATAAAAATCCTATTCCCATATCTCATCCCTTATCCATAATCAAATTATATAAACTCATCATTCACTTCTAATCAACAGGTCTATTAAGATCTACCAGAAATACTGTGGTAACATATTTAACCTTAATCTAATAATTCCACTTTATATCATATGTCAATTTATCTCTTTTTCTACGAGCAAAAGATATCTCTCCCCATTTATAAACAGATCTTTAAACCTTTAAGTCTTCCTGTTCACTTCTGATCAGGAAGAAATTCCATTAATAGCTATCATAAATGATAACATATATTTTAACCCTGATCAAACAAATCCAGTCTGAATTTCTTCTGTTTACTTCATTTGATCTTTAATCCCATCAAATCATGTCCCTCAAGCTGATTTCTCATCATTTTCTCTTTATCTTCTTTTAGGAACAGCTCCATTTGTTAACATGTCCTTTTTGTAAATCCAAGCTAAGTGGCTTTCCAAATCATTTGTCTGATTTATTATTTGTATGTTTCCTTTAATTATTAAGATATCCACTGGTTTCATTTGTTAAGCCATTGTGGCATTTTTCTCCATATCACTCCTATACCTTCATATTTATAAATCGATTGTTAGGTCCATAACATCATTTCCATATCACTTTTGTAAACTGGCATGTTTTAAAATCCAAATTCACATTCAAATCAGCCTATGTCTCTTTTATAAATTCAATAAATCTCTTGTTTTTGTATATTCTCTGTTATAGTATCAGAAAATATTGTAAATGATTTTTGGGCACTTTGTTCCCAAACAAGCTTAATTTCTTCTAAAGTCAAGGAATATTATTCCATTGTATTAGTGGGTCTCTAACCATTAGTTCTCTCTGGTTTCCTTTAGTTAACCTTCAAATGCTCTCTTATCATCTATTTATTTTCCAATCAACCAAACTTTTCAGTGGGAGGAATTCTTACAATTAATTTCAATTTTTTCATTTTTTTAAAACAAAAATTTAAATATCTAACAGGAAATATTCATTTAAATTGATCTTGTGCCTTAACTTTCCAAAATCAACATTCTCATCCTCTTTTTGCTTTTTTCCAAAAAAAAAAAGTTCTTCTTTTTAATATTTAAACATATAAAATTTCTTTCATCCAGGATAGAAGATTTTCCCAGTGTAATGAAACTTGTCCTTCAGAAGAGTCTTAATATCGAGAAGGTCAATAAGGAGATTCCTAAAGTAGTTAAGAGAGGAAGCAAGCAATCCCAGTATCCCTTTGAAGGCACCATGCCATGGCCTAGGCATCATTCTCTCCATAGCTCCCAGAACTCTCAAACCTGTTGGAGGTCACTATTTCACTATCATCTAAGATGTTAGCTATCCCTGTCAGTGTCATCTGCAAATTCCCTTCTATTCCCTCATCTAAGTCATTTATGAAGATATTGAAGAGTACTGGACCTAAGACAGAACTTGGTGGCACCTCATTTCTTTCTCCCCTCCATGTTGATATAGTACCGTTAACGACTATTTGTTGAGTACGGTTTGTCAGCCAGTTAAAAATCCATGCTATCTATCCCACTTTATTCTAGTTTTTTTCTTACCAAGAAATAGTCTGGTCTGCTTTGTCAAATGCCTTACTGAAGTCTAAGTATACTATATCCACAGTATTTTGCTTGTCTACTAATTTAGTCAGTCACTAATTTTTATCAAAAAATGAAATAAGATTGGTTTGGCAAGATCTATTATAAACAAACCCAACTGGCTTCTAGTTATAACTTTGTTTCTAGATGTTTGCACAACTGCTTTTTGATTATTTTTTCCAGTATCTTCCCAGCTATTGATGTTAGATGGATTGATCTGTAGTTTCCTGGTCTGTTATTGTTTTTTTCCCCTCCTTTTTTGAAGATGGGAATCACATTAGCTCTTTTCCAATCCTCCATTAGCTCCCCAGTGTTCCAAAGAAAGATATGGTACAATGGTTATGATATGACATCTTCCAGCTTTTTTAGAATTCTGGGATATAATCCTTCAGGTCCTGGTGATTTATATTCATCAAGATCAGTCAGATGTTCTTTTAGCATTTTCTTGCTTATTTTAATTTTTATTTCTAGTCTGTCTTTTAGGAGCCTATCCGTTCACCAGCTCCTCTTTTTGCTATGGTCATCAGCTCCGCAAAAATGGAGCCATCTTCAATCCTCTGTTGCTGTCCCAAGTAGTCCTGAACTTGGGTGAGGAGATGCCTTCTGAGCCTCTTTCTCCACTGATTGTGCAACTCATCCTGAATGAGTTTACATTCTGTGAATATCTACATGGAAGGCCTGGTGTGCTGAATGTGTTCTAAGACCTCTCTTGGCCTCATAAAAAGACATCTGTGTGGATTAGAAATGTTGTGGTCTGTTAGCAGCGTCTGGAGATGGCAGCAGAGTTGGACAGTGGGGAGGAACATGGACCAGTCCGGGAGTCTGAGGAGGACTCAGACGAGGGTCCTGCATCTGATACAGAGATGGGGTCAGGGCCATCTGGGAGTTATGTGCTCTGGAGCCTCCAGAATCTGACAGCAGCGAGGCAGAGGAACAAGCGGAGCCTGTTCCCAGTGTGTGTGAGAGCTGGCAGAAGGCAAGAACAATTAAGACAAATGGGGTGACTCGGGAGTAAGGCTTGGAGGTGATTGGCTCTCCCATAAGACATAAAGGAGGAGAAAGAAGAAAGGAATCTTTGCAGGAAGCAACTTTGTTTGTACAGGTTGGTTTGAAACCTGAAGCTTGGTGTGGAATTTGTGTTCCATTTTGCCATCATATCACTAATTGGACATTTAGTCATTGGCAGCATTTCAAGGAAGCTAAAGGTGCATACTATCAGACTTATCCTGAAGGACTTTGGCAGACTTCCATGGGACTATTTACAAACTGTTTCAGACTCATTATGGGCTGTGAATAACTAAAATTCACAGCCATTGAAATAAAGAAAAAAGGGTTTGGGGACTAACGTGTGTTTGTTAGTGTCTCCATAAGCCTTGGTCAGAACAAGAACAGCCAGAATTTCACACAAACCAGGCAGTTCCCAGTTGCCTCCCAGTCACTTTTGCCATTAAATGGAAGGTGTCTTGGTCTGAGTGTTGAAATGAATATCTGAAAGCTATTGCCATTGGCATTAGAACCCTCCCTTTCTCTGGGGCTTGACAATGACCCAGCAGGCAAGAGCCCACCCCCTGTGGTTAGCCCGTTAACATGAGCGCCATCCTCATTCTTGGCAAGGCATAACCTTTTGCAAGCGCCATTTCTTAGCCAGGGACTCCAAAGAAAACAGAACTCCTGGTTGGTATTTAATGGAAGTCTGCAGAAAACTTGTCAAAATATACCACTTCATCTGTCAGATATTTTGGGACAAGACCCCTACAGTAGTTTTCAGAAACAGAGCTCAATTACTTACACTTTAAATTATCTTTAATTGTTGCATGTGAGCTACGGGGAGAGGGGAAAAATCCCTCTGAACCAAGACCCTACCTATTAAGGATCACCTCATAATTGCAGCTTTAATAAGGATACTGTAGCAGGTCAGTGGTGGAGGTTAGCATGGGTTATAACTAGGTGAAGCCCACTGCTTAATATGGGTAAGTGAAAGTGACACATCACTATAGCTAGATCAATTACATGTGGGTAGTTTAGACTGTAAACTTTTTAGTGCATGTAATTACCAAGCCAGATGTTTTAATTTAGGTTTTTTCCTTCCCTTCCTCCCGTTCTGCCTTTGCCCTAAAGTCCAATTTCTCCTGTCATTCTTCTGCCTCTGACCCACAGGAGAACAAATCACTAGCTGGAGTAAAAATTCTCATCATTTTCCCGACACTCCTATTGCTACTCCAGACAAATGCTAAGATTTTGCACAGGTGAAACATGTGTGCAGACACAGAAGGAATGCCAAAAGAATTAGGATGAAAGTTTGCCAGCTTTCATTTTTCTTGCAGATTAAGTGGAAAACTCCATCCAGAGAGGTAGATCTGGTAGAACAGGCAAAATGTAACAATAAAAACCCACAAATGTTTGTGTGTGTATATGTTTGTGTGTACACACAGGTGAAGCTTACATCCATAAGGGTAAACATGAAAAATCGACTGTCAATAATGCAAACAGAACAATCTATCCTCTTCTCAATGAAAAAGAGAATGAAGTAAAAATAACAAAATGAAAGGGAAAAAAGTGTCCAAAACTGCTTATTTTAGGCCACTTTTCCCCCTGTCAATGAGATTGAAATTTACGCCCACTTCCTATACAAGAATCTGGGAAGATTACCACCACTGTACTGAGAAATACTATTTCTTGGATGCTTCACTTTAGATTCAGGGAGCCCAGGTTAGTTTCTGACCAATAATTATTTCTGAGCACAGGGGCATACAAACATATATTGTTATGTTTTGCTTCCCTCAAACAGAAATGAAATTACAAGGATGCTAAAAGCCCCAGTAGAAGCTATGACAAAAGCAATTTTTCAATATATTTCTTCTGTTCACTGAAAATACTTTCTGTTATGATAGCTGTGATGCTAGAAACATGTCTGGAACATACTTTTCTGAACATAGGGATAACTGGAAAGAGAATTTTTTCCTTAAATTGGCTCAAATACTTTTTCTCCAGTGTGAGCCTGATTTTATTCTGCTGGAGGCAAGTTAGGGCTTGTCTGGTGTAGATAGCTCAGAACAAATACATTGTCTAAATACAATAGAACACAGTGTGCAATCAGATATTTCAAAGTAGAGGGCAGATCAGGAATGTGGAGAAGTTGTAGACAGAGCTTTTCCTGACTTCTGAGGTTGCTCCAAATCCTTAAGAAAATGAAACTTTATTAATAAAGCTCCAAACATTGTTGGAGGGGTTAGACAGAAGTGAAATGGTAGAAACTGAATAATGGTTTATCCTTCTACATAAACCTTTCCTTCCTTCCTTCCTTCCTTCCTTCCTTCCTTCCTTCCTTCCTTCCTTCCTTCCTTCCTTCCTTCCTTCCTTCCTTCCTTCCTTCCTTCCTTCCTTCCTCCCTCCCTCCCTCCCTCCCTCCCTCCCTAAAACTGAAGTGTTCACCAGATAACATCTGGGTCTGATTGACTTTCCAAGCAGGACATGTGAAAGCCTTGGTACTACAACAAAGGCATCTGCACATAATGAGGGTCTTCCAGATCTGGGGCTCTGTAGAGAGACATCTGTGCAGATCCTAAGTTTCAGACAGGTAAATCTTGAGAGAGATGCTCTTTCAAATAGTATCCTAAGTACTTAACGGCCTTAACATCCTTACGAAAAAGATGAAGTCCAAGTAGTAATATGTGAGTAGCAGTGCAATCCTTTAAGACTAGTTTTAATATTGTTCTTCTGGTTTTGAGCTTCTTCGGTGACGGACCAAAATCCACAATCGTGCGCGGTTTCAATCCATGCTTGCCACTGGAGCGCCCCGAGCCGGCCGGATTCGGGGCTAAGCCATCCTGTAGAGGTGATGAAGAGGGGTGAGATTGCCAGCAGGGTCGATAAGAGCGGCATCTCTTCTCCTCCCCTTTCCTGAAGGCGGTTGCAGCGGTGGTCAGAAATGGCTTCAAAGAAGAACTTGACTGGAAAAGAATGTGCAGAAGGAAGATAAGAAGAGAAAGTTTTGGTTGACTGGGTTGAACTGAAAAAGCAGCAACATAAGGTACCCTGAATTGGAACTATAAAAAATAACATTGTTCCCAACGAAGATTTTGAAGTAGTGAAGGAGAGAGGGAAGGGAAAGGATTTGGCTTTTTTCCCCCTTCCCTTCCTTATACTGACAGCTAAGAGATTTAAGTAAGAAATTGAAAAAATCCACTTTGACATCAATAGGCATTTAAGCTGAAAATAAAATGTCAAAGGGATAATAAAGACTTTTGGATACTCAAAAACCTTTAAAAGAAGGAAAGGAGAGAAAAGGAAAGAATAAAAGGGTGGGATCTGGAAAAATGGAGGAGACTGCCTGGAACTAAAAGGAACTTACAGTGAAACTTTAACAAGATGCCTAAAAGATACATTCTAACTGAAACTTTGTAATGAAATAATAGAACTCCAGGAAGAGAAAGTGAAAAAAAGAAGCAAGAAGAAACAGCTTTGGATTATTTGGATTACTTGGTGATTTTTGGATTTTTGGCTATTGGACTTAAATGACTAAAATCAATTGGGTGGTTGTTTAAAAGTGTTTAAAATGGCATCACTTTTGGAAGAACTGAAAATGGAACTTAAAAAACAGAAAGAAGATGCACAAGAAGGAATGGCTTCGTATTTCAATTTTTAGAAATGGAGATTTGGAACTATGAGAAACAACAAAAACGCTTGTAGAACAAGAAGGTCGGGACAAAGAAGAAGCCATCTTTAATGTTCAAGTAATTTTATATGGGGAAAAAAAGGAAAGGTGGGAAAGAGAGTGAAAAGTTTAAGATTTGAAAAAACAACCCCCCCAAAAAGAATAGTTTGAAAATAATTACAATATTAGGAAGCAACAGAAGAAAGGATTACAGAAGAGAAAATTAGAAGTAGAGAGACAAGGGGGCAAAAGGGGGGGAGAAGAAGAGGGGGAAGAAGGAAAGGAAAAGAAGTTATAAAAGATAGAAACAAGGTATAGAGAAACAGGGAAAATGTATAAGGATTGAAAGTATAAGCCTATTTAGAGATAATGGGTGAAAATTTAATTGAAAAAGGGTTCTGCAAAGGTACATAAGATAGTATTGTTATATTAGAAATAAAAATAATTTTAGAAAATATGAAACAATGTATGATTAAAATAATGGATAAAATACTTATTGTAATGCAATGGAACGTTTGTTAATAAATAAATGAAATAAAGAGAATGAGAGAATGAAATTAGGAAAGGTTGGGAACATTTTAATTATTATTAATGATTTATAAAAATATAAGTGAAGAGAAATATGGAAAAAAAGAATTAATTATGGAAAGTTTATAAGTGTTCCCAAGGAAGTTGATATTCAATTAAAAAGAAATGTTAAAGATGTTAAGATTGTAACTAATATTAATTGTAGAATTGAATTGGAATGGAATGAGTGTTTTATATATATATATATTTCTGAGGTTCTCGCGGGTATTTGTATGTGGATCTTTGGTTATTTGGGTTTTCTCCCGTGTAAGATTGGAAGTATCTAGGCAACGTTTCGATGAAGTCTCATTCATCATCTTCAGGCTTGTGTCTTCGGCTCTGTGCTTCTCAGAGTTGTGCAGGCTTCCAAATAATTGACAGTCTGGTGTAATCATCTCTTCTATTCATGCTTTCAGGTCTTTTTTCAATCTCTATGGCTTCTCTGATGATTCTGTGGCTGGGGTTTTCTATAGTGGCTAGGGTTTTGATGCCATTGAAGTTGATGCTATGACCTGTGGTGAAAACTTAAGAATATATATATATATATATATATATATATATATATATATATATATATATATATATATATATATATATATATATATATAATTTCTTAAGTTTTCATGGTACTTACATGTATGGCATTCAGCTTTGTTTGGGTATTTTCCCATATCATAGTAGTTGTGCTTTTAAGAGTTGCCAGCACAGGTTTCAGCAGAATCTGATCTGCCATCATCAGGCTTCCAGAACTGGGAAAATATGACGTGGGAAAATACCCGAACAAAGCTGAATGCCATATATATATATATATATATATATATATATATATATATATATATATATATATATATATATATATATATATATATATGTATATATATGTATGTATGTATGTATATGTATATGTATATGTATATGTATATGTATATGTATATGTATATGTATATATGTGTATGATATATATATATATATATATATATATATATATATATATATATATATATATATATATATACATACATACATACATACATACATATACATATATGTATGTATGGTATTCAGCTTTGCTGGGTATTTTCCCACGTCATACCCGAGCAAAGCTGAATACCATACATGTAAGTACCCGTGAAAACTTAAGAAAACATATATGTATGTATGTGGATCTTTGGTTATTCAGGTTTTCTCCCGTGTAAAATTGGAAGTATCTAGGCGACATTTCGATGAAGTCTCATTCATCATCTTCAGGCTTGTGTCTTCGGCTTTGTGCTTCTCGGAGTAATGTGAGCTTGCAGCTGCTTCTTCCTTTTAACTGCTAGTGGGGGTGTGACTTGATTGGGTGGGGGCTTGGCTGTGTTCTGATTGGCTGTGGTGTGTTCTCATTGGTTGGGGGGTTGACTGTGTTCTGATTGGCTGGGGGTGTGTTCTGTTCAGGTGGGGGCTTGGTTGTGCTCAGGTTAGTCTTAGTTGCTGGGGGATTTGAGCTGGTGAACTGTGATCCTGCTGTTTGGCTTCACGTTCGTGGTCGTGCCACATCTTCATGGTGGGTGTCAGTTCACTTCATGTATGGGTTGGAGGGGTTTGAAGCGGGTAGTGATGCAGCTGTGGTATGGCTTCTGGTCCGTGGTCGTGTCTCATCTTCTGTGTGGGTGTGAGTCTGCTTTCTATGTAGAAGTGTGGTGGTAGCATCTTGTGTGGCCCTTGTGCGTGTGGGTCTGGTGTCATTCTTCTTGTTACATATTCATTTGTTCATGAGGACGGGTTTCCAAATGGCTGGTAGGCAGGAGGTATCATCTCGTTTATTCATGCTGTGTGGGTGTTTTTCTATCTCTATGGCTTCTCTGATTATTCTGTTGTTGAAGTGTTCAGTTTTGGCGATAGTTCTGGTATTTTTAAAGTCAATCTCATGTCCTGTGGCTTTGAGGTGTTGGACCAGGGAAGAGGTCGGTTCTTCTTTTTTGATTGCGTTCTTGTGTTCTTCAATGTGTGCACTTATTCTTCTGTTGGTTTGTCCGATGTATGTGGTGGGACAGGCGGTGCATGGGATTTCGTATACTCCTTGGTTTTCTTACTCGATTCTGTCTTTAGGGTTTCTTAGGATGGTGGATATTTTTCTGTTTGTGCAGAATGCTGTCTTAATGTTGTGTTTTTGGAGGATCTTGCTGATTTTGTCTCTAGTGCCTTTTATATATGGGAGGAGGGCTTTGCCATTCTCTTGTTCTCTGTCTTGGATTTTGGTTGGGGTTTCTTTTTGGATTAGGTGGGTAATCTTCTTTCTTTGGAATCCATTGGCTGTTAGTACGCTAGTGAGAGTGTGTAGTTCGGTTTTTAGGTGTTGTTCGTCGGCTAAGCATTTTGTTCTGGAGATGAGTGTCTCGGCTACGGAATTGATCTGTGCTGGGTGGTGGTGTGACAGTGCATGTAGATAGCGGTTTGTATGTGTTTTCTTTTGGTAGATGGTGTGTCCTAGGGAGCCATTGGATTTTTTGTATACTAAGACATCTAGGAAGGGAAGTTGATTGTTAGCTTCTGTTTCCATGGTGAATTGTATTTTGGGGTGTAGGCTGTTGAAGTGTGTGAGGAAGTTGTTCAGTTTTTCTTTTCCATGTGGCCAGATTATATCTGAGCCAGAGTTTGGGTTTGTGATCATATTTTTCTAGAGCTTGTGTTTCAAAGTGTTCCATGTAGAGGTTTGCGATGACAGGTGAGAGGGGTGGCCCCATGGGTGCTCCTTCTATTTGTTTGTATTTTTGTCCGTTGTAGGTGAAGTATGTATTGGATAGACAGTGGTTTTATTAAAATAGTAGTAAGATATGGAATAGAACCCAAAGATGAATATGAAATTGAGTTTGTGTCTGTATGGAGAAGTGATAACCCGGGATCATGCTATTCTCAAAAAAGGTGTTTTATTTGTATTATGTTTTTGTGAAAACCCAAATAAAATTTATATTAAAAAAAGACTAGTATTAATATTAAGGTGCTAGTTCCTACCTATAAAGCCCATAGATCCCGGATATCTGAGGGACCATTTATCTTCAATCATTTCTTACTCCCTGGTATGTGTTGGTAAAGTGGGCGCATTCCAGGTCTTTACTATTAAAGGTGATTGTATTCTAAATTCTATTGTCATCTTGTGAGACTGAGAAAGCATGCCACCCCTGAAGCAGCATATCCTAGAGATAAGGATTTTGCCTTCTCCTGGGGGTTCTGGAAAGCTCTAAAATCTGACTTTAGTCCCTGGGATTGATGTATTATTGTTCGGTATTATTGTTTGTTTAGAACCCCTGTCTTTCTTTGATTTGTGTTGTTTATAAGATTGTTCTAGTCTGGCTGCTTGTTTGGTTTGAAGGCTTGTCAGTTTTTATAGGTTTTTCAGTTTTGTGCACCTCCCAGAGACCATGGAATTGAATGGCTCATAAATACAAAGAAAAAAATCCCAATACATATATGAAAAGTGTAATACTTTCAGATGATATTTTTAATGCTGGGTTCAACACTAGCTGCAATATCTAACTTATTTAGGGGAGAGCTACAGAGAGTGAATTACGGTAATGCAAAGAGGAATTTACTGGAATATGGACTACTGCTGTGGACAAATATCTCTGTCCAGGAAAGGTTGCAGTGATTAGAATGGATTCTGTGCCACCAAATGCATTCTGCCTTTGAGGGATTTTCAATAAAGGCTTCATGGAGAGTAAACCCATCCAGAGTTGCAGACTTACCCAATTTTTGGTAGCCAGTTCACAGTGCCTCCCTCTGGTCAGGATTCAGCTTCAGTTAATTAACTCTTTTCCAGTCTATTATCCTGATATTGGGCCAAAGATCTTCACTGTTTTATTTAATGGAGAAATAGTTCTCAAATTGATTACTATTAACAATACTTTGACTTAATTGAAAAACAGGGATATCATGATTAGAGAACATAAAGCAAAATTTTATTCTTTGGCAATGACTTATATTGACAGGAGCTACATTTGTATTCTGCATTTTATGTATTCTGAAATACATTTCAAGTATTTTCTTAAAAATGTTAACGCTTTTTTTTGCAACTGCAAACGTTTTATTTATAAGCAGAATGAAATGATGCTGTACTGTAAAGGTCTAAGCCAGGAGAAGAGTTTTACTAGAAAAACTGAACAGTAATTTTACAAATCACACTAAACCATGTTTTCTTTAACCTTCGTTCATAAACCATAGTTAGGCAGCTTGTATAAAATACTTTACCAAAATGCAGTAAAACCACAGGAAGGCATGACAGAACATGTGAATTAACTCTACAAAGCCTTTTGTTCTTTTAAAAATATGTCTCTAAGTATCATATTATGGATGCATGCAGAGACAGTTCCCTTAAGAAGATTATAATCTTGGAAAAGTTCAAGGAGAAAGAGAAGGAGAATAGACATCAGCCAAACGGATGGATTTTTTAAATAACAGTAATAAATGCTCCACTGAGGGACCTAAAGGCCAAGTGAAAGAAAGACAATTCTAGAGAGAATATATCCATGAGGTCATTAAGAGTCAATACAGGTAGACCTCAACTTATGATAACAATTGAGGCCAAATTTCCATTGCTAAGTAAGGCAGTTGTTTAGTGAGTTTTGCTGCAATTTATGACTTTTTGCCACAATTGTTAAGTGGATCCCTGCAATTGCTAAGTGAATCATATAGTCATTAAACAAATCTGGCTTCCCCCATTGACTTTGCTTATTGGAAACTGGCTGGGAAGGTTACAGATGGTGATCATATGAACCTGGGACAGTACAACTGCCAGTACAAATACATGTTGTAAGCCTCCGTTTGAACTCATAGGAATTCTAGCAATAAACTATATTACTCACAGGATTTGTTGTGAATAGGTACGTTTATTTCCGCTCGTTTTCCTTCAAACGCAGCAACAACGGATATACCGGATAAAGTCAGCACTGAGATCATTCGCCTCTCAGCGCAATTTATCATGCAACCCCACCCCATGCAGCTAACTAACATCCACCCTCCCCATTAGTCCTACACGCCACCACCCCACAATTCTAAACGCAACTAATTACCAAACAGAATGTGGTTTTAATTCTCGAGCTGTGCCTTAACTTCCCCAATGAGTCTTTGTGTTTCGTTTCGGGAAATGAGAGGAGTTGGAGCAATAAACCTCCTCCCACCCCCATCCTTGTCACATGTTCGTGCCGATACGGGATAGATGGGTCGAACCAGGATGGGATATTCAAAAGTAGGAAACGTTTCCCAATCAAGTCTACATGTTAGAAACGGCAAGATTGGACGTTTATTCCCCAACCAAGATAATGTGTTGGGCTTCACTCCAGGAGATAAACTGGTAGACTCTTTGAAGCCTGACACATGTTGGTTGCTAAGTGCCCAAATATTGATCATGGGAACTGTGGGAATTGCTGGAATGATCCTAAGTGTAAAAACTGGTCATTAGTCACTTTTTGCAGAGGTGTTGTAACTATGAATGGTCAATAAATGAATGATTATAAGTCAAGGATTGCCTGTTCCAACAGTCAATAAGTACATCATTTTTTTTTTAAAAAAAGGGAAACTCCTTTGAAATACTATAGTGTTTAAGGGTTGTGTTATAAACTGGCTGTGAAAACTGCATGACAGGTTCTGAATTGAAAAATAGCAATAGCACTTAGACATATATACCGCTTCATAGTGCTTTACAGCCCTTTCTAAGTGGTTTACAGAGTCAGCATGTTGCCCCCAAAATAAGGACTCAAATAAGTCTGAGTCCTTATTTTGCCCACCTTGGAAAGATGGAAGACTGAGTCAATCTTAAGCCTGGTGAGATTCAAACTGCCAAATTGCAGACAGATGGCAGTCAGCAGAAGTAGCCTGCATTACTACACTCTAACCACTGCGCTACCACGGCTCTTAGAAATTAGATACAAGTGTCACCTGATTGATAGTTTAAAGCTTAAGTTCTGAAGATACCCCTGACCTTTCACAGCCACTGAAGGCTTGGGGAGGGGAAAAGATTAGGCAGCTTGTGTGGCCCACTAGCATACACAGATTTTTCATCAGCAGGAATAGAGATACGGAATAATTAATGTGCTTGCAATTGATAGTACAGGAAATTATGTTTTAAACTATGATATCCAACCATCTGGTATGAGTCAGATGCCAGATGAGTCAGTGAAGTTTATCAAGATGGGACACTTAGGTATAATAAACTAGAGTAAGGGAGTGAAATGTTGAGATCAGCACCCAGCTGACAACTCCCAACAAGATACAAAACCAGGGTGCTGTTACCCTACTGACATTAGATTTTGGGATTGGTTTCAGCATTAGGAATGTGAGGAGGCCTCAGATAAGTACAGAGAGGAAGTATCAATTTTCAGTACATTTTTTAAATTCAGATTTTCAAATGCTTTCTAGTTTTGCTGGAGCATTAATAACATACCTTCCCAAGAAAATATAGCTAGACCTGATGTGAAGCATTTGTGTTGCTATGTAGCAGAGAAATGGAACAGACTGTCTAGTTAAATAAAGAATATGAGAATAGGCCCAAATGTGCACTTATTTTTTTAATATCTACTTTCAGCCTACCTTCTATAAAAAGTTCCTCTGTACAATGTTCTGATGGAATTATATTAGTGCTGGGAAGATCTGATCTGCAAAATGTGCTTAAAAGCAAACAAGAGTCCAAACATCACACCTGTCTGCAACACCTTAAAAAAAAAAAACTTTCCCAGGATTGTAGGGTAGCTGTAAAAAGCAGCTGTGTAATCCTCTGTGTAACAATCACAGAGACAGTTTGCATTCCTGCCTGCTCTGAAGAACTTTGGGGAGGAAAAAAATGTGAAGCACAGCTCAGTCCTACAATTCCTTTTCCATAGAATTTATCAGCTATCAGTGCACCAATTTCTTTGCATGTTCTGGACCCCTAGGAAAAATGGATCAAAATTGGAAACCATTTGATGTTTTCATGGATGATATCATGCTTGTTGGTCAAAACCTAGTGTTCATATACAGTGGTGTGGCTCCAATGTCCAACCTTCATATAGGACTTGTTACTGGGAACTGTCATCCATCAGCAAACAAAAAAGGGTAATAAGATATGTCTGCAATGGTTAAAGTGTTGTTTGATTCTGCAAGTATTCTTGTCTCCAAAAGCATATTGTTGTTATTGCTCGGAAGTACATTTGGGATAATTCTTTCTGTTGTCAGAAGCAAGGTACACTGTTGTAATAAGGTTACCATCTGCATAGTTCAAAATTTGGTTGAAAGTTAGAAATCCTAGATGACTTTGATCCCCAGCCTCAGAGTAATGAATATGATGTTGGAGAGATACATGATGATTTGGCTTTTGTCCTTTCGCTTTCTCTTTTATCTAAAAGTCACTTTTCTACTGGTATTGTTTAAGGACATTCAAATGCTAAGTCATTCAGAAAGTGCTGGGAGAGAGGCTTTTCACTGACCTTTTCAGAATACAACTCTGAAAAATGATATTGTTTCTAAACCCATTCTCTATTGAGCGCAAATATTTTTCCTACACTATTATCAGAAGATTATTTTTTTAAAAGAAAAAAAAACCCTCATAGGTCAGTTTAAAGGCAAAGCTGTCCTATCTGCTCAAGTAGCAAGATTTCTGTTGCTGAAACAAAATAAAATAGAGAATAAAAGAAGATGCGGTAAATGGGAAAAAGAAAAAAGAAAAGGGAAGGTGTTTAGCAGCACAACGGATTTATCCAAAATGGCCACCACTTTCCCACACGTATCAGTCAGCCTTTGGTGTTCTCAGGAGGCCTGCGAATTCACTGGCCTTATGGATCAAATGTCTGCTATGTAGAACTGAATAAGAGAAAAGAATGGTAGGAGAGCAAGGGGAGGAGGGGGGTTGTTTGTGCTTTTACAGCACAATCATTAACATCTCTAAAAATGGTGTCTTGCAATCTAATCCATGTTTTTTTTCACTGTAATGGATGGTCACACACTGATTTTATCTGCAGACAAGGAAGGAACTGCTGTTGTAGCTCCTTTCTTAGAGAAATAGATTAGTAGGTGCTCTTATCTTCAGGAGGAACTGGAAATCATCAGGAGGGGTAGAATTATAGGTGTTCTCTAAGCTTTAGACCAATATAAGTAAAAGGAAATATCAAACTCTCACACCAAGCCACCCATCCAGCACATTCCCTCATACTTTTTTTTTTTTGAAGAAAAATACCCCAAATGCCCCAAGCATTTGGATGGGACTGAATGAGAACTGTAGTAAGATCATATAAGATGAAAATGATGGTTGAATGTAATAAAGGAACACATATTTTGAAAGGCTGTGGTTAGACTGAAGTATTTGGAAATATAGCATTGAATTAACAGGAGAGGTTCTAAATCATCTGAGCATGGGTTTTTAACAAGGCTGAAAAGTAGGAAAAATAGTCAGACAGACACACATATATGGACATACATGACTATCATGATACAGTGTGATTCCCACCATCCTTTTTGGGAGGACACTTATGGTTGAAAGAATGATCTGACACACTATTTTAACCCTACGTGCCTTGTTTGGTCACTGTTTTAACTAAGTGCCCCCTCCTTTCCACAAAAGGATGGTAGGAATCACACAGATATAAGACTGTCTCATCATAGGTGTTGTGTGTGTGTGTGTGTGTGTGTGTGCATGGGTTGGTGTATCCTAGTCTCCATCCAGTGTAGTTATAAATTCAAGCTAAGATGATTTAGAAGAAGCTAAGAGGCTTTAGTTGTTTTGAAGCTCCACAGAAATTCTTGGATGAAACAAGATGGAAATATTGTTCCTATATTTATGATACCTTACCCCATGGCACCAGATCACCCAGCAGCTTCACATAGATGTTAAACACAAGAGGGGAGAATGTCAAATTCTGACTTGCAAGGGAATGATATTAGGTCTTAGCTGGCAACATTTGAATTTCTGTGGCTACTGGAAAATTTTAGCATACTGTATACCATCCTCCTATTATTTGAAGCAGATTGGGTGAATTGCTTAAATGAAGCAAAAACACAGAAAAAGTGTTATCTTTCTTCAGAGCCAAAGCATTCCACCTAGCTTCATTACCGTGTAGACTATTAATTTCAGTGAAATCTTTGCTAGTTGAAGATTGACTATACCAATCTTTCGAACGTCACAACCTGTGAAATGCTGGGTATAAAATGCAGATGGTGGCAGGGAAATGAAACAGAAAACCCAGAAAAATCCCATCCCAGATTGGATGGAATTCAGAGAGGAAGATTTAGCAGAATATTGTACTGATAATTAACATGGAAATGAAAATGAACTACAATCCCTCTACTCAAGAGAAGTTAAATCAATTTCATCTTAAAGGAACTCCAGCAAAATTACTTCACCCATCTTCCAATGTCAGACTTCTCTTGGTACCCCAGGTAAGAAAGTGCAACCCCAGATTTCAGAGGACACATAAACTTAGATAAATTGCTTTATTGTAAAAAATAAAAAACTAAAGTGGCCATTATGAAAGAATTCCCATGATTGCTGTTAATCAGATGCAAGTTCTAGTTATAAAGGAGTGGAGGGTAAGAATCAAAGACCCATACCAATTGAAAGTCTTACACAATCTTATGGGCTAGAAGCCAATCTGTTTTTAGGTGGAACAATGGTTTCTACCAGTCTCTTGTTTTGGTAACAAATAGTACTGATATCAGGTTGTTTGCTTGTGAGCATCTGAAAATTGGCTCTTGTATCTCATTAACCTCATTTAGGTGACCCAAAGAAATGCGAAATAAATTATATGTGCAGTGTCGAGCAGTCCCTCATTGTGAAAGGGTGGACATCTGCAAGGAGAGGTTGATATTAGCTTGAAAAATGGAGGAGGTTTTTTATTGCACAGAAGATTTCTGAATGCAGTTTTGTATAATGGTGACTTCCCCATAAGTTACATTAAATTCAGTTTGGATAATCATTGAGATGGAATAAAGGGCCTAATACCCCTTTAAGTTCTTTAAAAGAAAAAAAAAAAAGAACTTCGTTTTGTAGTGATAGCCATCCATCAAATACATTAAAAATATTGAACGGCTGAATGTGTCTTTTAACTAGAACTGCAGTGCACATAACTAAAGGTCCAATTTTTCTATTTTATGCACTAGATCTTATTTAAATGAATAAACCTTTATTCCCAAATTCATTTCTGTTCCCAAGGTGTTCTGGGTAATATGTTATTTGTTCAGCACTCAATGAGATAGTGTTAATTATCATTTAGAGGTGAGGCCAGATTGTAGGGTTGAAGTCAGAGTGCAGCATTGGGGTCAGAACCAATGGAAGATAACTTTCTCAAGGTTTTACCACAGACTTAACAGTCTTATTACCTAGATAAATATTCTTCCCCTCCTCCTGGATGCTAGAATTAAGACAGCATTTGTCTTGAATGAAGAATGGGCAATTCACTACCTTGGTACCACAAACTATCCAGCTCAGATACAGGAAGCCGTTGACATACAATCATTCATTCAGCAATTCAAAGTTACAATGGCACTGAAAAATAAAAGTGACTTATGACTCCTCCTCACACTTACGACTGTTGTAGCAAGGTCACATGTTCAAAATTCAGATGCTTGGCAAACAGCATGAATTTAGGATGGTTGCAGCATCCTGGGGTGATGTGATCATCATTTGTAACCTTCCCAGCTAGCTTCTGACAAGCACAGTCAATGGGAGAAGCTGAATTCACTTAATGATCACATGATTTGCTTAACAACAACAATGGTTCACTTAATAACCATGGCAAAAAAAGGTGGTAAAATCATATACAACTCACCTAACTTGCTTAGCAATGGAAATTCTGGGCCAAATTGTGGTCATAAGTCGAGGACTATCTGTATGGTATTCTAGTTCAGAGTGACATCTGGGTGCCATACTATTTATTACCCTTCCCTGCCCATATATTCTGCTCAGAGACAGGAAGCTGACGGGGAAAACAGCAGTAGCGTTCCATTGAGCCATGGTGGCACAATGGTTAGAATGCTGTACTGCAGGCTACATTTGCTGACTGCCAGCTGCTAGCAGTTCGGCAGTTCGATTCCCATCGGTTCAAGGTTGATTCAATTTTCCATCCTTCTGAGATCGGTAAAATGAGGACCCAGATTGTTGGGGGCAATATGCTGACTCTGTAAACCGCTTAGAGAAGGCTGTAAAGCACTGTGAAGCTGTATCTAAAGCTAAGTGCTATTGCTATTGATCATTGCCCCAGAGTGAATTCTACTGATGATCCCTCAGTGCTAGAACATATACACGCCACACAGCTATAAACTGCAGACATCATGTGCTCCTGTCTGAAGAGTCATATAAAAAGAGTTTCCTTAAAATATAAAATTAGCTGTTTGCACTTGATGTCAGTACATTCTTTTTTTAGGAATTAATTGCTATTTTTTTAAAAAAAAACTTTAGAACTAAATACATATCATTTTTTTCAGACCACTGTGTAGCCGAAAAAAGTGTTCTAAGGAGTTCCCTTTGGGGAGTAAATTGACATTTTATTTTATTTTTTAAAAAATCACATTAACTTTTTCAAGTTTCTAGCAAATGGAAAAATGGCTTTTTATTATTTTATGACACACACAAACACACACACATATACTTTGCTCTGGATGTTTTATGACTGCAAAAACAGAAATTGCGGTTTTAACTGTTAAGACTTGATGCAAAGGGCTATGGAACCTTTTATGTAACCTGATGGCCTGAATAATTATCCAAATATTTTGCTTTCCACCCTTTCTAAGTTTTTGCATGAGGGGGAAAAAAAAGTATAGGCAACCTCTCAACCACAAAATAACAATAATAAAAGACCCCTTCACAAAGCCTACTCTCATTACTACAGTAGGTCCTGTAAGAGGGAATCTTGGTAGCAAATTTCTGCAGGATGTCAGAAAGGACCCTTATCATATACTGCTCAGAAGGAGGCCTGGGGACTGGGCAGTTGTGTGGAAAAATGGTATTACCAGCTGATCATGCCAGCAGTAGCATAAAATAGCCACTGAATGGCCTCCAGACATACATTTCTCTGGAAATTACCCTTAGCTTACCTGAGACAAAAAATATGTATCAGGCTGCCCTTTCCACTCAGTTGAATAGAATCCAATGCATTTAACTATCATTCCTATGTAGTGAAAACCTTGAGATTCTCTAAAATGGCAACCCAGAGACCAAAACAATCCATTAGGGAAGTATCAGTTTGGGGAAAGCTAGTACAAACCACGTTATTATTGTGCTTCTACCACTTATAGTTGTGCAAAGAAAATCTGAGATGCTGAGGAAAGATAGATTGCTTATCCGTTCTCTAAGGATACTTTTCCACTTGAGAGGTAAACAATCTGCAATCTCACTGCTCTGGGATTCATTTTATTGATTTATCAGATTTTGATCCTGCCTTTATTGGTTTTTTTTAAATAACTCAGGGTGTCGAACATACATAATTTCTCTTTTCTCATCCTTTTTTCTACACAATAATCCTGTGAGGTGTGTTGGGTTGAGAGAAACTGGCCCAAGATCACCCAGGCTGGATTTTATACTTAAGGCAGGACTATAACGCCTGGTTTCTAGGCTAGCACCTCAACTACTACATCAAAATGACTCTCAAACTGGGATTACATAGTTAATATAATTAAATAGTGCATAGAATATTATACGCTCTAATTCTCTTAGCTTCCAAAAACTTCTACCTAAAACTGCTGTGTTCTTTTTTTATGTTGAAGCAATATATGCCTTTTATTATAAAATAAAATTGAGGGGTGGAGGGAGAAATAAAAACCAGAGACCCCCTTCTCTGCATCTGCTCTGCCTCTTGTAGCAAACTGGCTCTCCAGACATGTTAACTGCCACCTTGGTTTCCAAAAGATTGCCATTCCCTAATGTGGACCAAGTGTCCTTTTGTCCACCCTCCTCCTGAGACAGCCAATGGAGCATAAACATTGGCAGCCAATCAGTGCTGCTTCTCCGGTCCTGTTTTACAGACACGGGGGTGGGGGGGGGGGAGCTGGTCCCTCTGCTTGATTTAAAGAGCATGGTGGGATAGCAATAGCATCCTGACTATAGCAAAAAGAGGAAACCACCAATTAAAGAGATGAGAGTTCTTGCTAGTAAGTAACCACCTAGCTTGCACCTGGAACATTAATAATGTATAGGTAGTCTTTGATTTACAACCACAATTGAGCCCAAAATTTCTTTTGCTAAGTGAAACAGTTGTTAAGTAAATTTTGCCCCGTTTTACAACTTCTATCATGGTTGTTAAGTGAATCACTGCAATTACTAAGTTAGTAACATGGTTGTACAGTGAATCTGGCTTCCACATTGCCTTTGCTTGTTAGAAAGTCACAAAAGAGGACCACACGATTCCAGGACACTGCAACCCTTATAAATAAAAACAATTGCCAAAGTAGCTGAATTTTGATCATGTGACCATGGGGATGCTGCACTGGCTATAAGTATGAAAAACAGCGATAAGTCACTTTTTTCAATGCTGCTGTAACTTCAGAAAGTCAGTAAATTACCTGTACAATGTTACACTATATTTTCTCATATTTTAAAATAGAAATCTATGAAGCAAAACTGAGCTTTGGATTGATCAGTTCAGCGTAGGAGTTAGTGAAGACCTCCAGTGTTGTCAGACACATAAATATGACATCAGTGTACCCAGGTGTATCAAAGCCTCTCAGTACTTATGAAGCATGACCTCACTAATAAGGTCATCAAAGATAGGTAGGTAGGTAGGTAGGTAGGTAGGTAGATAGATAGATAGATAGATAGATAGATAGATAGATAGATAGATAGATAGATAGATAGATAAATAGACAGACAGACGGATAGATAGGTAGGTAGGTAGATAGGTAGGTAGGTAAGATAGACAGACAAATAGACATGAAAATAATATGACTGAATGGGAGATGAGATTAAAAAAAATCTTGCTTTTTGCTGCCTGCTATGTTCATCCAGATTTTCACAGTTTAGATATGATAACCTTGATAAAATGATGGTACTTTTGGATGGCTTGTCTTTATTCAAGGGTCTTCACAGGCAGGATGAGATGTGTGCTGTGGATAAATTTGGTTTGCTTCCCATTCCGCTTTATGGTGGCACTCAAGGAAGCAATAAAATGACGCTCAGCAGAGACTCTGGCAATGGATTCCATTCCACATGACCATTTGTGACCCTGACCGAATCATCTAGGACCCACTAGAGATCTTAACTTAAATCCCTGTGGAGGGCTTGGTGGTAACTCCAGCAGAGCAGAGCAGCATCAGTGAGGTAAGACCCAAACTATTCAGGTTCTCTTAGGGCAGGGGTCCCCAACCACCGGGCCGCGGACCGGTACCGGGCCGTGGAGCACTCTCTACCGGGCCGCAAAGATTTTTTTTTTTAAAAAAATGGCGGCTTTCTTCACCTTCGGTGAATGCTGCTGGGATCGGGGATCAAGGACACAAATGAAAGAAGGGGAGGGAGGAAGCAACGAAGCCTGTCCTTCTCTCTGGCTCAGCTCTCTCAGTCGCTCTCTCGCTCCTCCACCAGCCCAGGAAGAAACTGCTTCAAAGAAGCGGGGGAGCTTTTCCTGTCGCCGCAGCGCCTCCGAGCGCCCGTTTCTCCCCACCCCACCCCGTCCGCCCGCCCGCCCGCCCGCCCGCGGGATTCAACCCAGTGCTCCGTTCTGCCTGCCTGCCTGCCTTCGTTAATGGTTGAATCGGAACAGCTTCGGCTGAGTAAAAGAGGCGAATAGTTATTATTCTCAACCAAAGCTGCTCCCAAACAACCAGAAACTAAGGCAGGCAGGCAGAACGGGACACTGTGGATTGAAGCGCGCACGTGGGTGGGCGGGCGGGGTGGGGTGAAACGGGCGCTTCGGAATAGCTGCGGTGACAGGAAAAGCCCCCGCTTCTTTGAAGCAGTTTCTTCCTGGGCTGGTGGAGCAGCGAGAGAGCGAAGCCTCCTTCTCTTCTCTCCCCCCTCCCCCGGTCCTTGAAAAATTTTCTGCTTGAAACTGGTCCCTGGTACAAAAAAGGTTGGGGACCACTGTCTTAGGGCACATAGCTGAAGACTTTGGAAGAGTTGAATGCAAAGGACTGGATGAATCTTGTATAACACTCAATGTTTAAAATAGCACCTTCCTAATGGAGTCCTAATGGGTCCTAATGACTATAGTGTCGACACATGTTTTCCCAGGAGACAAATGAGGAGAATCAAAACTAGTATACTATTTTTTTAAAAAAAATAAGGGACTCCTGTAGATGACCATTGGGATCAAAAGAAAATACTGCCAAATCAGCAGTTCCTTCAGTGGGAGGGTAGACAGTGAGGAAAATCATCCTACTTGGATTAACTACTTTGGCTGCTTCAACATTTTTAGCCTTTGGCCATTGAATCAGTCGGAGGAAGTTCCAACTTTCAAATGGCCTTGTTCTGCTGATTAGTCTTTAATTGAGACTTTTGCCAAATGTGGATCTGTCCCAAGTCCTAATAACCCCAAGGCACATTTTAAAGGCAGCAGAAGGAGACAGCTCCCCACCCCACTTTATCAGTTCTGTCTCTGAATTCTCCCATCAGGTGAACACAATGTTGAACAATGTCTTGCAAATGCCTGCAGGCTGAAGTCGGGCAGCTGGCCATTGAGGAGCCGAGACCCCCGGGGACTTCAAAGGGAAGAAGTTAATGGGATGCTCTGTGCTGTGGCTCGTGGTGCCTGGGGTTTCACAGCTGGGCTTGGCCATGTGATGATCACTCACTCTGCCTGCTCATTAAAATCATGGCAGTCAAGGGACAGGAGTCTCCTGATGCCCTGTTAGGAGGAGATTTATCAAGTAACTCTTCCCTCAGGGACAAGGTCAGGCCACCACAGACAGCGCAATCTGCAGAAGCCAACACAGTTCTTACATGGGTAGACATCCCAAAGGGGCTAAATTAAATCTCTTCTCCTCAGGGAACACCACCCCCTCTTTACCGTGCCTTTGTCATTTCTTCTCCCAGTTGTGTACATTGGAGGGATTCAAGAAGGCTCTGTTGGAGTGGGAAGGGGCCAATACCTTTTCACCTCACTCCCTCAATCCATGAAAGCGGAGGGGAAATGCCTGCAGTCGAAGAGCAAAGCGGATGCCATCCTCAAGGGCAAAACTTCCCTCCTTTCCTCCCATGTAGCAGAAATATGCTGGAATGATATCAAATGTGACCGGACCAGGATGGCTGCCATCTGCTAATAGTCCAATATCATGCAACAAACATTTGGGGTGAAGCAGATTCCCTTTTGAGTAATGATGATTTTACCGAGGCATATTAAATCCTAAAAATTATAAATTCTTTACGTTCCCTTATCTGAAAATGACCTAAATAGCTGATTCCAAAGTAAGAGCTGACTGCCAAAGAATCAGAAAGGGGGAAAAACAGAGGATATACTGTATATGGAAGGTTCCAGCATTTGTTCCATTTAATTAACCCATATTAATACTATATCTTCCACAGTGGCAGTCACATTCAGGAACAGAACAGGTAGTCCTCAATTTACAACAGTTCATTTGGTGACCATTCAAAGTTAACAACAGCACTGAAAAAAGTGACTTATGACTGTTTTTCCACACTCATGACGATTGCAGCATCCGGTTACTTGGGCAAAATTCAGATGCTTGGCAAATGGTTCATACTTATGACCGTTGCCGTGCCCCAAGGTCATACGATCCCCTTTTGTGACCTTTTGACAAGCAAAATCAATGGGGAAGACAGATTGACTTAAGAATGGTGTTACGTATCAACTGCAGTGATTCGCTTAACAACTGCAGCAGGAAAGGTCATAAAATGGGGCAAAATTCACTGAACCATGTCTCACTTAACAACATAAACTTTGGGCTCAATTGTGACTGTAAGTTGAGGACTACCTATAATTTATTTGTTGAAAAGTTTTCCATTGGCCCCACCAATGGCAGAAAATATGGTTCATGATACTAGTAAACCTAAGAGTCTTTCAGCCATTTTGTTGCCTTAGCTTAGCAGAACTAATTGCCTACTATTATGTAGTATCTTCTTCAGTGTAATGTCTGTGAATCTAAATAGAACCTACAGACATTGTGGTGGCCTTAAACAGTCACAAATTTACTAGGGAGCATTGGATAGTATTCCCGAAACCTGATTCCTAAAATGGTTTCAATTACCAGTGTGGAATAATTAATTTATGGTTTTGAATGACTGCTATGACAGCATTATTCACTTACTTCATTGCAATCTGTGTTGCTGACTAATGCTCATATCAACACCTCTAAAGCAAGCATCAGGCCCTTCAACCATCTGCACATTAGTTTGATTTCTCCAAGGAGAACCTTTCCAGATCATTTGATCTAATTGAGGTAGTGGAGAAATTATTTTAATGCCAAAATACATTCCCTTCCCAAATCATTCCTCTTATTCATGTTATAAGACAATAATATTTATGAAGTTCCTGACAGCTAAATTTTAAGGCAGCAAAGCTCCATTCTTTAGTGTTCATTTCTTTCTCCATGCCTTGATTTGGAAAAACCATGTTCTAAATATTATTTGGTATCCTCCTTAAATATCAGGCTTGGCTTTCTTCACAGCTATACAGTCTGACCTAACACTTTCCATATGAGGTTTACTTACTCCATTCTCTTCTTTGCATCTCACCTGGGTATAATGTACACATAACTCCTCAATATTTATTAAAACAACTCCCCAAAATGGATACAAACATTTTTACAAGCATGTGTTCCATCTTAATTATGCTTACTATCACTTATAATGTGTTGTGGAAAATGGTGACTGTAAATGACTAAGATTGTACCAATGTGGTTTCAATGAGACCATTTTTAGAGAAACCATGTTCTAAATATCACCGTTATTTTCCTTTTCTGTAAAACATATCTGCATATCTGTAGCTCCTAAGTAAGAGAAAAAACTTCTGCTTATAATTAACTAATGGCACAGATATAGACAATCAATCCACTTTTCAATCTTTCTTTGACATGAAGTGAGAAAAGTTCATCAAAATTAATATGAAATAAATGGTCCTCTAATCAGTGGTCCCTAAACTTTCTGGCTCTGGGGACTGGGAGGGGCAGTGAAGGGTTGTTTTGCATGGGCAACCTAATACCAAGCATGTGTAAATTGAACCTTGTGCGCTTATCTACTGCTTCCATGGCCCAGTTCTCAACAGGCTGTGTACTGTTACTGGTATTAGTCTATAGTCTGGGGCTAAGGAACCCCTGATCTAGATGACTTATAAAAAAGCAGCTGATAGATTGAAATTCACAAACTTCCTTCCTTCTGTCATTAAAACATTTCTAGTGCAATGTAGTATTCATTGACAGGTAGTCCTAAGTATTAAAGAAATGTTAGGATTTATTTTTGTATTAACACCAAAACAGAAATATTGCATGGCGTAAGGAAGATAAAGAGAGGGATGGTTTTATGGAAGATGGAAGTTGTACCCTAAATCAATTGATTTCCTTTCACATGATTTATTTTCTCCTTCCAGGATTTTATTTCGGGTTCTTCATAAAAACATGGGGAATCAATTTTATACCCTTGATTTTTTTATGTGCAAACCTTACATATCTACTACCACTGTCAAATTTTTATCTGATGCTTCACCCATCAGGAAGGGAAAAAAAAAGAGTGAGTAAGCATTTGTGGATTTAGCCACTCAGAAAAATAGGACTGAATAATGCTTCTAGTTTGATGGCCAGTGAGGCAAAACAGCCAACTGAGTTGCGCACAATAGAATAACAGAGTCACAGTGGGTACCATTTTATCAAATGTTTTCATCTAACACTCTTTCTGCCATTTTGTTGTCTACGGATTTCCCCCCCTATATTTTTCTTGTTAAGAGAGAGAGAGAGAGAAACAGAAGTGCATTTTTTTTCTAAACAATTTCCGAATTTGTACACAAACAAGAGAAGCCTATGATAGATCCTTTTTGTCTTTACTTTGTTCATGTTTGATACCTCAGGGGGATGTCCTCTGTATCCTTTGAAAAATCGTGTTTTCATTTTATGTTTGCAGGCAGCTCTGCTGTACATCCAGCAACACATTTTTTTATTCATGGTTGCCCTGCCCACTTCACAGATGCAGGATGTATCTCTGAAGTAGTCATAGCAAATCCATTAAAACAATCTATCTTTCTTGACTCCTTAGAGGCAATATCTTGAAGAGCCTTTCCTCTTTTATTAGAGTTTTCTCTCTTTCTAGTGTTTTGACCACTACTATTTTTTTGGAGGGTGGGTAGGGGGCATTTCTGATTGAAAGGTTGTGTGCCATGTGTCTTCAGAGTCTAAGGACCACCAAATGAGTCACCCAATGCTCAAGGTATATTTTTAGTTCTGCAGTTGTGCCAGTCCTAAGCTTGGCTGACAATGAAGACTAAACTAAGGATGTGTGAAACCCACAAAAGGAATTTCCCTAACCTCAAGTCATGATTTTCTAGGGGGAAAATGCTTGCTCAAAATGTGTGTATGCTGCAATCACTCCACAATTTATATATATCTGGAGATCTTAAAAAAAAAATAGAGCAGCTGAATTCCAATTATTTTCTGGAAAAAAAAACACAAATTACAAAGTGAAGAAACCAGCTGGATTTATAATGGGAAAGAATCTCATAGCTCCAGCACTATATTTGCAGTATAATCAACTGCTATGAATGCATATAGTACCACAGCCTTTCGCAATTTGCCATCCTCCTAATGTATCGGAATCACAAGCTACAGAATTCCCAAGGAACAGGGATGATGACAGTTGAAGTCCAACACATGTGGTTGCACAGAGTTGAAATAGGACATTGAATCATAAGCCAAGCGTGCCAGCAATTTCAAATAATTATTTCCAGTAAAGTCCTGGATAGATTCAACATTTTGCTAATTGTCAATTGCTCTTCATTATAGACTTTGTAAAATTTGTAGCCTTCTATTCTCCTTTCTTATAATCATACTTTATTATAGAAAAAAGAGTGTACAGATGAACATTTCACCTATATATAAATATTCATGCCCAAATAATTAAGATTAACATGCAATTAGCTATTTCATACCTATGGGGTTGCCATAACTTCCACATATTCAGTAGTATTAAGAGGCTCTAGCAATTTACTTATGCTAGAATGCAATTATAGATATAGTTCAATTTGTGTTTGTGTGTGTGTGTGTGTGTGTGTATGCATGCATGGATGTATGAGATTTATATGGCTGCCCAACTCAACAATGTGACTCTGGAAGACTTACAATAAGTCTCGCACTCTTCTGTACACAATAGTATTCATTATGCTACTAGGCTTGAAATTTTCAGTTTGGATAACTTAGAACTGAGTCGCTTGCAGTCAGACCTAGGTATTGCATACAAAATTATATGTAGTAATGTTTTACCTGTAAATGACTTTTTCTTTAAATGTTTTAATCACAATAATATGCATGCGAACAACCGCTTTAAACTCAATGTAAATAGTTTTAAACTTACCTGTAAAAATATGATTTCTGTAATAGAGTTGTCAAGGTCTGGAAGACCCTACCTGATTCAGTTGCCTCAGCTACAAATTTTCACAGTTTTACTCACAAATTGACTTCCGTGGACCTTACTTCATACTTAAGTGGTCAGTAGAGGAGGTATGCATAAGTGCACTAAAGTGCCTATCGTCCCTATCATTGTATTTTTATTCTCTTATTCTTGTTCTTGTTTTTGTTTGACCAATTCCAATAAATTAAATAAATAAATAACAAATAAGCAAAAACAAATTGTCAATTCTGTTAAAATGAATTTTGCACATTGGATATTTATATAAATATTAAGATATGCTTCCATAACTAAATATCCTTTGTCAAAATTATAAAATAAGTATGCATGAAATTGGGCATGTGGAAAACATATTGTAGGATTAAAAAGTTCAAGGAAAAAACAAGATGTTAAGAAATATTAATCAATATGCTAATAAAAATACTACTGTAGATTGTTAAAGGAATTAAGAGTATTAAGTTCTAACATAATTTGTGGTGAAATGCAAAGCAAAGTTTAAAATTGCAAAATAAGAACCAGGATTGGGTCATTCACCCTCAGGCATGGGAATAATTCTGGGCCAGTACAGGTAGTCCTCAACCTATGACCACAATTGAGCCCCAAATTTCTGTTGCTAAGAGGAACACTTATTAAGTGAATTTTGCACCATTTTACGATCTTTCTTGCCATAGTTAGCAACATGGCTGTTAAGTAAATCTGGTTTCCCCATTGACTTTGCTTGTCAGAAATTTGCAGAAGCTGATCACATGACTGCAGGTCATTGCAACCATCATAAATATGAACCAGTTGCCAAGCATCCGAATTTTGATCACATGACCACGGGGATGCTGCAACAGTCATAAATGTAAAAAATGGTCATAAGTCACTTTTTTCAGTGCCATTTTAACTTTGAATGGTCACTAAATGAACTAAGTCGACGATTACTTGTATCTCTTTCTCAGCCCAACCTATCTCAAAGAGTTGGTGATCGTGTACATATAAAATTAAAGTAGATACCTGCCTCCCTATAAGCGTCTTGCATTCCTAAAGAAAAGATGGAATATAAATTTTGTCAATGTATAAATAAATAGACATGAAGTCACTGGACAAGTGATAAAATTTTAAATTAATTAGAAGTGCTGTACACAATAAAATGGAATATCAATTAACTATCTATCTTCAACAACATCATCAGCATCAATTATCAATCACAGAAAGAAGGAAGGAAGGAGGGAGGGAAGGAAGGAAGGAAGGACACTTCAATTAATACAAAGAAAAGAACAGAGCAAAGAAATATATCTTCAACAGGAACCTAAAAATTGATGCCTCAAGGATTTCAAGGCAGAGGACACTGCTGAGCACAGGTACTATCTGCAAGATAAAATGATTGTATACAATCATCCTATGCCTTACAGTCTTTACCATCAATTTGCATTGATAAAGGTGGCACTTTAGATATTGCAGTTGTACAAAATCATATGCAAAACTTCCAGGTTGGCTTAGCAGTTAATCAGTAGTAGCCTGATTGCTTCCACAGGATGGTAACATGATACACAGAGACCCCAGTTAGAAATTGGCCACCACAATTGTGTCCCAACTGCAGCTTGTAGACCAATCATAACTCTGCTAATTTTCTATACTCATTTTCACAAACAAAAGGTTCTTCACTCTTTCTTTCCTACTGCTGCTAGCTTTTAGCAGCTGCTAGCCCCAACTGTGGCCAACTGCTCCCCAAAATTTGGAGCTGCTAGCCTCAACTTTTAGCAGCTGCTAGCCCCAACTCTGAGAATTAATTTCTATTTTAGGGCCTCAGCACAATCTAAATGACACTGATCTAAATGATCTTAATCTAAATGACACTGAAAATGAACACAGAAACAGAATAGCCATCCCTATTTCCTCTAGCAATCTATCAGTCTTTCTCTGTCTTAATATGAACTTTAGATTTAACTTTAAATCTAAATTTGAATTTTAGATTTAAATGTCACCAGTTCGCCCTGTTGGAAGTATAGTTTTTAGTATTTGGTCATATCATTTAAGAGAGTAGACTAGTTGTCCTTTCAACACTTCTCTCTAATCTATGCTGGTTTTTTCAGCCTTCAAAGGATCCACAGATGCTGGCAACTGGAGGTAATGAAACTTGAGCCTGGATATCTATATCCACCAGCAAGGTTTTCAAGGTGTGAATGTGTTTCATGGCATTCCTATAATGAATTTTGGGAGGTGGCAATGGATTGCAAAATAGGCCTGGTAGATAACTGCTCTATTGCAAAATGGCTCTATGTTTTGAATTTCTTCACAGGGATGTCACCATAGAGGCTATCCACTGGCTTAGAGGCATTTTTGAATGTCAGATTTTCTTGTATATTTTCTTAACAGTGAAAAGGCTTTTTCTGTGCTCCCCGCAGGTCATTACAATTCTTTTGAAGCAGAATTTGTTCAAAAGAGTTAAGAGGTACTATTGGTAGAATGGTTCAGCTTCTTAAGTTCTTGCGATGAGTATCGCCAAGGTTGCTGGTTTCTTAGTGCTGCTTGAGAAAAGCTGGGAGGAGGGAGGGGGAGTTAATAGCATGTTGTTTGCTTAAGTTCTCTCAATTAGCAAACAATTTTTGCCGAAAGACGGACCCAGAAATTCCATGCCCCGAAGTAACAGCCAGTGCGCACTGCAAATGTTGCAGCCCCCTGCAAGGAACATTTTCATCTCTCTAATTCTGAGCATTACATCATGCCAAGTGCATCCTGGGGGATATTGTCATGCTAATGAGGCAGCCCGGGAGACCCAATTCTCCTGCTCCTTCGAAAGACATTCCCACCATGCCCTGGTCCTCTAGTTTATTCAAGCCCAGCTGAATTGCCCTGAGAATAAAAGACAGAGCCTTAATTAAGTACCACACTCTGTTCCCAATCACAGCTTGATTATTGTGCCAGCTTGCTCCTTTGCTAAAGATGAAATGCCTGAACTTCCTATACTAGCTTCACACTAAGGGAATAGCAGTAAGGGCCTCCTCTGCTGGAATGAAGTTTTATTAAATGACTGTGCTACTAGGACAAATCCCAATGAATCCAGGGCTTGGTGGAAAATAACAATAATAATAAGCAATTCTAGCTTATTTTACTAAGTATGGCTGGGTGAGCATTTCCAAAGTAAGGCCCATTTTACAGCTGAAATAAGCATAGATATATCTGGAAGAGGAACACATACTGTATAAACAAAGGATAAAAGTGATAAACTCTTAGTATGTTTAACTTAAACCTAAATTCATTGCAGAATGTCTCTCGTTTATAAAGGATATTTCCTTTGGGGAATGATTGATGTACAGTATTTACATTTATATTACTTTTTTCTTTTGCCTTAAAAGCTCAGGTTAAAAAATAACAACACTTTCTTTCTTCTCCGTCTTGAGTTTTATTCTCACATAAAATTGTCTGGAGCTTCATAGAAAAGTGGAGTTTTAATCCCAAATTATCTCGATTCCAATTCTTCATTCTGACACCTATTTCCCCGCCCCTCTTATTAGCCATCTTTGTAAAGCTGACATATAAAGCAGAAGGGCTGTTGATATTGCAGTGGACAGCACATCATCCATTTTTAAAGAAGTAAATGAAATCTGCAGTTTAGTGGTCCCTGGGAAGACATTCCAGCATCATAGGATAATTTCAGTTTCCTCTCTAAGGGGGCAAGATCATTTTCTCCACAGATGGGGGAAACGTATGTTAGATTCATCCTTTAACCTTTTTGACTTCGATTCTTTTCAACATCCAAACTCACATGTCAAAAAAGGCCAACAGTGGGGGTGCAAGGAAAAGTCTATGGATTTTGCATGATCCAATACTCCCCCAAGCATTTCTTCAACATGTCCAAGATCTTCTGTAAATAATATCCTTTCTTTGCAGGGAAATAAGAGAAAATTGTATCCAAGGTGTCTTTTGAAGATAAATCACAGATTGATTTGCTAGTTGTAAAACATAAAATGTCTTTCCCAGGAAATCCTCCCTTATATATCTTCTCAAGGAAAAAGAGAGGGAGGGACCGAGAGAGAGAGAGATTACAAAAGACAGAAATGATACTTTGGGTTCAAGCATGCATATGCACTGTCTGATTTTCTTTACCTGAGTAATTTATATTTGCTTTACTTCCATCTGGCAACTGCTATAAATCGTAGATAAAAAACTATGTGACCTCAAACTCAGTGGCTTTCTCTTTATTTCTACTTCCCATTCCTTGCTACTAAAAGCTGTTTGATGGCAATGCAAAGACCAGAGTGCTTCACTTAATGCACATTTTTTTAAAAAAAATGCTGCTTAGAAAAAATAAAGGGGTCAGCTGGAGATGTACATTTAGAATACAAAACAACAGAATTGGAAAGGACCTTGGAGATCTTCTAGTCCAAAGACAATTTTTCTACAAAAATTCCACAGGAGGGGGAAGGGGGCATGGTTTGGGGTTTGCTCACTTACCCACCACTAACCTCCAGCTGTGTGGCCTGATTCCTAATAGGCCATGGGTGTGGGGTGGGGACCCCTGCTTTAGAGAATAGGTCAACACCCCCCCCACACTTCTCTGTGACAGTCCCTCAGATATTAGAAGACTGTTATTATGGAGTCTCCGTGGTGCAGTGGTTAGAGTGCAGTACTGCTAACTACTCCCACTGCAATTTGGTAGATCAAATCCCTCCAGGCTCAAGGTTGACTCAGCCTTCCATCCTTCCGAGGTGGGTAAAATGAGGACCCAAATTGTTGGGGGCAGTAGGCTGACTCTGTAAACTGCTTAGCGAGGACTATAAAGCACTATATAAGTCTAAGTGCTATTGCTATTATATCTTTCTATGCTATTATATCACCCCTAGTCTTTCTCTTCTTTAGGTTAGAAATACGCTGTTCCTGTAACTGTTCATTTTATGTCCTGTCCCAAAGGTGCTTTTTCAAGAAGCAACTGGACTTTCTGCTTTTTCTTTGAAGACATTTCGCTTCTCATCCAAGAAGCTTCTTCAACTGCTATATATAATATATGCAGTTGATGTCATGGTTAAGACACTGGGCTACAGACCAGGAGACCATGAGTTCTAATCCTGCCTTAGGTATAAAACCAGCTGGGTGAAACTTGGGCTTTTCAGTTTCTCTCAGCTTTAGGAGGCAGCCAATGGCAAACCACTTCTCTAGGTCTTGCCAACAAAACTGCAGAGACTAGTCCAGGCAATTGCCAGGAGTCAACACTCATTCAAAGGACCCCTCCACCCCAAAAGTTAAGTACTGTATCATCAGAAATGCCCCTCCAACCTCTGAAAAAATGTGGAGTTTGGAGTATTGTGCCTATTCTGCAGGCAATAAAGGAGGAAGGTAGCTTAGTGGCCTGGAAGCTGTCAAATACATTGGTTGGAAGCAGATCTAGAAACCTAATGATGGGGTAAGTGCTTCACAATTAATCATTGGTCCATTTGCTTATCTGAGGTAGCAGATCAAGCAGGGATTCATATTAAAATTGTGATTTATTTTAATCCAAGGTTTTTGCTTATAATAATAAGCAACTTTTCTTTTTTCTCTAAAAGACTTTAGCTTTTGTAATAAATTACATACTGTTTAAAAGAGTCCCAATATTTTATCCATAAAAGTAATAGACAGACACATAGTTGTAGGATGAGTCATGTAATAGTACACATCATTACATCTTGGTGTGTGACCTATGTTTCTGTGAAGGTAAATAATATACTGAAATGCAAATACCAGTGATAGGAGACAAGGAACGAAAAAAGAAAGATGCTCATGGTGCAGGAAGAAAGATACTGTTTTCTTTATATGAGAATAGAAATTGCAAGTATATTTTAGTCATCTCAAACCTATTATTCCAGAAATGACATATATCATTGCTTTCCCTTTTTGCATTTCAGTCTGTCTTTCCTGCTATTGTCCATGTTGGGATAAGCCTGGGATGGAGATTTGGGTAGTAGGAAATAAAATATGTACCTTTTTGATGTCTCTTCCATTTGTATCAGCAGAATGAGGAGCAATTGGTCGAAGCATTGAATGATGCTGTTGACGATTGATGATGATGATGGCAATGATATGTTTCTAGTATATTCTTTCAGCATTTTTAGTCTCATCATTTGTTACCCATACACAAGAAGCAGAAATTTGATGCTCTTAAATTACACCATTTTGGAATCAATTTCATAAAAGGTATGCATGTGTGTTTATTTGGAAATAAACCAATTCAAAAATTTCTATTTTCCTTTCACTACTAGGATTCAAACCAGCTAACATGTAAATACAAAAGACTGTGACAAGGATCATATTCAGCAAACAAGGGTAGTTTGGCCAATCCAACTTTCCTGAATGTTCTGCTCCAAGAGCCAACTATTGTCCAGAGAAGAGGGAATATAATGAACAGCCCCTTATAGGATCTGTCTTTGGAAGAATATACTAGCATCAAAACTCAGATGTGCTATTCATTGTATCTACCTGGATATTCCAAAACATATCTCAGATGATACTAGTGTGTGCCAGACAGATGTGTGAAAGTAGAAGTCGGTCAAGCATTCCATGTTACCAAAATTTAGGGATTTAAAGAGTTAGCACATCACTGATGAAGCAGGAGGGTAATTTTGAATTTTAGAGAGATGGTTAATGCCTAAGAGTGCAGTGTGTAACCTTTTCCACAAAGTTTGCCACAATGATTATGGTATACCCCTGGAAGGAAGTAACATTGCTCAGTATGTAGACAGGGTGTATTCTCTGCCAATGTTGCTCCATTGCAACTGCCCCTTGCCCACTTCCATATTCTTTTGACATATGCATGTGGCCTTCCCCCCACTCTTACCACCAACTCCCATATACTGATCAGCTTGGGATGACAGGAGGAGGAACATCCAACTTTGGGGTGTGAGGAGATTGTAATTCTAGTTTTTTAGTTTGGTTATATTAAACCTTGGTTCAAACGCTCCTGTTCCCTTGTAAATAGACTTGTACCATTTTAACAAAGGATGCAGAGAGTTGCCAAAATGTGCAGAATATTTATGGAAGCACAGTGTGTGGGGGGGAGGGGGGGAGAAATGAGAATTGCAGGAGAAATCCTCAACTATGACACAGCAGTCTTCAGATGAAAGAGATAAATTTGGGTTATTTAAGTCTTGGCTTCAAGAAATGAGATATACCCTAAGAACCTGGGAGGCTTTGGACTATGCAGTATTTAGACTGGGAAGCTGCAGGAAGCCCCTCCCATATCACCTAACTGATGGATTTTATCAGCTGCAGCAAGAAAGAGAAGACTGGATTCTTCCTGCCAATGGCAGCTGAAACCCCATGATCTGAATCATTGGGGAAGAAAAGGGAAGGAAGGGGAAAACCACTGACTTCCTCTTTGTTCTAGATATGCTGCTTGGACACTGGGGATTGGTGAATTGTGAGGAAGGGTGAGGGATGTGTGGGTATAGTGAATGGGAAGGGATATGCATGGAATATTACATATCATGCTGGAGGTCAGAAGGGCTCCTGGGATTCCATAAACTATGTAAACACCACTTTTAGGATGGTTGATCTTCTTAAAATTCAATATTCAGGTCTCTAGTTTTGGGGGCTAACAGTCCCATTTGAATTTTTGAGACCTGCGGTGAGCACTATCCCAAAAGGGCTGTCTGTAGAGTTTGGTAATTGTCCAACTTACTAGCATAACAAAATACCTGTTTCTAAGAAAGACAAACTGATAAACTAGGGAGCAACTTCTTTTGCACCCAAAACGTTTTGCCTCCTGCAAATCACCCAATTTCCTCAAACAACTTCTAAGATAAAGTAAACAAATATAAAACACATAGTTTGTGCTGCCAATACATAATAGCTTCTCTCAAACTGCCAATATGTAATCCCACGAAGCTCATTTTCACCTACTGAAAATACTAGTCTCTTCCTCTTACACCCACACCCATACATATACATGTGCTCCAGTGGTGGGATTCAATTTTTTTCAGTGGTTCTGTGGGCGTGGCTTGGTGGGCGTGGCAGGGGAAGGATACTGTAAAATCTCCAGTCAGAGATGGGATTTGCCGGTTCTCCGAACTACTCAAAATTTCCGCTACCAGTTCCCCAGAACTGGTCAGAACCAGCTGAGTACCACCTCTGGTGTGCTCCTTTGAGCATCATAGAAATACATCCCTTCCTCTTTTTCTGCATCCTCACCTGAGGATGGCCAGCTGAGCCAGAAGTTCCCTTTGCTTTAACCTTTAAAGCAAACCTTTAACTTTAACCTATTTTCATATTGTTCTTTGCATAATTTTATACATTGTTTGAAATTCATCAATTTGGCTCTTGGGCAACCTGAGAGAGAGAGAGAGGGAGAGGGAGGGAGGGAAGGAGGGAGAGCGAGAAAGCAGTGAAAATTGTGTAACATAAGTCCAATAATTTGAACAGAGTTGTATTAGATGAATATTTAGTTAGATGAAGACTACGCTTTTTTCATAGGATAATGGGATGTATGCATGTAGCCTGTGGAGTCAATCCTACATCTGCTGTTACCGTGTGATTCAGTTTCGGCATAAGCAGGATCTTCTCATAGGTGTTCCCAATGTAGGCTGTAGGCAAAGTAGGCCCACCCTGTCTAACAGTGAAGTGGCATTTCATGACAAAATGTGTTTGATTCATCTGATGGTGACCAATTTTCCAATTCCCACCTGTCTTTCTTATTCTGCCTTTTATGAACATGCCACATTTTTAACACCATGGTGTTAGTCTACTAGAAGAGTAGTTTGTCTTAAAGCAAATATTTGAGACTGAGTGCCAGGAGAAGAAAGCAATTATAAGGAAGAAGAGGAAAGGATTGGTTTTTCTTCAGCAAAGTATGGCTAGGGGTGGAGGTGTGGGACATGGGTAGACAAAAACAAACCCAGAAAACCAAGCTGCCATTGCTGAAAGATTTTATGTTTCTGTAGGAGGCAGATATGTTGGAGAAAGCCTAACACAAACCTCTGTGGATACATCATAAACATCATAATGGGCTGCCAACCAGGCGTATCCACCAACTCCTGCTGCAGTGATTCATCCTGAAAATGTTTGGCGGAAATATATGACTACTAACTGTCTGCAGTGGTGAAGACGTACCACAGAAAACCGTTCATTGCTTTCTGTGACTGTATTGCAGATCAACCACCCTGAGAGCAGGTGTATCATACTGTATGCAGACTTTCACCCAGGCGACAATTCTTGATGGGTGCTACATTCTAGCAAGCCTCAGCTTTTTATCCCACCTTAGATGTTGCCAATGGCTGGAATTTTTTCCCCCTTGTGCGCAGTTTAATTTTTCTTCCGTTATACAGCTGTAAGAACAATTAGTAGAATTGAGAGTCAGGGTGGCTTCAATCAAAAGCAAAAGAGCCAGTGCCATTTGCTTATATGTGTTTTTTGGAGGGTTCAATTGACCACAAGATGGTACCCAGGTTTCCCTATGTCATGCAGCTCCACAAGAACTTAATGAAAACAGAGGTAAAGATTATCCCCATTTTTCAGACAGAAATGAGACGGAGAAGGAAAGATTTCCCAGTAGCCTGCTACCAACCGATCACTTTAAAATTTGAATTCAAGATTGTTCGATTTCACTTAGCATATTTATAAATACATACTGTCTTAGTACAGATGTGGAGAACCTAAAAAAAATGACTTAATTTTGTTGTGGGAGGGCAGTATGATGACTCACATTTTTAGCAAAGATTTTTTTACAAATATATTGTGAAAAAATCACTATCACACTGGGTGGAGATGGAGGCACACAGTTTTTGAATGTGCATCGTGGCTAAGAGATCTGCAGTGTTTAAGCCTAAAAAAACCTCACATACGTACTGTTGCATGAGGGCATTTGTAGAGAAACGTCTTCCATTCCCAGATCTTTCCTGGATTAATGTGAAATGGAACAATTTTGGGAAGTGCTACTGAAGACAAGTCCTCTCTCTGCAAAACAACAGAGTTCCCTTTCCATCATATCCTACTAGAGTTCCCCTGCCAACCTCTTAAGCAAAACAGTCTTAACTTTGAAGAAGTTTTGGAATAACCAGTACAGGAGGGCATCTTCTAGTTTATGCCAATAACCTAACAGTTTCAACTGACTCCTTCATTTAGTTATGCTCAACTCGAGTCTGCTCAAAAACTAAACTAAAGTATTTTGATTCCAGAACTTGTTGATGTATAAGAAGGTGCTAAGAAATATAATTTTCTACTAAGAAACTGTGTTTTCCAGAAAGAATTATTTCTGAAGTTTCTGGAGTTAGACAGACAAACAGACAGAAGACCAGACTTCTTGGGTGGTAGTGAATGGAGATGCAAGTGACTTATCTTTTTTTTCCTCCCAAAGGCAAGTATCTGGTTTTGGAGTTTTCTTTTATTAAGAAAGGTTGAGGAAATGAACGATGTCTTTGAAGAGTGGAGGTCCTTTGAGATAAATCAAGTCACTGGACTGATGGTTAGAACAGTCCAGAGAGAACATAACTCAATGGTAAGGCTGTTGCTTTGCATGGAAAAGATCTAAGGTTGAGTTTTTATGTGGCGAGGGCTAAAGTTGAGTATGTGTGGGAAGATATTTCCCGTATTCTAATTAATGGCATGGAATTACCCCAATTATAGATGATTTCTATAGCTTTTTACATCCATACTGGAGAAAGTTCTGCCCCATTTCTGCATTGTTTGTGTTGTGTATCAGGTTATTGTTATTGATCGTTTAGGTAGGCCTGTGATCTGCTACTATTATTTGATTACCATGGGCTCCCTGAATATGTTAGACTTCTCAAAGATTCTATAGATGTAATTATTCTGGGAGTGTCAGTAAAACAACCAAGAGAAAAACCCTCCTCATGATTCTTATGCCATTTGTTTAATAAGTGTAAAAGCCAGAATTATTTGCCTTTTGAATGCCTCAAAAGCAACAAAAAAGTATACTTTTTGTAAATAATCAGCTCTCCTGTGTATGTACTTTAAATGAGTTTGATTGGAGTGCAACATCAGAAACTTAATAATAGCCTGCAATATTTAGGTCAAGTGCATCACCATTCATGGATTAGCCTGGGAAATGCAAATTAGCAATCAAATTAATTTCTACTTGCTGATCAAATGGACAGATCAAGGAAACAATGAGATTGCTAGAAGTGGGATGTCATCCTGTGATGGCTGGTCCCAAAGGAATTATGTTTTATGGAAAATGTTCTTCATTTTACAAAGGTTAGTAGACAATAACATCATGGATTGCCAAGAATGGTTATTGTTTAAAATTATTGCTCCTGTGTCTGATACATAAACGCTACATATATTATTGGAACAAGAAAAATTGAAATATATTCACTTTTGCTAATTCCATTCACATTCCAACATATTCTACTATATTCACTATTTCTCTAATTTGTTTCTTATTTCCATGTAAGCTAACCCATTCAAAGCCTTTGAAAAACATATAAGGGAGAATGTTTAAAAAGAAAATTTCCATGTAGGAGAGGACAGATGATTAAAGTTCCTTCCACATTGGATTTCCAAAGAGCACCTCTCCTATTCTTTTATTTTCTTGTATGTAACCATTTCATGTATTCACAACTATGTATACATTTATACTTATTAAAACTGTTCCTCAGAAATAAACAATACAGTAACAATGTTCTTGCTGTCCAGTTAATCCTATTTGGGCACCTGAATGTGAATAGTTATCTTGGCACTGTGGTCAGAGGTAAATTTCAGTGGAAGCATTACAATTGATTATGAGTGGGAGAAACACAACTCCCTTAACTTTTCCTTAGCAGCATGGATGAAAAATCTTCAGGTTTTTTCCAGCATTTCATTTGATATCCCTTTGTCAGATTTGGCATGGAGATAATGCAAATTTGAATTTTCCAGATTTTCTTGTTGTTGATAAACTAGCAATTAAACATCAAGAAGTAGAAAGTGGTGATGTGGGACTTATATGTGTTATTATATTATAGGTTACTATTGGCTAAGAGCTGTTATATCCAAACTCAGTTGACTGAGAACCTGAAGAGTGGGAAGATTTTTATTTAGCGAGTCTTGAATTTACAACAGTTCATTTAGTGACCGTTCATTGGAAAAAGCGACTTATGACTGTTTTTCACATGACTGCTGCAGCATCCCCATAGTCACGTGATCAAAATTCAGACACTTGACAATTGGCTCGTATTTATGATGATTGCAGTGTCCCAGGGTCATGTGATGCCCTTCTGCAACCTGACAAATAAAGTCAATGGGGAAGGCAGATTCACCTAAGAACCTTGTTACTAACGTAACAACTTCAGCGATTCACTAAACAACTGTGGCAAGAAAGATCATAAAATAGGGCAAAGTTCACTTAACAACTGTGTCACTTAGCAACATAAATTTTGGGCTCAATTGTGGTTGTAAATCAAGGACTACTTCGGTGGGATTCACATTTTTTTTTACTACCAGTTCTATGGGCATGGCTTGGTGGGCATGGCAGGGGAAGTTACTGCAAAATCCCCATTCCCTCCCCACCCCACTAACCTGCTTTCCAGCTCCGTTCTCCTCTGCACGGGAACCAAAGAAGACCCAGCCGATCAGCTGGGACTCGGGAGGCAGAGAATAGATGGGGGCGGGGCCAGTCAGAGGTGGTATTTTCCAGTTCTCCGAACTACTCAAAATTTCTGCTACCGGTTCTCCAGAAGTGGTAAGAACCTGCTGAATACCACCTCTGGACTACCTGTATTTATTTCTATACATGTAGTAGATAGAGAGATTTCTTTTGTAGCCTCAGCCACTTACTGGATACAGTATCATGATTAAAAAAGTGCTACTTTATGTAATTTTGGTTTGAACCATATTGGTTTAAACTTGGAATGGTGGACAGTTAGTATGAAGGATATATTCCATGCATAATGAGATAGAAATATGGGGCTTGAATGAATAGGATCAATTGGAAATAGTCCAGAGTAAATGTGTCAGACATATTTTATCCCATCTTGAACACAGATGCTCTACTTAATGCTGATGTGGAATTTTTATTCCCTTACTGTTAGGTAAATAGAATAATATTTTAAAAGGAGTATGTCTAACCATTGATCATCAGCATTATTTAAAACATCTTGGTAAGAAACATTGGGCTTATATTTGTATGGAAAAACTAACCTCAAACATGTTGACAATAATTTCCTTCCAACAACATGGAAAATATTTAAGACTGTTTATAGCAGCTAGATAACTAGGAAAATGTAAGGTGATATTTAACTTGCTTTCTTATGTATAACCATTGATACACTCACCTTTGCACCAATTATAATTTTAGTTCATGACCTATGTCTACTTGATAGGAAATATGCAAGTATTTCATGCCAATCAATTTATATTTGTGAAACTAGTTGGTAACCACCACCAAGTACTTCTGCTCATTCCATCATCCCATATCTAGCAGAAGAGGTATGGTATGGGACCCATCTGCTAAGAAACTACATCTAGTGGGACCTAGGAGAAACGGCTTTTATGACTGCCCTGTGTAGAACATAATCTTTCCCCAAGATGAGATTGGTCCCATCCTTGATGATCTTCTGGAAGTCCCTTAAAACCACCTAGTTATGTAATCAGGCTTGGAGGCCTCACAGAAATGGAGACTTAATGAGGTGATTATATTGCGTGTAACATATAATGCCCTCTCTCTCTAGCCCATTTCATATCAATGTTTTAATTGTAGAGTGTTCTGTGTAATTACTGTTTTTTATGGTTTTATTCAGGGCTGCTCAGAGTCATGAATCTGCGAGAAGGATGACATATAAATGAAATCAATCAATCAATCAATCAATGGAAGACATTATTCATTAGACATTATTTTGTAACTTGTAATTCCAAATGAAGTTTGCCACCTCACAAATTAGGGAGATATCTGCTAAAACAGGGGTGTCAAACTTGCGGGCCATGGGCCAAATGCCTACCCCCGGTCTAGCAAAGGTGGAAAAAGTTGTGATACGTCACATGATGACAATGTGTCATTGTGAGTTAGACACCCCTGCGCAAAAGCGCCCACAGAGATTAACTGCAATTTACTATCTGATAAATATTTATGTTAATATTCAGGTGGTTTACTTGCAGTAGCAGCAAAGAATATAAGGCTAAACAATCTTCAAAAAAAATGTTATGGGTTATAAGAGGGACAGCTTTAATTAATGTGAAAATTATATCATAGATTTCCAAGACTTGTGTGTTTGATTAAGTTTGAAAGACATGTGTATTGATCTGGATTAGGGCATTTCACTTTACTTTCTCTATTATAAAAATCTGCTTTCATAAATAGTTCAATTAAGACCAATTAAAACAGTTCAATTAAGATTCTGCAAAAACAACAACATGAAAACAAATAAATGATTTCTTTTCAGTGTACTACCCTGCTAGCTCATAGGTAGGTGGAATTACTATTCGAATATCTTTTCTGCAGGTGCCACTAGCACCCTCATTTTTCAGTCCTGCTGTAGTGCCTCATTGTGGTGATGTGTAATTCCTCATACGGTTCTTTGCTTATTCCTCCCAGGAACCCCTCTTGCCTCCCAATGAGGTAGCTCAGCAAGACTTGAAGGGGAATATAGTTCAACCATATATATTATTTCTTGTAAACAGTTGTGGGTGTATCATTGGAAAACCTGAAAGACCATGTTGGGGGTAGAGCATCCTGTAAAAAGCCTATCTATGTGGTCGCTAGGAGTCACCATCAGCTAAATGGTACATAATCAATATATTATTTCCTGAAGAGATAGACATGCAGTTAGATAAACAGCTCAATCAGTGTAATCTTTGGAAGAACTGTATTATCTTAAAAATAATTAATTTTGTCCTCCATAATATAAAACCATATGTGTTAGGAAATCAAGTATAAATTAAAAATATTGATTTCATCAGATCATACCATTAGATATTTTGCCGCTAGCATTCTTCATAGCAGATATGACGTTTCGATTGTTGCTATTTCTACTGAGAGGCCAATAATTTATGAAAAATTTACCTTCATTTTCAATGTTTTACTTGATTCAGTTAGTATTCTGTTATCAAGGATGTATCAAGACTATATGGAGGGATTAAGTTCCAATTCTGGTAAAACTTGTTTTCACAGATACTCAAAAGTTAATACTTCACTTTACTTTTGAAAATGTCTCATTTAGGCATTTTATTCTTCTTTTTCCATGATCTTGAATATATGCCTCAGAAGCATCCAGTGCTAATATCAAATCCATGGAAATTTATTATGTATACGGTATCTTATTTCAATTGTTTTATAAAATGTTAATCCTTTAATAATAGTACAGTTACTATGCATCAGAGAGTCTATATAAGAAGGAAAAAACAATATGAAATAGTTTTATTGAAACTTGTCAACAACAACAAATGAGAATATATATATATATATATATATATATATATATATATATATATATATATATATATATATTCTTAAGTTTTTAAGTTTTGGTACTTACATGTATGGCATTCAGCTTTGTTCGGTATTTTCCCACGTCATTGTAGTTGTTCTTTTAAAGTTGTAGCAACGTTTCAGCAGAATCTCATCTGCCATCATCAGGCTTCTGTATAGTGTTCGTCTGTGAGTCAGACTTTTACAGTGGTTTCAGATTTAAATTTGGGACAGCCTATTGCTGTGCCAGAATATATATCCACATAATTTAATCTTATTTAAATCTGATTATTTCACAACTTGATTTGGCCATTTTATTTACCAGAGACAATAATTTTATTGTGTCCATTAAGAATAAACTTTTTATTTACTTGGCTATTTATAGCTAAAGGCCTATGAGAATTCTCTCTAGGAAAATGATGGAATCAGAGAACTCTCTTCCAATTGCATTTTAGAAAAGTAGAATAATTTGGTTCAAAATAGAGGAGCTTTACTGCAAAACAAAACAAAACAAAAAAACCCTGTTTTTATTTTGATAAATGATGTTTTCCTGCAATGATAGCCATTTATTGATATTTATTTCAACTGGAGGAAGGGTGTCAATTTGGTTAGTAAAAGAGGTCAGCATTATTTTTTTTAAAAAGGAGGGGGAGGAGAAATAGACCTTTTTGCACTTTAATCCATTACTTCCAGATGGCTACTAGGCTTCTCTTGATCTTGGCAATGAATTATTCCTAGAAGAGTAGTAACAGTAATAACAATTGTTCTGGTGAAATAAGAGTTTGTAAGTGAAAGATGCCAATTTCCTTCAGTCTAATTTCACCTATATTTGAAAGTAAAAGAATAATAAAACAGTTTCCCCAAACTGAAAAGATTGGCAACTCTGCAGTTAGCTAAAATGTCCCTATGGGCTCCATTACCAGATGACAAATGCTTTAAGATCAGATAAGAATATTAATCCAATTTGGAATTCTCCTTGGGAAAATGAGGATGTGGCTGGGTTTTAAAAAAATTATTTTGTTTTAATTTATTGGCTTGTTTGTTTTCAAGCTAAATCCATCATGAACAAAAAATGATGAATCATTTTTTGGACAGATCTCAACAGAGTAGCTGATATTGGGACATATTAAAAGAAATAATGCTCAGAATCACAAGGCAGATATTCTCAGTAAATGACATTTTCAAATGCATCTGAATAACTTAAGAATTTGTCTCAAATGCCAACATTTACATGAATGAAGGAGAAACTGGAATTTATTAACAAGTTTTGTAAGCTATACCGTGTTTCTCCAACAATATGGCCTCCACCAATAGGAAGCCCCACCATGTTTTATTGGCATAAAATCAAATTAAGCCTCTCCCCCCAAATTAAGTCCCATATTAAACATGCGAAATGGGGGGGGGGGGAATGGTGGGGGGGGGGGCTTGCCGTTAGGAAGTACTTTTGTTGCATGCCCGGATATGGTGCTGCCTGCGTTGGTGGGGCACTTCATATCGGGAGACCTTCCACCACCATTGCTTTCCCTTCTCGCTTGCTGCTGCGGCGTTAGAGCAACGCCGCGACGTTTGGTGCAGCCATGTGTGGCCAGTCAGGGCTCCTCCCTGCAACCGGAGCCCTGAGGAGACATTTGGTTTCAGACGCTCCTGTCGCCTCCTTCCCTTTGCCTTCAAAGGTAAAGCAAATTATTTTAAAAACGACACCCTACTACAACAAAGCCTCCCCTGCCCGAGAGGCGAATCTCCTGAGGCCGCAGCGCAGGATCGGCCCACCTCGGGAGAAGCGCCCAGCCGCCATCCCTGCCTGGCGCCGGGCAGAGCGCAAAGAGCTTCGCCTGGGGCGCCCAGTGCAGCTGACAGGCGGGCCCTCCTGGTTGCTCTAATGCCGCGGCAGCAAGGGAGAAGGGAAAGCAACGGTGGCGGAAGGTCTCCCAAACATCCAAGCTGTCACCGCCCACCCACCCGAGGATGCAAGGGGGGGGGGGGAATTAAGTCACCCCCGAAAAGACAGCCTAGCCGTTTTTTCGGGAGTCAAAAAAAAATAAGGCCCAGCCTTATTTTGTGAGAAACACGGTAGTTTCCAGTTTTTTGTAGAGCCAAAATGGATTTGGATGGCCCACAAAGTCAAATATTTGGGTTAAATTTTCACACAAGGTATGGGTGGTTACAGGTAAGATAACAGCCTGAAGAAACTTGTTATTGGGATTTTAGAATGACTTGGCCATGCAGATTTAACCTATATTTTCTCCTTCCTTCAGAGAACTCCCAGGGTGGGTCACAAACGGTTTAGAATTAGAGTTCATGAAAACATCTTCTTTTAAAAAATCTATTTGTTTTAATGGCAGAGAATTAGAAAGTCAGGCTGTAGACTTATAAAACATAGAAAATGATATCTGGAGATGTCAAATATTGCAAACCTCAGAGCAAAGCCAAAAACCATCCTCTCTTGTTCCATGTCATGACATTACAGTTAGTCCTTGACTCAACGTTTTGCTTAGTGACTATTCAAAGTTACAACAGCACTGAAAAAAGTGACTTATGACTGTTTTTCATACTTACAACCATTGCAGTCATGTGATAAAAATCTGGATGCTTGGCAACCGGTTCATATTTATAACAGTTACAGTGTCCTGGAGTCCCGTGATCACCTTTTGTGACTTTTTGTGACCAAACAAAGTCTGTGGGGAAACCAGATTCACTTACAACCGTGTAATTAACAACGACAGGGATTTACTTAACTGTGGCAAGAAAGGTCATAGAATGGAGACAAGACTCACTTAACAACTGTCTCACTTAGCAACAGAAATTGTGGGCTCTATTATCATAAGTCAAGGACAACCTGTATAATATTATACATAATTAATTATACATTATAATCAGAATGAGAAACTGGAGGAAGAGCCACAAGCAAGACAATGGTCAGATAAAAGATTTCCAAGTCTGAGGCAGAATTGTCTAAGGCAGAATTGTTTACCATTAGCTGACATGGAGAAGAAAGAGTGGAATACAAAGAGACAAATTCAATTATTTTAAGCCACTCTTTGCCAATCAGATGCCTTCTGGGTATACTCCCACTGTAAACACCAGAATTTTAAGCTGTTGCCAAGAAATCTTAATTATTTTATTTATTCAATTTGAATCCTCCCGACAACACCAAATGATTCACGGTATATCAAACAGCATGCAAACTATAATACTGGGAATTGGATTTTGCACTATGAAATAATGGCATTATTTTGATATGTAGGACAAATTGAAAGGGAGTCCTGAGAAATGTATTTGTACCCCTTCTGTTCATTCTGCCTAGTAGGCCCCCAGACTTCTTCAGATTCTTGCCCTAATGGCATCAGAGATGGCAGGGAGCGGGTGTGCTTAATCTTTCTTCCATCACCATCCCAATGAAAATGAACCTTGCACAATCTGGAATTAAGCCTGTCCAATAAATCCTCATTATTGCCAGCAAGACTCCTATCCGTGGATGGATTTACACATTGCACTTAGCTATTATGAGGTTTGTATAGTTTTGGTTTGGCCTGTTGTGGGACTTCAGCCACTGTGGTTTATACATTGTATTTCTCCAGCAATTGTGGCTTACTCAACAAACAGTGGTTAAGTAAGACATGTTTTTCTGCTATGTGCAAAGAAGATTAGTTATGAGGGAGGTGTAAATTTGCTCCAAGCCTAAAACATAGTTCATAGAAACTCTGCATTTTAAACACTTAGACACAATTAACTTGATATGTAATTTAACACCGAGACATACTAAGCTTGTGCTTCTGTTGTTTAAGAAGTAGAAACAGCTTGTTGGGAAATGACTTCTGTTTTGTGCTGAATTGTCCTTTCATTAGCACCCTCTTCTATCTGATGCTATAAAGCCATAGAGATGGTGTGCCTTCAATTTCTTCCAGCAGGAGAAACCCAATCTCACTGCTTTGTTCTGCTCCTTAATTTAGTTCAAATGCATTCATTTGCTTCCATGCTTCTGTATCAGCCACAGCAAGATGTCACAGTTGCCTTTATTATTACTATAGTCAAGGTAACAGCAAGAATAACTGTATGATGTTTAGTTAGCCTCCTGTTATGATAAATGTCTAGCATGTGTGGAAGTTGGCAGAGCTCAGACTTAATATTGTAAATAATCATCATCATAATTTAGCACAAGGTCAAGGATTCATGGAATCAGATCATCAGGAGGTGGTGTTGAATGTTAGTTAAACAAGGCAATTTCCTGTTCCATTTTTCACATTCATATTCGCATACTACTACTGCTGCTACTTGTGCTAATAACAATCAGTGGGCAATTTTCCTCTGGATGACTGAAAATACATGAATGTAAAGATTGAACAAGCTCCGTTAAATGAACCACAACATGTTAAAGCCATGTTGGCAGCTTGATTCAGTCTCTTCCCCCACCACAATTGACCGAAAAGATGCTGTAGCACATCACGATCATGTATAGAATATTTTGTTCGCAACTGGCCCAACAACCAGGAAAAAACATCATTAATACTCGCTATATGTTACAGAACGTACTATTCCCTGAAAATGGAAATCATAAAACATGTAAAAGTGGAGTGGAAATTCAGCAGCTGAGAGGTTTTCTGCCAAATTTAAATTTCATAATCTTCTTGCCATAACAGAAGTGCTCTTTGTATCTTTGATGCAGTGAAAGAAGAAATTCAGATCCCCTTTTTTTCCCATTCACAATTTCCTTATTGTTATTTGTATTTCTCCCTGCCTTATTATCAAAATTCTGGTTACTAACAGGAAGACTGCAGCAGATACATCTTTCCCTCAATCCCTTTCCTATTCTGTTTCTCAACTTTAGTTATTATAGTAGTGTCTTTTCATTGTAAAGGTTAATCAGAATATAAAGATAGGCAATAGATCAGGAGTCTCAAATTCATGTCGTCACAGCGGTGTCATGTGAGTATCGTAATTTTCCCTCCTTTGCTAAACAGGGCATGGGTGTAGCCAGCGCATGACACATCCAGCCCGTGAGTTTGACAACCGTGCAATAGATCAACTATCCAGGCACATTTGAACTAATGAACTAATCTGATTAAAAGCTGCAGGAGAAGAGACAGAGTGCTAACAGTTCAGTGGTGGGATTCAATTTTTTTTTACTACTGGTTCTGTGGGTGTGGCTTGGTGGGCGTTGTAGGAGAAGGATAGTGTAAAATCTCCACTCAGAGGTGATATTTACCGGTTCTTTGAACTACTCAAAATTTCCACTACTGGTTCTCCAGAACTGGTCAGAACCCGCTGAATACCACCTCTGTAACAATTCTATGCCACTAAACATAGACCAAGATTATATGGCCTAGAGGAGGGGTGTCAAACTGGTGGCCCATGGGATGGATATGTCATGCGCAGGCCACACCCACCCCAGCTCTGTGAAGGGGGGAAATGTCGCAAAACGTCACATGATGGCAATGTGACACAGCAAGTTTGACATCCGTGGCCTAGAGACTGAAAGAGATCAATGTATTTTTCCTTATGGAAAAACTAAGGTGCAAGAGAAGGTGCAAATTAGCAAACCATTGCAATAATTCCTATTCCAAGAAAAAATTACTTACAACATTTGAAAGAGCTACACATGAAGAAAGAAAAGCCAAATAAATACAGGTAGCCCTCAACCATATGTTTAGCGACCGTTCGAAGTTACAAAAGCACTGAAAAAACTGACATGACCAATTTTCACACTTATGAATGTTGCAGCATCCCCATGAACACATGATCAAAATTTGGCCTCTTGACAACTGTCACTGTATTAATGATATTTGCACTGTCCTGGGGCCAGGCACTCACCATTGGTAGCTTTCCTGTCAGCTTCCAACAAGAAGTCAATGAGGGAAGCCAGATTTACTTAATGATGGCAGTGATTCATTTAACAACTGCAGATTCGTTTAACAACTGTGGCACAAAATATTGTAAAATGACGCACAATTCACTTAACAATTACCTCACTTAACAACAGAAAGTTTGGGCTCAATTGTGGTTGTAAGTGGAGGACTATCTGTAGACAGATTCAGAAAGTCAAGGGGATACAAAAAATTATTGATTACAGCTGTATTTTGGGCATTATGCATCATGCTAAATAATGGAATATGTTAAGATAAATAGTTAGAAGGAAAACTGAAAATGTAGACATTTTGAGAAATATCCTAATTCCTAGGTTTGCTTAACTTATTAAAAGCCATATTTATTGCTGGTAACAAGGCTTGGAAAATGCTACCAAATTTTAATATTCTTATTTTCTACCCACTAAGAAACACTAATAGGATTTTCTGGTTTCTCCCCATTTCCCCTCCTTTTCAGTCCCAATTAATCAAAGGCCTGTCTGAAAGAGTGCGATTGAACGAGAGGTAGAGGTTAGCAGGAAAAATAGTTTAGGCTGCTTTGTACAATAAAAAGCATATTTCTACTTGCAGCAAGAAAGACATTTATGACTCAAAACCATTCGTTCATTAAAGACAAGTATGAACAATTTTGATAATGGCATTAATCATTATTTTTCTTTACAATCAACTTATCAGTGGTGTGGGTGAGTGTGCCGACTATGGCACAAACATACAACTTGAGTTAGTTTTTAGGAAATAAATATAGTAATAGGCATAGTACAAGAAGCCACACCTTCAAAGTTCATGTTATGGGTGTGCAGTGACTCCATAGCAGTGGGCTACCTACTGTATTCTGTCATGTCTGAGACATGTCTTGGTCTACTGGAGATCCCTTGATTCATAGCACTCCATGAAATAGGCCATGAGCCCTTCAGCAATCCATGTGGTATCGAGTCTGCTTATATTGGCTGCCCTAAGCAAACCACAGTTAACTGCCTTCCCCTAACCACATGTTCAGAGCATAGAGACGAAAGAAGCAAGGAAAAAGAAAACCCAATTCCCTTTAGAATTTAGCCCTCATTACAGTCTGTATGTCAGGGTTGCCTCTAATAGCAGGGCCATGTATCTTTGCTGGCAAATTTATTAATCCCCTCTTTTTTAAAGAAAAAGAAAATGGTGGGCTCCATAAAGCAAAGGCAGCATTGTGGAGAAAGATGGGCCCAGTTTGATGAAGGCAACAGAAGTGAAGCATTTTGCTTGACAAGGTGGGTGGTATGCTTGCTGACCAGAAACAACACCTAATTGAAGGTAGTGTGCTGATATATTTCCAAAATATCAGGGGTGGATAGGAATAGAGGAAATAAAATAAAATGACTGACTTACACAAGAAGAGCCAATCTGCATCACATTAAAAATAAATGGAATTAGCGGTGGATTTATATTCTAGGATTAACATACAGCCAAATTATACAGGAGTGTGAATATGGATCATAACTAACTAAAAAGAATCTATCTGAAACATCTATCTATTCAAACACAATCTGATGTCCTCTAGATGTTGGGGACTATAGTTTCTATAATCTCTTGCCATTGGTTTGGCTGATTGGGATTGTAATGAAAAGTAGGCGATGCAAAATGAATATGTGGTTCTAACTTAGACCAAAGGATTGTTGTGCGTGCAACAATTTTAGAGTGAAGGATAGTTACCAAATTTCAGAAAATTCAAGAATTTTCCATGATATTTCCATTCCTGAGCTAGGAGTCTGTCAGTCAACTGAAAATCAGTTGGACAAACAGAAAGAAGCTTCCATATCTATCATGATAGCCAGGTGTACATCAGAGTGGTGAGGTGGTCAGGAAAACTGGGTTGATTATATTATTTTTCACTTCCATCACAAAATACGAAGTTCTGAATTGAGTGTAACACATTTTGATATTATTCAAATATTTGCAAGTTGATAGTCTGAATTAATTATAGACACTTGAGTATAATATAAAATCAAAAAGAAAAGCTGATAATGAACAAAATTCAAAGAATTTTGGCTATATTTTTAGAGATCTTTTTTCTAGCCTCTATCAAAACCAGTTGATTCAAATGATGAATTGAACATATTAGGAACCCACTATCAAATATCAATAATCTTGGCAAATGTTCTTTTGCTGCCTTCCCCCTTGGGCAGAATTTTTATAATTCTTGATACTTTGATAAAGTGCAAATGTTGGAAATATAGTCAGTCAGCTTATGTCTGTTCAACATAAATATTATTCATTTCAAGCCAAAATACAGCAATAGTAGGAACTTCCAACTCAATATCCCTTGACTTCCAGTTAATGCGATCATGGGTAAGTCAATCTATATAACTAGATAATACCAAAGGAACATAGCTCTCTGTTCGTTGTGAATCAAATTTCAAGCAAGGCTGTCTTTCGAAATGGACCATATATAATTATGTGGATCTTGCTGAAATTTTGCTAGGCATATCTGAACAATTCTGGTTCTTTCATTTCTTCTCTAATCACAAGACCTGTTTCCATAACAAATATGACCTTCACTTTCTTCTTTTGCAAGATATTGAGGGTGATTTATAACACACTGGAAATTCATTATTTGGCCTGCCAAATATGCTTAGAAACAAACAAGATTATGTTTGGGAAAGGTTCACATATCCTTTTTTAAAGGCTATATTGCTTGTTGTTGCTCATTTTGTTACACTGGTCGGATTTTCATCCTTTGATTTCAGTGATGTCCACAGTCGTCGTAGTCACTTTACCACACACAGTTGGTTTCCCATGTGGAGAAACAGCCTTTAGTGGGTTCCTCATCTCAGTGCAAAAGCAAACAAATGAGGAAACTAAACAAACCGAATATGCATTGACAGCATAAAAGTACAAGAAGTGCCAAAACTGGAGGAGTTCTTTTTGCACTGTTGACATCAGCCAGGAAGATCTGTTTGTTATCTAAAATTGCATGCTGGAAAACAGATGCACAATTTCTCTTTCTCTAATAACTTGGCCGAATGGTAAATTTCTCAAACAAATTGGAGAATTTTCCTTCACTGATATCTAAGCTGTTGTACTGCTTATTGTCAACTGTAAATACATAAACTGGAGTTGTGTAGAACATTTTTCAATGTTGCATACCAAGAATATAGGAATCTGTTAGTTTTCCTTTTTAACTTTCACGTTTTTTTTAAAAAAAAGTCAAGATAGTTCCCATGCCTTTAATAAGGGTAATTGCACATTTTTTTGCCAGGTCTGATCGAAAAATAAACCAGATAAATTTCTGTGGAATTGGATGAAAACTAAGTGATATTATATATAGGGAGATAGAGACAGAGATAGAGAGAGATGATAAAGAGAGATGTAAATATATAAAAATATAACCCAACAATATCCTCTGGTAAAACAGTATCACGTAGAATCTGTCTTCCCTCCTGAATCTGTTGAGAGTTCATGACCATCAAAAGCACTGTACTCTTTAGAAAATGGAAAGAACAACATACAAGCAAAGAGCAACAGGAGAGATGAGTGAGTTAAGAGAATAGAGGATCACACTGATCTCCTACCTCCAGACAGGTTCAAGTCGAAATTAAAAACTATGGAATTCTACACTATACAAAACTATAACATAGGTTATCTTTGAAGTCTCAGTATTCCTGAAGAGGAAAACCAAGTTTTCAACAATAGTGTGAATATAGGCCATTGGTTGTGGAGAGATTTCTTGGTGGTTTGTTGCATAAAGCAAGAGTTTTCAAACTTGGCAAGTTTACGACTTGTGGACTTCAACTCCCAAAATTCATGACTGGAGGAGGAATTCTGGGAGTTGAAGTCCACCAGTTTTAAAACTATCAAGTTTGAAGACCCCTGGCATAAAGTGTCAAATGCAGACCTGCTTGTTGAACATAAATTGTGGGTTTGTGTTTTGGGCAATCTCCAGAGAGTCAGAGAGGGATGTAGATGAAAACTTCCATTGAATGATAACTTCATCCTGCTCCAAGGATGAAATTAGCTTCGTGAATGAGAGTCTAGCAGATGTTTCTTTAGGAAGGGCCAAATCCTTGAGTGATGAATGCACATTCTCTTATAGCAAAGTCAGCCCTTCTGGAACCAGGCTATTTTTTGTTATGAGTTAATTGTCAGAAGCAAAGAGAATTTTGGTCACCACATGACAAAAAAGATGTTGAGACTTTGGCAAAAGTGCACAGAAGAGCAACTAAGATGATTAAGGTCCTGGAGCCAAAAGCATATGAACAACAGTCTCAGGAATTAGGTATGGCCAGTCTAGAGAAAAGAAGGACTAGATGTGATATGATAGCAGTCTTCCAGTATTTGAGGAGCTACCACAAAGAAGAGGGGGTAAAGTTATTTTCCAAAGCATCAGAAGGCAACTCAAGAATTAACGGATGGAAACTACTCAAGGACAGAAGCAACCTGGAATTAAGGAGAAACTTCCTAACAGTGAGGACAATTAACCAGTAGAACAGCTTGCCATCAGAAGTGGTGGGTGTTTCATCACTGCAGGGTTTTAAGAAAAAACTGGACAGCCACCCACCTGAAATGGTATAGGGTATCCTGTTTGAGCAGGGGGTTGGACTAGAAGACCTCCAAGGTCCCTTTATTCTGATTTGTGATGAGTGTATTGACTGTATATGACTTGCCTGAAGATTATGGTCATCATACACCAGCTAAATAACTGATTATTTCTTGGAAGCATGTAGTTGTCAGGATTTCAGTTAGTATTATGGACACAAATAATCAGCCAGATTTGGATACCAAATTTAGGTTGTTACTTAGGAACAGACCTGATCAGGTAGCATTCTCAGACATGTTTTCAGTTCCATATGGAAGGGCATCTAGAGAGGCCTGGAGGAAGTTATAGGTCTGCATGGAGGAACTTTGGGGGATAATCCTGAATACAAATATGGGGAAAATTCCCTCACAGAATGACAATTGGTGGTAACATCTAGTTCAAAATTTGGATATAGGTGTATATTATTACCCTACCTGATTAAAATACCGAAATAACCTTGAGAGGGTGACCTTGAATTTAGTTTAGAACCACTGGATCTTGGAAATATCTAGAGGTAAGGAAAAGCTAGATTTAATCCTAAGTGATGACCGTGATCTGACACAAGATATAAGCATTATGGAAACTGACTTACATTTTGCATACGTGGTAATAAGAAATTGCCATCAGGGTTTGGCACAATGACATTTGATTACGAAAGCAGAAACTTTCAAGAAGATGAGGTGGTCATTGAAGTGGAAAGGTCAAGAGGGATAATTTTCTTTGAAATGCCTGGAAGTTGTTTTAAACACAATAATTGCGGCTCAGCTGAAATGGATTCCATAGTGTCAACAACTAGGACTCAGCAATAAATCAACTGATCTCTTGACACTTCACAGTTTGGCTCTAGTCCTAGGCTAGACTTGGTGATAGGCTCACAGGTGCAGCTCAGCTAGAGGGGAATCCATACAAAACTATTGATTGCCCAGTGCCACTGAGAAGGTATATACCTTTGGTAGACTTGTTGCATTTTTCTCCTGGCTTTCACACAAAATCAGTCTCTAGCTTGCCTTGAAGTTATTGCAAGTCACATAACTCCCATTTCTTGCCTGCAATTGTGAGCTCCTGACACCAGTCCCACAAATTAAGTCCAGGAAGAGGCCATCTCTTTGAAGATATCTTTTGACAGTATAGAATGATAAAACCACCAGGTCTTGTGGGCTTCCACCCAAAGGTTCTTTAAGAAATTAATGATCTGCTATACAAAATATGACAATGTAAGACTTGTCCCTCTATCCCAGACAATTGGAAAGTAGTTAAAGGAGTGTCAATTTTTAAAAAAGATCTTAGGATTAGAGAAACTACATTTTGGTCTTGTAAAGTAGAATAGAATAGAATTCTTTATTATTCTCTATATATACTCTATCATTTATTATTATCATTTCGGATTTATTTTCTTCTTTGATGCCTTGTTTATTTTTATGCTGTATAAATTGGGCAGCCTTATAAATTTTATAAATAAATATACATAAATAAATAAATAAATAATGGCCACAAAAGATGCCCCCCCTTTGTCCCACATGTATACCTTGATGTACAATTGTGATCCTCCTGGTGATTGAACATTTCCTTTCTAACTTCCAGCAATGGGTATTCATCCCCACTGGGATTGTATGGCAACTGGACCACTTCTTGTATTATGCCTTCTATTTATATCTTATTTCTTTTTTTAAAAAAAATTTAAAAACAAAAAATACAAAAATCTCATTTCCATTAACAGTTATTGTGTCATTGTATATACATGTTTCTTATTTTGTGACTATACATTATTTTTATCCTTATCCTTCACCCATTCATACCACCTCTCCCATGTCGCATAGTATTCTCGATCCTCTTTGCCTTTCAGTTCCATAGTGAATTTATCTAGTTCAGCACAGTCCATTATTTTTTGAATCAAAACTTCATCTGGTGGTATTTTATCACTCTTCCAATTTTGTGCTAACGTGATTCTTGCTGCAGTTAAGATGTGTACAATAAGGTATCTTTTATCTTTACTCAAATTCCCTTTGATCATACCTAATAAAAACATTTTGGGTTCCAAATTCAATTTATATTTTGTAATATCAAAAAGCTATCTCTGTATTTTCTTCCAGTATTTTTTGACCTCTATACATTGCCACCACATATGGAAAAATGTTCCTTTCTTTTGTTTGCACTTCCAGCATTTTGGTTTCAAGGTTGGATACATTTTCACCAGTCATGCCGGTGTTAAGTGCCACCTACAAAACATTTTATATTTATTTTCTTTGAATGCCGTCGACAAAGTCAGCTTCCAGTTCTCGGTCCAAGTCTTTTCCCACTCATCCAAATTTATATTATGACCCACATTTCTCGCCCAGGCAATCATTGGTCCCTGAACAATTTCCTCCTCTAGTTCTACCTCCAGTAAATAATTATATGTTCGTGTTATAAATTTTACATCCTTACCTGTCAAGATTTGGTCCAATTTTTGTAAATCTTTATCTATCCTTAGCTCCTTTACATCTTTCTTAAATTTAGTTTGAATTTGCAAATATACCCACCAGTCTAATATTTTCTCTTGTTCTTTTAGTTTATCCAGTGTTTTTAATTCCCTCTGTTCATCTTCCAATTCTTTATTATCTAATCATTTTTTTAATGTCCCTTGTATTTGGATATAATATAGCTTCCATAGGTGAGATCCAGTTTGGTCTTTTCAAATAATGCTTTTTTTATTTTCTCCCATGTTTGTAAAAGTGAGTCCCTTATCAAATGTCTATGGAAATAGGAGCGGATCTTGAGTACCCTGTATATCACGGGTGTCAAACTCATGGTGTCACATTGCTGTCATGTGATGTTTCACAACATTTTTCCCCTTTGTAGAGCTGGGGTGGGCATGGCCTGCAATCAGGGGTTGGATTCTACAGGTTCTCACCTATTCGCTAGAACCAGTTGTTAACTTTCTAAACAGTTTGGAGAACCGGTTGTTGGAAGAAATCTCCTTTTGTTTTTTTCCACCCTTCTTACATTCTTGGCAGTATGCCTAGACTTACTGTCTCCAAAGAAGTTTTTTTTTCTTTGCTGATACTTTCTTAAAGGGGAAGGGTTGTTTTAAGATTTTTACACTGCTGTTGGGAGGAAATACTCCCCTGTTGGAGTTAGCACTTTGAAGAAATAATTGAATAATGAAGCAGAGCTGCCAGAAAGAAGCTTTTAATGAAAAGGAAGCAAGATGAGTGACATTCAGCAAGGCTTCTTGGCTAGCTAGAAAGATTGACATTTGAACGTGAGTTTACATACCCTTTTTGAGTTTTGGTCTAAAACTGGTGACCATTCAAAGTTACAATGGCACTGAAAAAAGTGACTTATGACCATTTTTCACACTTACAACTGTTGCAGCATCCCCACTGTCATGAGAGGCCAGGCGAGGAGAAGCGCCCCTTGATGTGAGTGATGTCGAGTTGGCCATGCCCACCCAGTCACATGACCAGCAAGCCACACCCACCAACTAAGCCACACCCACAGAACCGGTTGTTAAAAAAATTGAATCCCACCCCTGCCTGCAATTGACACATTCGGCCCACAGGCCATCAGTTTGACACCCCTGTGTGTATATTATCCCCTCTACAGTCTCTACCACAACTTAAAACGTGGCCTGCAGGAACCAAAAGATTGTCCATCGACATTGCATTTTGTAAAAGTTAATAAATAGTCTGGTGTCATTTATAAAACAGAATAACAGAGTCGAAAAGGACCTTGGAAGTCTCATAGTCCAACCTCCTGCTTCAGCAGGAAATCCTAAACATTTCAGACAAATGGTTGTCCAGCCAGACCACTGTCAGTGTTCAGCCTTGATAAAACAAACAAACAAACCCATGGCTCACAGACCTGGATGAACCCAGTCTAAAAATATATCCAGAAGTGAAAGTATGCCAAGAAATATGTTCTGTCTCACCTGTAGCCACAAGGTGAGAGTCCAAATGTCCCAAAGGAATAAACACAAACAAATAAAATCAGGAACAACAGAGTTAACTTTTCTCTGTAGTCGTCGTTGGCAGCTTTCCCAGAAGCTGTCTTCAAACCCAGATAAGGAGCCACACAATAATTCAGAGCCGAAAGGCAGACAAAAGGCTTCTCCCAGACTACGAACGTAATTAACGAAGTTTGACCCGAACAAGGATCGTTAGCTAACACGCCTCCTTATATTCCTTGAAGGGGCGTGTCAGTCTCTCTAATTAGTCTCTGATTTGATGTTTCCTTTCAAATTGTGCTTGACGTCTCAGCCTATGTCTAGTCCTTGCATCAACCCAACATTCGTCATTTTGATCATCACTCAAAGACTCTGGCACGTTCTGTGGATCAGCTGCTGACACCTGAGGCATAATGGATGTGGAAGGTTCTGGAGAGGAAGGTGATTCTGACACTTCCTCATCCTCCTGGTTCACGTCTGCATCTCTCATTAAAGCAGGTTCAAATTCCAATGCCAAACCCTCCTCATCACTCGAACCTGTGTCTTCTGACACATCAGACTCAAAGCGCACAGCAGGCTCAAACCTCCCAGTCACAACACAATATATCCAGAACTTAACACTTGGTGATGTTACCTGATTGGATAATGACCATCTGCAAAAAAAAAAACACAAAAAAAAAACAAACTGATCTCAAAGAGCACCAAAATCTCCACCCAGAATTGATTTGGATTTACTCACTGGAGAAGAGCCTAATGCTGGGAAAGGGCAATAGAAGAAGGGGATGGCAGAGAAGGAGGTGGCTGGATGGAGTCACTGAAGCAGTCAATGTGAGCTTAACTGGACTCAGGGGGATGGTAGAGGACAGGAAGGCCTGGAGGAACATTGTCCATGGTGTCGCAATGGGTCAGATACGACTTTGCAACTAACAATAACAACAACAAGAGTAAGAACAACAACAACAACAACAACAACTTCTCTCCTTCCTCTTCTTTCCCCATTGAGACTAATACAGGGGAAGGTTCTGCTGCTGCCTGGATAAGCCCAAAGAACCTTCAATGGCATGCCATTGACTTAAGCCTTCCCCCCACCCCAAACAGGCTAGAGAAGACCTGCTGTTTCAAAAGCAAATGTAAGCTGGGGTGTGATTGCCACCCAGATCATGTATGAGGGGAGGAACTGGATGACAGGCAAAGGTGGAAGAGGTTGTTTGTTTGTTTTACATCTCTTTTACATCACTCTCCTATACAAGAAAATGTACAGGCAGTTTGTGTGGTTTGCAGGCTAAACTAAACATTTTAACTTGTCAATCAGCCTGTTGTTTGTTGACTTATGATGGGCAGATAGAGTTTTCCAGGAGAAATAATGGAAAAACCATTTTCCCAGCTTTGTCACTAATATTTCTTTGGCATCAAGAAGAAAGCCCCCCCTCCCTCCTCCACCACACCACACACGCCTTCAGTTAAGAAACGTTATGAAAATAAACCCCCTCAATCAAACTCCAGCTCTTTAAAGAGACATGTATGTGTTTTAAAATCATTTAACTTGTTTACAGCAAGAAACTCAAAGCCCTTCATCTCTGTTCTTTGCCCGTGGCACACCTTTTTTGAGGAGGTTTACCAGGTAGAATTTGTTTCCTCTTTAAAGTATAAAGTCTCCCCCCCTCCCTCGCTCCCTCCGGCTCCTCCCTCTCTTCAAAATAAAATTGAGCAAAATCAAAATGCTCTAACACGACCATTATTAATATCAGTTCTAGGAACTGGATGTTCTTGAAGAGGAATGATTTTTGTCTTAATTTGTTACTTCTTCGTTTCATTGGCAGTGTGCCAGTAACCTCTTTGTATCTTTTATTGCAGACACACACACACACACACACACACACACATTATAGAGCAGGATTAGGTAGAGGTCCACATTCTGCATGGCTTATTGCCAATACAAAACCATCATAATTTCCTGAATGGAGAAATGGATGGCATTCTCACCCCATTGCAAATGCATCCCATATCTATATTTTCTAATATTGATTCAAAACTGTTTTCTAAATGAGCTATCTTAAACCCTTCTAGACAGATAGTCTGGGGGTCCATTCTAGCCACAGCTCCAGCTCCAGGTGGCTGGCACAAAGCCTTCCTTTCTCATGCCCAGGGCAGTCCTGGTGTTGTGGTCTGCCAAGCTATTATCATCTCTGCTGGTTGACAGTAGCTGGTTGTTCTATAGACAGTGAAAGAAGTCTATGAAGTCAATGAACCACCTTCAGATCTAGAACCACATGTTCCATTCAACTCTTACTTCTTCTAGAGAAGATTATTTTGATTTTTTGCTCAAGGTGGGTGGCACATACTCCTCTTGTTATCTTATATCCCATGAACCTGAAAGCATCTCTGTCCATCCCCTGGTTTGTTTGTTTTTTTAAAAAAAACACAACAACAACTCTGCAAGTAGTAATGCTGCTTTTGCTTTGTTTCTGTGAAGCTGAATGGCCATTTCTTCCTTGTTAGAAAGTTTCCATGGACCTTCAGACAAAGGTAGGGACATACTATTCGGCCCTCTATAATTACTGACTGAATGTATAAAGGCAGATAGATAACTCCACAAAGCATCTACCTCACAGGGTTGTTGAGGGGAAAACAGGACAGGAAAGGAGGATTAGATGCATTCGCTGCCTTGAGTTATTTGTAAAAATAATAAAGGGGATATAAATAAACAGATAAATAAATAGCTACAGATAAATAAATAGAAACTGAACAGCATGTCATGGACATCTTTCAAGGGCCTTCGGATCTGCCATTATCAGTTTATAGATTCTATGAACTGTATAGATATAGATTACATGAACTTTCTGTGTTTCCACTTTTTTGTGTATGTGGCAATGAAAACGATCCCAAGTCGGCATCTGCTTTCCTGACTTACCCTGTAATAGCTACAATAAATGTAAAAGCAAAACAGTTGATTTTAAAAAAAATCAATGAAGTAATCAGTTAGAATGCAAAATGAATACAGTTCATTTTGATTCTGTCCATATTGTGTAACACCTTTTTGCCTTGACACTGAGCTAGCATTCATGGTGAACAGGATTGAAGTTCATTTTAGAGGCCTTTGTTCAGATGCCTTCACAGTCTCAAGTCAGTTGGGTGGCTTTTTAGATAGAGTTAATATCATTTAGAGAAACTGGGCTATCATTCCCCCTTTTATCAATTGCGTCCCAAATATCAAGCAGGCTATTAAAGTAAGCTAATAAGATTGCAAGTAATCAGCTTCAAATATTATGTAAGAACAAAAAGAGCAAATGAAAGGAGAAATCTAGTTCAACCTTTTCTTGAGGACATTCCAGAAACGACCAAGTTTAAAACAATGCAAACTTTTAAAACAATGCATTCTCTTGGCTCTTTAAAGTCACACTGAGATGCTTCTATCCTCCCCATTTCAACTTGCATGTTCCTAGTTGCTTGTAGCTACAGGCTTAATTTGTGGCTATTTACTTTCTTGACATTTCCTTTTTCTTTCTAAAAAGAGATTGTTCCCTGGCCACCTTATGTCTAGCTACTTGTAAGTAAGTAAACCCCTGGCGTCCAGAACAGCTACACTCAAGAAAAGGTCCACACGGATATGCAGTGTTTCTACCCCCCACCCCCCACTCCATGGAAAAAACTTAGTATTTATTTGCTAAGTTGTGGATTCAGAGACCCAGCCCCTCCCAAAGATAGCCCTGATCTGCCTCTTAAAAGTGAAACCGAGTTCTCTCCTTCAACAAAATTTCCATCTCTTCACTTTGACATAGGGAATGCTTGTTTTTTATTTTATTTTATTTTTTTTAAATTTGGGTCAGGAAGGAAAATTAGATGGAGCCACCTTAAATACCATAAAGGTCCATAAGCTCTCCACCCACCCCTTTCCCATTCCTATGCCCAGAGCACCCGTGGCACTTTAATTACCTGGCCGGCCTCGACGTCATTTGCTGGACCACAGTATTTGTACTTGCTCACTGTACCTTCTTTCTTTAAGACAGATTTGTCCTGTTGATGAAGACATGAGTTATTCAAGTAGAGGCTTTCCAAAAAAACCATTTCAGATTTTTTAAAAGGCTGAAGGAAAAACCTTCAAGACGCCAAACGGTGTGTTATTTATTTTGCTTTAGCAATGGTGGCATTCCCCTCCCTCTTTCTGCTGGTGACATTTAATTCTGCAAGCGGAGAAGGGAAGCCAGGAGCCAGATGAAAACCTCAATGTTTCAACAGGAAGGTCAGCAGGGAGGGAGAAAAGCTGCCATGGAGCCCTCGGGCCAGGCTGGAATTCCAGCCCTGGCTTCAGCGGTGGAGGCACCTGGTTAGCTTCTGTTCCAGGAATAGTTCCTGCAGAAGTCCCATCGAGATGAATGGGGGAGTTGTGCAAAGATGCATCCATATGTGTGCGTGCGTGCATGCAAACGGACGGGCATCCCCATTCATTCATTGCCATATTGATCCCAGTAGAAGGTACGAAGTTTGCACAGACAGAGGGTTTGGGTTTGTTTGTTTTTAAATGCAGAACTTCAATGATGCACTGAAACTCCATGGCTGTCAAGAGACTGCTGGTGGATTGGACTAGAAATTTCATTCATAATATTAAGAGATTAAATAATTCTGAGTGGCTCCTTCTGACTTCTATGTTTTAAAACAGGAATGACAAAAGGATATTTTCTGGGCTCCATACAACATACAGCATTTGTTTTCTCCTTTCCACGGTTGTCTGCTTTCTGCAACATTACTTTACTGGATTGTTATTTTCTTGCCTCCACCGTGACATTTTCCCAAATGCGTCCCCTTCCATGGCTTCCTTTCCTTTCCTTTCCTTTCTTCTTAGAAGAAGAGTTCTATAAATTCAATATAATGACTGGTGGCTGTCAGAATCACAAGCAACTTTCTGGGAGACAAAGCCCAGAATCTAATAACGATGTTTACTAATTGGGATTATGGAAAGATTCAATTCCAAAAATTGGATATGAACATGACTTGATTAAATCACTGAAAGTTATTACCTTTCTGAATGTGGTGCATCTTTTTTTTTTTTAAAAAAAAAAACTGATTCAGAAAACCATGTTGAATTATAGCTAGTCCTCAGATTACAATCACGATGGGGACCAGAATTTTGGTTGCTAAATGATGCATTCATTAAGTGACTCAACACATGACTGGACTCAATTTTACAACCATTTTTATTGTGATTATTAATCATGCTGTCATTAAGCAGATCCAGTTTCCCCCAATGACCTTGCTTGAATGAAGTTGTCTGGAAAGGTTGCAAATCAAATGTGACCACAAGATGCTGCAACCATTGTAAAGACAAGCTGGTTGCCAAGCACCTGAATTGCAATCACATGACCATGGGGATGGGCAATGGTTGTAACTATGAGGATGGGTCATATGTTAATTTTTTTCAGTACCATTGTATATTCAAACCCAGCAATAGCACAGAGTTGCATACTGCTCCATAGTGCTTTATAGCCATCTCTCAGCAGTTTACAAATGTCAGCATATTGTCCCATCAATCTGGGTCCTCATTTTACTGACCTTGGAAGAATGGAAGGCTGAATCAACCTTGAGCCAGTCAGGATTGAACTCCTGGCTATGGGAAGAGTTAGCCTGCAATAGTGCACTCTAACCATTGTGCCACCACTGCATTTTAACCGCTGCACCAAATGTGATTAAACCCACATTTAATCCGTTGAATCAAAGTATTGAAATGTATTAATTAATGTGAATTAATTCAAAGCACCAAATTATACTGAACTAGATCCAATTTGAATCAATGGTCAAATAGCAGTCAAAGCCAATTCACACATTTCTATCATTAACTCCCTTGCCATCCGATGGAATTTATGTTGAATTTTTTTTTCTTTTTAATTTACCTACTTGCAGTTCTGTCCTGCCTTTATTCAAGGAGCACACCATACTCTTACACTTTACTTTTAAAATGATCCTTTTAGGAAGAGAGCTATGAAAGACAATGACCTACCACAAAGATTCCTGAATCAATGTTAATTGGAAGCTGCATTTCTCCATCCTACTATTTTGGCTAAGATTCAGCTTTATTCTTAGTCATGAAACTCACTGGGCATTTTTGGGTCTATCCAATCACTCCTGCATTCTGAAAGAGGTCAGTTTCCAATTAAGAGATTTGACAGTTTGCAATCCTGAACCAGTTAAGCAGCAAAACCTGCTAAAATAGCTCACAAGACTGGAGAGATTTGGCAGAGACATACTACTTTTCTTCAGTAGAGGGCATCTATCAGCTAGACATCAGTTTCTTGAAAAAAAATCTTCTTCCATTTAGTTACCAGCCCACTGTGATTATCTATAATCATCAGATACATTTTCTGAATGATTATTGCCCAACAATGTGGTTGACACTGGCAGTTTGCACAGGGAATACACCCTCTTTAGTGTGATTGTGCTAAACCATTTAGCTTTGTTCAATGCAGATGTTATGACACGCAAACAGTACTAGAAATGCAAAACTCCTGCGCTAATTGAATCCTTCTCTTTTGGCTTATGTTTTTAACGGACTGATGACAGCTGTTAGAAAGTAAGGCTCTGAAAAGCATTTGGGGGAAAAAAGTGCTACTCAAAACATATTAGCATGAGTGAAGTAACTCACCTTGAAGCGTTAATCAGTTGTATCCTTTGGAAGGTTGTCTGTGGTTGTGTCTGCGTAATGGGACTATCAGTGAAATGAAATAGTACACACACATACACAGATAACCAATGAAAGCCTTCACAATAATTGTGTAAGCCTTCCAAGGGATTTATTGGTTTCAAAAAAGGCATTTCACTCATGGCAACACACTTGGCAACACACTTCGTAAGGCTTCACACAGCCCTTCTGGAAATTACCATCTGCAAAACAGAGGTGGTATTCAGCAGGTTCTGACCAGTTCTGGAGAACCGGTAGCGGAAATTTTGAGTAGTTTGGAGAACCAGCAAATACCACCTCTGACTGGAGATTTCGCAGTATCCTTCCCCTGCCACGCCCACCAAGCCACGCCCACAGAACCGGTAGTAAAAAAAATTGAATCCCACCACTACTGCAAAAGGAAGGGGGGGAGCTGGATATATTGAGGTATATGGCTCCACCAACAGGCATGTACCCCAAAGTCCAAGATGCAGAAAAATTACCAAAAAAAATAAAAAATACACCCCTTGCAAAGGCTAGCTCACTTTCAAGCACTGGTGACAGGAATGAGGCTAAACCTCTCAGATTCGCTGCCCCCCCCCCCTCCCCCAAAAAATCCTTTTTGGCTGCATTCCTGACTCCAAAATCTTGGAAGGGGGCAGCCGGTTGTCAAGCCCCTTGCAAGCCAAAAATAATGGCTCGAGGGTTTTATTTGACTTGGTAGATCACCCGTTGTGGCAGGCCCTGATTTATAACATTTTCCTTTAAATGTTCCCAAAGGAATATAACCTCCAAAAAAGCAAACACTGATCTCTTTATAAAGCCAAGATTATTTTGTAAGCTGCGGGACACGTCTCCCTGCTCCCTTTCAAACATGTCTATCGGTTGTGGTTTGAGAAAACAAAAGTGGAAGGATGTCTAGGAGGAATCGATCAGCCCCGAAAAGAGCATCTTCTGAAACTGATAGCAAAAGGATGAAGCTAGGAACAAGGCAAAGGGCCTGAAAGAGATGGCTTCTGAGGCAGTCCCAAAGAGATCGTTGCAAGTTTCAACACAAGCTGGTGCCAAGGTTTTGGGTTTCAGGCCTTCTTTAGTTTCGGTGAGGGCCACATAACAAAGAGCAAGAGGGCGACAAGAAAAGAATGAAAACTGGTGTTGGAAGAAATGTCCATTTGGGTTCAGTTTCAAGTGAGAAGAAAGACACTGGAAACATGGAGGCTGATTGGAAAGATGGTGTAATGGTGAAGCAGAACCACCAGGCACGTGTGGTTCTGGATAGCCCATGGATACTGACCACATGGAGTGGAGAGTGAGATATATTTATACCCTCTGTTGGGCTTTGAACTTGCTTCCTGTTCCTGTGGCAAGAAATGTATCCTGATTGGTTGTCAAGCCCCCATGAGGCCATGCAGGGGTAACTTTGTACATTGTCTGTGTGCTAAGTTTGGTTGAAACTTGCTGGGTGATGCAACGAAGGGCAATTAAATGGCTCTGCCTGAAGGAGATAGATCTTTGTTATGTAGAATAGACTGGCCCAGGCCTTAATGGCTCATTGACAAAGGGAGGGGAAGCTGAGTTTCTGCCTCTCTGAGTTTTTACTTCTGTTTTAGGAGAAATAGTCTGCCTTTTTAATATATACTAAAATATTTCATTTTTCTAGGAGAGGGTTTTAACTGGGTTTTAACTTCCAACACTGGAAACTCTCTTGAGAAAAGTAGGACCTCATTTCAGGCTTCCCCTGGAGAAGAGGCACTTAAAAAAAGCTATAATAAAAGCCATACAATATTCACTCTGCTTACAACAGGGGTGTCCAATCTTGGCAACCTTAAGCCTTGTGGGCTTCAACTCCCAGAATTCTCCAGCCAGCCATGAGGAGTTGAAGTCCTCCAGTCTTTAAGGATGCCAAGGTTGGACAGCCCTGGCTTACAGAGTCATGCATGTGTACTAATGTGGCATTACCATGACTGGGTCAGAAAAATGTGGGTTGATGAATGCCACCTTTCCCCACCTTTTAAAAGGCACCCAGAAAATGATTAGATTAAGAAAGTGGGAGCATGGAACTTGAAAGCCACATTTTTTCACATCCTAATCTGTAAAAAAAAAAAAAAAAAAAAAAATCTGGCCCAAGGTTGTATCTTCCTCCTCAGATACCACCAAAACCTACATGTGGTTAGTAATGCAGGTTGTATTTCATTTGGAATTTGTTGAACACTGTTGTTTACAATAGATGTGCTTTTTCATCCTAATTGGAAACATTTTGTATTAAATCTAATGGGTAAAGCAAAGAATGCAGAGTGTAACTGATCAGCTTTTCAACCTGAACTTGATTTTCTGTGATCTTAGGGATGTCACTCGGAGCCTTCCCCATGACAGTGGCCCCACATCCTCAATTTAATTCTATTTTCAGTAAAGACACCGGAATTGACCTTTGTTTTATTGCCCCTGGGGTCATAATCAGTGATTTGAGGATATTCCATTAAGTTATCTTAAGATACATTTTACTATGAGAGATTTAAAATTTCCAACTTCTTACAAATATGTGATCCTACTAAACACCAAACATTGAGTTCTCTGCACATCCATCTTTACAATAATAAATGCAGGGATTCAATTTTCCCCCTCTTCAAATAAATCTCTTCAAATAAAATTACTATGCCTCCATTCATTTATTTTTATTTTTAAATGTTGCGAAGGAGGATTTGATTTCTACAGAGGTTGGTTAGCTTCCCTTTTAATTGCCTGCATGATACATATGGAATAAAAAGGAAGCTGGATGGAGAACTGTGTAGGTGAGTGAATACTAGGCGGCTTAACTAAGAGCCCAGCTGTTGCTGGTCTGTTTCGACTATGTATCTTTTCCTTGATAAGAATTTCTTGTAAGATTGTTGTTATTTTGTGGGAAGAACCATTTAAAGTACACAACAGCTTCTGTTACTTTACCTGCTACATCATCCCTGTGGTTTCAAAAGCTTCTGATTGATACATCACTAGACAATAGTAAGTACCGTGTTTCTCACAAAATAAGGTCGGGCCTTTTTTTTTTTTTGACCCCCCAAAAAACGGCTAGGCTGTCTTTTCAGGGATGACTTAATTCCCCCCCCCTTGCAACCTCGGGCGGGCGGGCTTGGATGTTGACCTCGGCGTTGGTGAGGCACTTAATATCGGGAGACTTTCCGCCACTGTTGCTTTCCCTTCTCCCTTGCTGCTGCGGCGTTTAGAGCAATGCCGTGGTGTTTGGCGCAGCCATGTGCAGCCAGCCAGGGCTCCTCCCTGCAACCGGAGCCCGGCGGAGACGCTTGGCTTCAGGCGCTCCTTACGCCGCCTTCCCTTTGCCTTCAAAGGTAAAGCCAATTATTTTAAAAATGACGCCCTACTACAACAAAGACTCCCCTGCCCAAGAGGGCAGCCCAACCCCATGTGGGGAGGCGAATCTCCCGGGGCCGCAGCGCAGGATCAGCCCACCTCAGGAGAAGCGCCCAGCCACCATCCCTGCCTGGCACCGGGCAGAGTGCGAAGAGCTTCGCCTGGGGCGCCCAGTGCAGCTGACAGGCAGGCGCTCCTTCCCAGCAGCAGAGCTCTCACCAAGGCAGCAAGCGCCTCCCCGCTGAACCCTCTGCTCATCCCACCAGGGCCGCGCCAGAGCCGTGGGGGCTGGGCAGAGCCAGGAAAGCGAGCCGCGGGTGCGTGCCTGCCTGCCAAGCAAAAGAGTTCGGCCGACCTGAGCTTGGCTTCCTTCCCAAGTCCCTCCAGCATGAACCCGAAGGGGCCACCGGGAGAGGCTGCCTGAGGCAGTGATAGTTCCCACCCGCCCGCGGACATGGAGGCGAGGTGATGGCAGCGCTGCTGCGGCCTGGCTCTTTCGCTTGGCAGGCGGGCGCACACCTGTGGCTTGCTTTCCCGGCTCTGCCCAGCCCGCACAGCTCTGGTGCAGCCCTGATGGGATGAGCAGAGGGTCCAGCAGGGAGGCGCTCACTGCCTTGGTGAGAGCTCCGTCGCCGGGCAGGAGCGCCCGCCTGTCAGCTGCACTGGGCACTCCAGGCGAAGCTCTTTGCACTCTGCCCGGTGCCAGGAAGGGATGGCGGCTGGGTGCTTCTCCTGGGGTGGGCCGATCCTGCGCTGCGGCCCCGGGAGATTTGCCTCCCCACGTGGGGTTGGGCTGCCCTCTCGGGCAGGGGAGGCTTTGTCGTACCGGTAGTAGGGTGTTGTTTTTAAAAGAATTGGCTTTGCCTTTGAAGGCGAAGGGAAGGCGGCGACAGGAGCGCCTGAAGCCGAGTGTCTCCACCGGGCTCTGGTTGCAGGGAGGAGCCCTGGCTGGCTGCGCATGGCTGCGCCAAACACTGTGGCATTGCTCTAAATGCTGCGGCAGCAAGGGAGAAGGGAAAGCAATGGTGGAGGAAGGTCTCCTGATATGAAGTGCCCCACCAACGCCAAAGTCAACGCAGGCAGCACCATATCTGGGTATGCAACAAAAGTACTTCCTAACGGCAAGCCCCCCGCCATTCCCCCCCCCATTTTGCATGTTTAATATAGGCCTTAATTTGGGGGGAGGGGCTTAATTTGATTTTATGCCGATAAAACATGCTGGGCCTTCCTATTGGTGGAGGCCGTATTGTTGGAGAAACATGGTAGATGAATGGTTACTGTTGTGAACACTTGAGAGTAGGACTTTTTCTAACATCTCTTCTTGCAAGACATACCTGGGAAAGTCTTCATAGAAGATTGAGGTCCTTCAGCCAGAATGGCCATTAGCCCTATAAGGTAGATCAGACTAGCAAACTCAAATTAGTATGTTAGAATGGCCTCAAGTCATGCTTGTCTGACTGTTGCCTTGATAGTTGAAACAATCTCCTGACCTATCCTTCAAGGTCATTCTTACCTCTATGCCTAGTCACCTTCACTTTCTTATTTACTGCTAGAAAAGAAAGACCAAGTTGGTTTTTTTAAAAAAATCACTATTATTGTTAGCCAACTAGTCTTTGGAAAGAAAGTCAGAATATACATGGACTGGGTGAATGTATGGATAAATAAATAATATCCTTTGTTTCTAGCTCCAGTTCATGTGTGTTATGGATTTGAATTCTGTATTTGTTAGCGCTCCCTCACATCTTCTTTCCCAGCATTTTCCCCAAACCCAGAAAGTCTAAGGCCAAGTAAGCAAGCATTATCTCTCCCATATCAAGATTTGGAGTCTGGGAGATGATGTGGCCCTTCAGTCTTTTTCTCACACAGCCATAATCTTCCTCTAGTCTTTTTATGGATTCTTGTGGTCATAACAGCTATTCATTGGTGACCATGGGGGAAGGCAAAGCCAAGATGGTGGTTACAGCCATATGATTTAAAGCCCTATTCCTTTGATCCCACAGTCATTTCTTAATTGTTTGAACTCTTTTTAGATACTATGGGCGACCTCTTAATCCTAGTCTGTATCCTATGTATTATTCCTTATTTCTCTTTTCACAGTACCAAGTCTTTTATTTTTAATTCAGCTGTATTTCCTTCATAACCTTTGAAGATGACTGGCTAATTATCCTGTAACTTTTATATTAATTGTTCTTTCCCTCTTTTCACCACTTGACAGCTCAATGTTACTATCAGTGATCACATGAATAGATGTATAAAAATCAGAGAATGGTCTTGATGTACTCCAATTTAAAATGGAAATGCCATTATCCAAATTGCTATTACAAAACTGGTTCAATGTTTTAAAGACAATCACACCTACTCTCCTTTCTAAACATCTTAAGCTATTTGAACTGGACTGAAAAACCTTGTGGACTCAACTGAGAGTTCATAGAACTAATCCTTACACAAATAAGTAAAAATGTCATTTTGGCTTTCTTTCTCTTAATAACAAGGGAAACTTTTGTACAGCCATTGTTTCTGACAGTTCATTTCTTCAAATTAAACAAGTCATTCATCACTGTGCTTCCAGCAGCCAGAACCTGTCTTCATCTCCAAAAGTTCAGCATGATGAACTTACCTTCGGCAGTTAATCAAGTATACTTTACATCCCTTGACAGCACACCCAGAGACCTGATACTGTTCTTATGGCAGCAAATTCTGTATGATGCATCTTCCAAATTGAATTACCTTTCGTTGTTTAATAATGGGGGGGGGGGGGGTCTGCAGTGTTGTAAGTCCTAGAGAACACTTCTAGAATGTCAAGAACATATTCTGGGAACTGCTGGATAAGGAACTTTTCCATCCTGAAAATGTCTGCAATGGGAGGCATACTCAGCTGCAAAATAGCAATATTCCAGAATGCCACCTGAATCTAGGCCTCCTCTAGAACATAAAATCAAAAGCATTTCAACAAAAGGCATTGAAAAATAAATCGGGGGGTGCCCTCTTAAACTGTAAGAAAGGAGATAGCTTTAACAATCTTCAATGGATTCCCCCCTCCACACACACACACATACTGTGGGTTTGATCACAAAGAAAGCTGAATTGGTCATTATCAGATGTGTCCATGGCACTCTGAAAGAAACCTTAGTACTATGACTATACAAATGCACTGTTCCTGAGCTTACATGGTTGTTTTGATTACACGAACCTGTGGAAAGACTTGAAATATCTGAGGAGATGCATGATTTACACTCCCTGTTACTTTTAGATAGGAAGTATCTTTAATGGGAAATTCTTCATGAACAGATTTTAAAAAGTAGCCATAAGAAGCCCAGGACTGTAAAAAAAAAAAAAATCCCTCTTTCAGCATATGCCCCAGCAGACTTAGATTTCCTCACTGTCTTCATTTTAAAAGTAAGCCTTTCTTGATACAATATGAATTGTATCTCAACTGACTGTACACCCCATCTTTTTGAGGTGCTGTTGGCCAATATTTTAGATATTTTTTCCTCAGGTTGTTTTAATATTTCTATAAATATCTAAGACTATATTCCATAAAGAAATTTTTAGCAGTTTAAAATTAAAGTACAAGGTGGTTTAGTTTTTATGAAAAATCAATGTATTCAAGTTGGGATGCTGAAATCAACTCTATTTTTTCAGCTCAGAAATATATTTGGGATTGTTTCAATTTAGCTAACAGATGGAAAGGTCTAATCATTAATCAGCCAGTATTTTGTCAGTAGCTGGAGGAGATTTTAAAAGATAGCAGAAAGAATTGTGGCAAGCACTTGGGCACACTATCCTTAGCACGAAACCTTCAGGCCATTTTATACTTTCTTCATTTGTGTCAGAAGCACTTACAAATTATAGACGGGTAACATGCATCACTGAACAAATAAAATAGGTATACAATAGGTCATAGAAATATAGCACATGTAAACAGTATGTGGAATAGGATTAGGATTAGAACTAAATGAACAATTGCCCAGTATCGGGCCAGCTCTTCCTTTGTACATTTGAAGGACATCATATGCACCATAGCATTTGCAATTGAATTATTCTTCTCCACACTCACATAGAATGTCTTCTATAGGGAAGCTCCATTTTCTTAGATTGTTCTTTGATCTCCAGTGGGCAGTCTATTTAGCACTTTCCATAGAGGCCAATGTTGTTCTTTATCAGTTAGTAGACAGTTGTATGGTTGTGTCCAGTTGCCCAGTAGCTCCTTACTTACCTTCCATAGTTTCAGTGTGGTTTGTAGTAGCTGGTTGTTAGGAGAGGCAGAAGTTTTGAGGAAGCTGTTCCTCTATCTCAGTTTTGACCTTAATGATGGCCATATTACAGGCATATTATACATCAATTGTGCAAATAGATTTTATACTATTGAGACCTTAATCTGACTAGGACCTAGTGCTGCAGTGCAGTTGGCATGACAAGTAATTATATTGTGGGGAACAGTCTGAAAATGTAACAATAGTCTGAACACCCCTACATGGTATGGCCATTGAGGGATGCCTTATTTTGACCTCTCCATTAAATACAGCAAAATGAAACACATATCTTTTTTGAGGTTGACTACCTTGTCTCAACCAGCTGACCCACACAGAAGCTACATGAGCTGGATTCAGGTTCCAGAAACAACACAAGGTACAGAGGTACTTTAGCAGTAGACAGCAAGACAGGAATCCCAGAAGGAGACAAATAATCACTGTTGTTCTTGCCTTGCCTCCAACTCCCTTCAATTAAGAAGGAAGGGGGTGGCGGGAGAGAGACCAACCTAACAAATCATTCCAACGAGACCCCAGGGTGAAAACGGAGTCTGCTTTACAATTGCTAATGAGGTGCCAAGCAATTTGTTACTCCTCTTACTACTGTATGTTTTATTTCTGGAGGAGATAAGTTCTGACTAGAGACTTTTTTGCCTCATTGAATTTAGAAGGGCTGGGAAATTCTATAACTGAAGGTGGATAATTTGAAGTGAAAAAAAAAAAAGAATTTGGTTGATTCTAAAGCTAAAGGAGCAACAGGAGCTGTATTTACCCTGTTGTTTTGTACTCATATGGAAGCTAGCTTGGAAATAAACAACCACTCTTCCTTCTCCGCCATATTGGTTATTGGTAAAGTTTCACGGTGGAGAACTAACAAAAGCTGACCAGCACAATAACATATACAATCATGGATGGATTCAGGCAACCCACTCTTAGATACAAGAATGTCACAGATATATCATTAGGGTATTGACAAGTGAGACGAGTGTTCAAAGAACATAGTCTTACCTGTCTAGCTGTCCACCACAGCCATAAATTATCCTATATAGTTAGATGTTCTAGAAATGTCTAATCTTTGAAAAGTAAATTATGGTGCAAATTTAGCTGCTAACTGTTGGGGCTGTTCTTGCACAAACCAAATGAGGGGGGATTTTCATATCCTGCCATTACCTTTCAGATGAAAAAGCAGATAAATCTAGAGTAATAAATAATAATACTTGTTAAATATATACAGAATTACAATATGAGTGGTTCCAAGGTTCAGTGCTTTTTCTATACTAACATCATAGTCATAGAGTTACAACAAAATAATTTTTAACAAAAGTTTAACAAAATAAATAAATATCTGTCATTGTTTCCACCTGACCAGGATCATATCTTTCCAGGATGTCCAGTTTTGTGGTACCATTAGTGGTATCTGTCCTACCTACAGCTGAATTTTAGCAACCAATTTTGGTGATTGTCACTGCTATTTATACTACAGTTACTATAATACAAATTTGATGTTTGATTAATAATTACAGATCTATATTTAATTTTTTTTATTAAGCTGGAACCGATCCACTTATATCTGGCCTGCCGGGCCATCCTGGAAACAGCGAAGGACTGGCCTGCAGTGCCTCTGCCAGTGAAAACGGAGTTCAGGAGGTCTGCATGAGGCTCTCTTGAGTTCTGTTTTCGCTGGTATAGGGTTGCAGGAGGCCATTGCAGCTGAAAACAGTACTTGGGAGCCTGTTTTCACTGGCAGAGCACTTGGGCCACCACAGGCACCCCTGACATGTTGAGCTGAAGAAACCCTCCTGGCCCCACCCACCCAGTCCCCCAAAGTCAAACACAACCTTGATGTGGCCCTCAGTGAAATTGAATTTGACATCCCTGATCTAATGCTTATACTAAATTAAATGTTTATGCTACCCATTTCTCCTGTAAAGTAACTCTGAGTGAATGACAGGTTATAAAACAAGTAGAAAAATTATTAAAATATTAAAACATTAAAAACTGCACAGATGAAAATTAAAATTATTGTTGGTCTTTCTGGCTCTTGGGCTGTAGTAAAAGTTTTGCTGTGATATGTTTTCTTCTAAAATGGTAATGAAGATGCTTCTCTTCCAGAATGCATGGTTGTTTAAAATTTTGTTTTGTAACAAAGTTTCTGCCTCTTTCCATTTTGACTGATGTCCTGAAAATGTGCTCAAATTATGGCCTGTTGGAGAGTGGAGGTGACCTGCTGGCATGCCTTTTATGGCCTTCAGAATGCAGTCGTAATGCTCCATATTTTTAGACATTTTTTAGTTTTTAGTATTAGGAAACAAAATGGGTGCCAGGTCTTCAAGACATCAATTTCATCCCTTAAAGACCTCCTACCCTCAAACTCAGTCTTGACTTCATTCCTTTTGGCTTGTAGCCCTCAACATGCTGTGCAAAGGCTGACAAGACCATCGAATTGACAGATGTTATTTTCTTTTGTGCAAATTCTTTGTTCCAGTTGCATGAAATAAAGCCAGATCAACACAACAAACAACCCTGCCTTCGTAACTTCTTCCTTGCTTTGGTACTTTCTTTTACATGTAGGCAGATTTGACTCCTGAACGAAACAGAAAGCAAGGAGGTGGTAAAGTAAGAAAATACCAGCTCTGTGCCATGTAGCAACTCTGGGAAGTTTATATAATACATTTAGGAGATGGGGATGGGTGGGTGGAGAGATTTTAAAAAGTGACATTTTTGAAAACCAGCCAAAGGCAAGCAATCAAAAATGGGACACTGTCTCTTTAAGTGGAAGACTGCAGGAGCAAAGGGAAATTAATTAAGTATTGGACGCTGGTATGGCGCCATGGAAAGAATACACAATCTGGGATCTGTGTGCCAAATCTGAAATGAAAAGGAAGGTGATCCGTCATTTTTTGCTGTTTTTTCAAGACAGAATATATATTTTTTGAAAGTTGACTAAGCAATTACCCAAATTAAAGAAACTGGAAAAGCAAACAGTGGTAAAAAATACTTTACTTCTTTTCTTTTCTTCATTTGAGAGGTAAGCTAGTTCTTTTAAAAAAAAAAAAGTGTGAGCTTTAACAAGAATCTTAACAAATATAAAGAAGACCCCCCCCCATTACTTTAATATTTGGTGACAGGGTCCTGAAAGTAAGACTTCTACCTTAGGGATTCCAGCAAACCTATGCTAGTCACATCAGTGTCTTCACATCCAGTTAAGAAACATCTACATAAACTCTAATTAGCTGAATCATTCCTAAACCATTGGGCTTCACTCTAATCAAGTTGCCTCTTAAGTATTTTTTTCCTTTAAAGACTGTGAATGTCTTTGATGAAAGGAGATATTGGCTATGACAAACTGAGCTAACTTCCCTGCCTTCCACACACCCTCACTTGCCTGCACAAGCTCTCCTGACTATTATAAGTGCCATTTGCTAAACTTTCATTGTAGGCTGAACTGGCTGGAGATTAGATACTTCCTTAATTCTGTGGAAGGATTTATTATCCCAGGCACTTGTTATTATAGCCTGATACTGTCTAGTTCTCCCTCGTATGAACCATAGTGTCCTGTCCTTGTACCAGTTGTCAAAATTTGTCTTTGTAGCACCCTGATGTAGTATTCTGGGCCAATCAAGCGTTTGGAAGGGTATGTTCTGGTGAACATGAATACTTCATATAAAAAAAAACATCAAAACACTCATTTGGAGATCTTCTAGACTGATGCAGTATCAGATTGCACATAGAAATCCTGAAAAGAATATTGTTGCAATACCAGGCAATATTCACTGGAGGTTTTTTAAAGAAGAGACTGGACAGTCACCTATCTGAAATGATATAGGGTCCCCTGCTTGAGCAGGGGGTTGGACTAGAAGACCTCCACGGTCCCTTCCCCTTCTCCATTCTGATTGATGGATTCACATTGAACTCAACTGTAAAATCTAAATGCAAGCTCCTCGTTCTTTTGCTAGAAGAAAGCAGTCTAATTCGTGATTGTGATTTCCTAAAAAGCCACTGTGAGTTGTTTTGGTTTAGACACCGAGATCCCAACAGCAGCATTTTCACATTCTTTATTATTATTATTTTTTTGTTCCACAGTTAAAAGGATCTTCTGAACCTTTGGGGAGAATTCAGTGTAAGATTAGCAGAAGTGATGGGAGACCCAAATTATGTTGAATAAAATTGAATGAGGGGAAATTCCCAAGGTGTGAGTTTTAAAATTTCCACTGTCACTTTGTCCAATGGTTGCTACCCTTTAATGGAATGATAAATAAACCACACACTACATATAAGAAAAGGCAGTGCTTTAAAAAGCTGTGGGGGTCAGGGGCTCCCATGTCTGTTTAAGTCCCTTCGTGTCAAAAAGATTCTGCATGTAGAATACCATGGAGGTATTCTAGCTCAGTAGAAAGACTATAACATGACTTTTTCTTAATATGTATTTCAGTTGGCTCCAAGATCCACACGGGCTATTTGCTCTGCTACCTAAGCATCTCTGCTCGGTGTAGTATTACAGAAAACACAAGCTCACTTACAGCTTCCCTTTGACTAGCATTAGAAGACCTCTGCTGTTTCTAGGCAGTAAATACAAGTTGTATTTTCTCATTGTAGGAGGGGGTGACGGATAAATATACTGAATGGATTATGCTTTCAAAAACGTTTGTGGGAGCACCACACAATGCCTTCCTTTATTGACAATGTGTTAGCACTCTTGCAACAACCAAGCAAACCAACTGTAGCTCTGCTCATTCTTGTATGTTGCTTTTACTATCAACTGCCATCTGATTGGATAAAATAGTGTTGCGAGGGCATCCTGTTTGCTACAGAATCCCCTGATCAACTGTACTACTGCTTTGAGGGGGGGGGGGGGAGACAAACAGGTTATGACAATTACATGTACGCAAAACACTGGTTTTCTAAGATTTAATGGAAATCTGTCTTTTGAGAGTAATATGGCAAAACCTTTTTGGCAAGTGCATGGTGCCACAGATTCTCTGGAAGTGACATTTAGCTAACTCACTTCTATACTGTGGATGCTTTGTTCGTTTAAAATAAACAAGCATACCTATTCCACTCTGTCAAACATCGGAGGGAGTGCTTGAGACATGGGAAGCATTATCACCATAGGTGTTCATGATCGTTTCCACATTTCTTTGGAAATGTTGCCCAGCTGTGCCCAATCCAACTCTGTCCTGAAATGCAACAAACCTTGGTTTATTTGATTAGCTTGATAAGAACTATCCTGCTAGTACGCATCTACAACTTTGATCCATTTCTTATACAATCTGCAACTCTAGCAAAGGGCCCAGCTGATGCCAACTGCTTCTCAACTGTGTTCAAATCTCAGAGAGAGAGGTATGAGTGTCATTAACAAACCCATGGACTGCAGCCTTATTTGAAGTCAAGTTACAAGACAAATAGCTGCTTGCATGTCACCTCTGTGTACAGACTATCACCTGGTAACTTTTTCTCCTTTTCCACTGAATATTAAGCTTGATTAAATCATTTTCCTTCAGTTTCACACTTAGCTATATGTATCTGATTTCAGAGTTTGCACATAATTGTATCTTTTCTTTTATGTACACTGAGAGCATATGCACCAAAGACAAATTCCTTGTGTGTCCAATCACACTTGGCCAATAAAGAATTCTATTCTATTCTATTCTATTCTATTCTATTCTATTCTATTCTATTCTATTCTATTCTATTCTATTCCATTCCATTCCATTCCATTCCATTCCATTCTATTCTATTCTATTCTATTCTATTCTATTCTATTCTATTCTATTCTATTCTATTAACTTGATATGTATGAGCAATCCCAAGAATGTTATTAGAACTCTGTGCAGTACAACATACCTTATAGTTACTATATCTTCTAAATGCCATCTTCTGGACCTTTTTTGAATGATCAAGGCATGTGCAAAGTCTAAGAGAGCACTTGGGAGACAGACCTACTGAGAACAAATTCAATTTTTCTGCCATTGCTTATTAGATTCTGCATTTCCAGTTTGGCAATTCAGGTTGTATAAGTTGTGCAAAGTAGCACAAGGCAATTTCTGCCTCTTTGTTTTTAATGAAATCTCAGTGATGTGGACACTTTATGAAAAATTGTCCAATCATGTGTTTGTTTGTCTCCTGTCCTTTTTAGTATGTTTTAGCTAGCAGAATGTAATTGCCCATCTGACATCTTTTTTTCCTAATAGGAAAGGATGGTAGTAAGATGGAAAAAAAATCAGATGGATTCATATTTGAACAACTCTAGGTTGGTGTGCCTTCCTCAGCTAAGCTACCAGAATAGTAGCTAATCAGAGCCAGCCATTTATGGATGAAATAGATTTTCTAGATCCACTTCAGTTGGATTTAAAATTGTTCTTGGCACTGATGTTTCCCGTGGGCTGATCTTTTCTGGGAGTAAGACTGCTAAAGCGTTACTTTTTCTGCATTTTTTCAAAGATTTTTGATATCATCAACCATTATGCCCTCAAAGGCTACCCTAGGTGTTGGCAGCATAGTTTTTACACTGGTTCCTGTTGTATTTGTACAACTATCTCTGAGGTTGGTGCTGGAAGATTTCTGTTCAACTGTGTGGCAATTGGAGTGTGGGGTGCTGCAGGATTTATCTTCATCCCCATGTTGTACAAAGTCTACATAACATTGCTAATGAGTCAATTCAGTCAACTGGATAGAGCAACACGACATCAACGTGTTGATGAAAAACAAAGATAAAAATTAGATGTTATCAGCTCTAGGCTGATTTGTGAAACTGTGAAAAGATCAGCTCTAGGCTGCAGTGAAAAGATTTAGTCAGGGCAATAAATAAATTGAAACACGGTATAGAAAAAAACCCCCAGAACCTATCTGTCTCTCTAAGTTGTATTCAACGTATCTTGGAAAGGGGATATTTTCTATAAAGAATCATAATTTGGGACTGCTTATAGATAAATGTTTATCCTTAGAAGCACATTGTCATCCATAGCATGAGGTGCCTACCACCAATTTAGGTGCTCCTTGGATAGAAATAGCCTCTCTTCCATAATCTACCTAATAACCTCTAGCCTACAGCAATGTGTTGTATATGGGACTGCCCTTGATGACAAGTTTGAAAATGCTTTCCCACCCCAAGACAAAATATGGCAGGATGAGTACTGACTGGACAGGGCACTGTGACTGTATTGCATGTAGATGCCCTTCATTTGTAGCTTTGATGTCTTTCCCTAAACTGAAGTGGTGGTGTTAATCAGCCATGGCTTGAAAGCACAGATTCTGTAGTAGAAGCCAGTCTTCCTATCCAGATTCTAAAATGATCTCCAATAACTTAGGTACTGGTACTCTCTCATGCTGAACTCTGGTGAGGGACGGGCCAAAAGTGAACATTATCAGCTCTGGAATAAGAGTGAGAACCTCTAGTGAGGTCTCTGGAGATTCTCAGTCATCCAGGTCATTCGAAACATTTTAACATCTTAGGATTTCACAGTAGTTTGACACTGACTTCTATGTCTTAATAAGAACCCTGTGGTTTATTTTCTTTTTACAATTTGTTATTGCTTACATGTATATTTTTTAATTACAGTTTTTAGTTTAAAATGTCTAGATGACACTTGAAATGGCTGCTTTAGGCTGATGTCAGCTATCCTGGGAAAATTTGTTTCATGTTATATTTAGCATGAAATATAGCAGTCTGGAAATAATGGTTTAATAATGCTTATTCACATTTCATCACTCACAAAGGTTTGTTTGTTTGTTTTTATTACCTTGGTTGATTTCACTGGTCACCCAGTAAGATGAAGAAGAAAGCCTGGTGTTCATAGCTAAGGATATTAACTTGCTTTCTCCTATATGGAGCCTTCAAGATAGATCTCAGATCTGAAGACATCTAGAAAAGGCTACATTGGGAATGGCCATTATTAACCCTCTGGACATTGATGCCTAATACCCAGGTACCTTGTTTGTTCTTTTAGAAGATGGCTATCTGCCCTCACCATATGCTACCTGATGGTTTTCCTTGTGCAACTTTAGTGTAATAAACTTACAAAAGCCTGAAATCTGATTTACACAATCATTGGAAGCCAGTATCAATGAATAGCATATCCATTTGAGTGGGGAACACTAGCCGGCTAAAAGAAAGCTAAAGGCAGATATTATAATCATCATCATCTCCTTTTAATGACACCATGATCCCTTGTGGGGTGGAGTCTGGGCAGAGTGTTTACTGGCTGGATGCCCTTCCTGTCACCAACGTGGAGTTGTATTCAGCATATAAATTCTCATTGTGCCCAGACAGAAATAACAAAGGCAGATATTATAATGAGGTATGTTATTTGTGAATATCATGTGTGTGTTTGTGTGTGTGTGTGCGTGCGTGCATGTGTGTATGCATGTGCCTGTGCAAGATTCTCAATGTACTGACAATCTGTTTAGACAATAAAAGCTAAAATGTTAACGATCTCCAATCATTAATCAATACTGGGATGAATTAATGTTCAATGTGCAGCTGGAAACCATGTATTTAGCACAGTATCTCTCACTTGTTTAGGCAGCTGAGATGGCAAAAATATTGTCATTTTAAAAGTACCTTCTTTGGGGTGTTGTATAGTAGCAACTGCTCAAACCAAGCAGCATGCATCAAGTCCTTTTAAACTGTTACCCCCCACCCTCCAGCTAGCTTAAAGAATTTTAACAGCATTGTGCTGCAATGATCTGTGCCCAAACTACTGTTTTCTGGCCCACTGTTTATATTATCCTTTACATTTAATGAAACTCAGATGGGTCTTGTTTATGCTACGCCGGGCAGGGAGAGCTTGCTGGAATCAGTCTAATTAACTGCAAGTGGGTTTTGAAATTAGTGCATAGGAAAGAACAAATTTTTCATAACTACTTCAAATTGAAGTCTTCATTTATTTTCATTTGGGCTGGACAAAAGAAATCTAGTGTTTTCTCAGCTCTGTTTCAAAACATGGCCCTCCGGTTATCCCAATGGGGACTGCCTTCTGCTTAATCCAAGCTCAACTTTTATAGGGAAAAAACACAGTTCCATTTTTGCACTGGGATAATTAAAAGAGTGTGAAAGCATACAGGATTACTTCAAAGAGATAAGCTACAAAGCAAAATACGCATGAATAGTATTCCAATCCAATCATGTTTGGGTTTCATCAGAAGCCCCATGAAGGTGAGTGATTCACACTCTCAAATGAATATGTTTAGGATTAAAGTCTTCACATATTTCTCTCATGTTTTACCAAGCTCTTCAAGTCACTCCCAGGAATTAACTCACCAACTCTTAGAATAACCTTGTAAACATGTAGAAAATGACAAGGTCACTCTCTGTGTTAGCACTGATTACAGGTAATCCTTGACCTATGACTACATTTAAGCCTGACATTTCTGTTGCTAAACGAGACAGTTATTAAGTGGATTTTGCCCCATTTTACGACCTTTCTCGCCACCGTTAAGTAAATCATTGCAGTTGTTAAGCTAGTAACACGGTTGTTAAGTGAAACCGGTTTCCCCATTAACTTTGCTCATCAAAAGGTCTCAAAAGGTGATCCCATGACCACAGGACACTGCAACCATTCTAAGTATGAGTCAGTTGCCAAGCATCTGAATTTTGATCATGTGAATGTGGATGTGATGACCCAGGGTGGGATACAAAATAAACACAGTCATGAAAACAGGTGAAGCCCCTTTTATTCCTTCACTTTGCTTCAAAGCTCCAAATATCCTTGACTGGAGACAAAAAACTCCCACAAGCAGTTACAAAAAGGAGGAAATGCCATTTAAAATAAAAATGCCTATATATTATAAAGAGTAAAAACAACACAAACCATACTGAAGCAATTAGGGGAACCAGCAAGATAAAGGCTTGAAGACGTCCACAGATATCGGAACACATACTGGGAAGGACGCCAAACTCAGAGAGGAATGACAGACTAGAGATATTTCCATGTTTTGTTTCCAGTACTGGCCCATACGCATGTCCGTCTTTTTAACCAGTTCTCATAGCTGCAGCCCATGAAGAGGATCAAGGCCCTTTCCTCCCCCATAGACCATGCCATTCACATCTCTCCCTTATCCTCTCCTCCCTGCGTACCCTAGGATGGAGAGGGGATGGGCCTGGATCTTCCTTTGACTGCCCAGCCCGCCTCTGCCCTTCCCCAGCCTCCTCCACAACCTCCGGAGACACACTTCCACTCCCTGTCGCTGTTCCTCCTCTCCCTTGGAGTCAGTCTCCAAGAGGAGCATGACAGTGGAGATGCTGCAATGGTCGTAAGCATGTAAAACGTTCATAACTCACATTTTCAGTGCCGTAGCTTCAGGTGGTCACTAAACAACTGTTGCAAGTTGAGTACCTGTATACTCTAACCTGTGCCGCTGATACTAACAATTTAAAATTGTACCAACAATATTCAGGAATCGTTATGCTTTGTGGAACTCATCTGCACAGGATAACTATTGGTGAAACCGTTTTAAAATCGCTATTCTAATTGGCGCATTTTAAAATCACTATTCTAAATGTGCTAGGACTATAAGTTTCTCTGCTTGAGGTTTTCTTCCTTAAGAATAAAATCTGCTGGAGAATTGTGAAGTACTTGGCAGGCCACGATAAATGGCTGAAAGGCTGCATTTGGCTTGGTGCGTCACAAGTTATGCTGGCTGCAAGTTGTTCAGCTTCCAGCTCCATATAATATTAAATTCACAGTAGGAAAAAAATTCATTCTACCCTTATAGTGTTACAGGCTCGAAGCTCTAGGGAAATATGCATAAGCTTAGGCGTCCTCTGTCCAGCTTTTGGGTGTTTTGTTTTGCGCTTCCCCCCTCTCTCTGAACAAGCTAGCCTCAAGTGGGCATTTCTTTGACTACTTTTTCAGACTGCTTTTAACTTGGTGCAGAGATGTCAGTGTTAAAAAAGAATATATATATAGAGAGAGACCTTCAAAATATATAGAATTATGAACACAGAGTTCTCTTCTTTGTGGCTTTTCAGTGTAAATTTGAATACTGGATAAAAAATATTGCAGGAAGTGTTCCTTATTCTGCTGTGTATGACAACAGGCATTTTTTTGGGGGGGGCGGGGGCGGGGGAAGAATAGGCCTTCTGTAATCTAGCGAGTTTTGGTCTAAGAACATTTTTTCTTATGCCGTGCTTGTAGCAATGTTAAACCATTCTACTGGTTCTGTCCACTTCTGTAGAACCGGTTGCTCTGAAGAGCAGCAAACAGAGAGCATACATAGAACCAGTTCTATGTCTGCTGCTGTTTTGGCCCATCCACCCGCCTGGTCTCTTACCTGACCTTTATTTCCTGCTTTTTCAACTGCAGCTGCTTTGTGCGACACAGCTGCAGTTGAAAAAGCAGGAAAAAAGTGCTGTTTCAACCACTGCGCACCTACATGCAGCGCTGCTCAGCTGTCCAGGCAGCTAGCTGATGATGATATTAATGCACGCGCAAAACGTAAAATCACCAAACCAGTAGTTACACCGGTCGGATCCCACCCCTGTGTTAAATATAGTTGCAATATCCTGATTCACTAAATGTTTCCATGCAGATCACTTGTAAGTAACATTGTGAGAATATTCACCGAACTTCCTACCTGATCCCTCCTGCCCCTTTCCTCCTCCCACCTCTATTCTCTTTTGGTATGTTCCGTGTACCACAGGGGAGAAGAAGGGAAAGGACATCACCAAAAAAGGGGTGCTTCTTACTAGCCTCTGTGGCATGAAAAAGGTCTAGTTTTTAACCTCTTGTGCCGCTTCGCTTTAATACCTCCCAGAAGGATAATTCCTGGGAGTTCTAATTTTGTCTCTCTAACGTGTTAAAGGGATTTAATTATGATCAAATTACATCATTTTTCTCTTTCAAGGACATCAAGAAGAGAAGCCTCCTGTGTAAGAAACATACACCAGTGGATTGTATGAAAACAGATAACCCTTAAGCAATACCAAATTTCCTCCCCTCCCCTCCCTCCACCTAATCATGAACAGCCCCAAACATTTCCTAAAACATGGAGAGAGATTTCATACCTTAGTATTAGACTAGAAATCAAGCAATATTATAAGCTAAAATGATGGTGAAACTTGTCTTCCATTTTTTTTCCTGAAAGTCTTCTTGTGCAGTAAAAAAGACTTCTCTGTTGCTAAGCAAGAGAGTTATTAAGTAAAGTTTGCCCCATTTTATCTTTCTTGCCACAGCTGTTAAGTGAATAACTCTCAGTTGTTCAGTTAGTAACATGGTTATTAAGCGAATCTGGCTTCCCCATTGACTTTGCTTGTCAGAAGGCTGCAAAAGGTGAACACATGATCCCGGTGTGGGAAAGGAGAAAGGAGTATTGTTTTTACAGAAATTGTAGAACTAACCTTTGAAAAGAATACACTGTGTATTATCTAGTATCCTAAATGTTACTTGAGCTTAAAGTTGCACATAGGAATGAAGGGAGGAGAGGCCCATGTTATGATCAGAACTGGTTTTAGCTGGAATTTGCTGGCAACTAGAGACAGCCCCCAGAAACGAATAGTTATTAGAGATAAATTGTAAATAAGGAGTAGAGAAAAATGTATTCATTTTAGGCACCTCGGATAGATTGTGATGGCCTGAGTACTCGGCCAATGAGGAAAGAGCGGGAAGCAAACCTTTGACAGTGATAGGGAATATAAAGAAAGTATGTTGATGGCTTAAGGTGTGTCCACACTACCTGCATGTGCGTGGTGCACCTTCTTTGCAAAGTAGTAAATAAACTCACCATTGATTTTTTTTTATACGTTTTGGTTTGCAATCATTTCAAACTAGACAACAAATCCCACACTGGGACACTGCAATCATCATAAATACATGCCAGTTGCCAAGCATTCAAATTGTGATCACATGACCATGGAGATACTGCAATGGTTGTACATGTGGAAAACGTAAGTCATAAGTCACTTTTTTTTAGTGCCTGTGTAACTTTGAATGGTCATTAAATAAATGGTTGTAATTTGAGGACTACCTGTACTTCCCAGTGTGAACAGTCTCACCAAAGGACTTCTCTTGGGAGGTCTTTCCTGAAATTTGACAAAAGCCTAAGGGATGAAGATGCTACATATCCCTGAAAAGATTATTAAACACTAAGAATTACATATTTCTGCATCTTCTGAATGTTATAAAACTTTTCTTCTCCTTTGGGGTGGGGTGGACTGGAATGAAGTCTATTTTATCTCATGAAGCTTTATTAGAGTGGCAAAATTGCAGGCAGATAATTGCAAGCAGCAATATTAGACTTTTTTTGCAGAATATATTTTAATACATTTTATGGGCACACAATTTAAAATTTCCAAGCGAACTTATTAAAGGACTAAATAATAGTTTTAGTTCAAGTAGGATCTGCCTTTGAGGAAATATAAACAGATTACAGTGACTGTAAAATTTTTGATACTTGTTCTTAAAATATGTATGCAGAAGAAACTCCATCTCTCACCAGGCCTATAAGCATTTATTTATTACATTTAAATCTTTACCAACAATCTTTTTTTTAAAATTACTGAATTACCCAAGGAGTGGGTTTTTTATTTTTCAGTGCAGGCTGTAAAATTTAACCATTTCATTGGAAAATTTACAAATGAATCTTTTCAAAAAGTGTTATTTTCAGAAACAATGCAGAGATCTAAGTGCAGACTATATTTTCAAGTATGGAAACTATCACAATTTTATCAGCAAGAAAGAAAAACTGAGAAGAAGGGGAAAAAATTTTGTTCTGCCTGCTCCAGGTTCAAAAAATTTATATTCTGCCCAGGAATGAAATTGCATTTTATATCTATATAAAAACCTTCAATTTTAATATGCAAATTGAAAAAAAAAAACACAACTAATTTTGTTGAAAGTACAATGAAGCATCTCCACGGATTTTATTAGATCTCACTCATTTTGATGACAACGGGAAATAAAAAGGTTTATTATTTTGTCTGCTAGCGTGATTTCTGAAAGAAACTTTTATCTTCTTCTGGTTCGCAAATGATTTTTTCCAGATTAAATAAACTCTCTAAAATAAATTAGCTGACATACTTGGGCAAGCTGCTTTGGGCTGAAGCACATTCAGATTAGGCTGTGGTGCACATTATTTACACTAGATCTGTTTTCCATGGAAGTTCCTTCAATTTCGATTCAATATTGCCAACTCTCAATGGGCTTACAAATAGCCAGTGTAGTTAAGTGTTTCTCAGTGAACTATTGGTATGTATGTAAGACTACCCAATCTCCCTTTTGTATATGTGAAAAAATAAATTGTTTATATAGAACAGCACAAGTTTTTGTATTGATCACCTCTACAAATTACAAAAAAACAACCTTGACTTCAGGTTCGATCCTATTAGAAACTATGAAATATAAATAAATCAAGCAGAGTTTATTCCATGGGTACCCATGAGTTTTAGGCCCATGCATCAACAAGTACAACAGAATGTGATGCAAATGTGAGAGAGAAGAGAAGTAGCATTTTGAAAAGCAGGAGATACATCACATTTTTGAATAGCAAGAGGTGGATTAAGAAAAGCAGCAGATAAAGATGAGGCTAGAAGCTTTCTCTTTAAGGCACTAATTTTGTATTTGCAGAACTTTTCTTACCTGGACCACATTCATTGTTATTCCTTGTAGTGGAACAGTTTTTTTTCTCCTATCATTGTAGTATTCTGTTCTCTCATTTTCATTTCATTCTGTGGTATGCATTTGAACAATCTAAATTGCTACTAACCCTAGCTGGTCTGATTCCTTGTACAGCACATCAGCCAACAGTACAGGGTTTTTTAGGTTTCACAAAGTGTACGTGTAGCAGGGAGGGGTGGGGAGATTTAGATATAGAAGGAAAATAAATAATATTGATAGAAAGACATATAGTATGTAAAAGAATATAGACAATATAGTTAGAAAGAAGAAAACAATATAAGTAATAGAAGAGTGGCTTATCTGAGTTGTTTATTCATGAGTTGTTTATTCATACTTTTTTGATCCAGGCTCAAGCCCCCTTTACCTCACTGTTGCCTTGGCAATGGCTGTTTCTCCTGTCTCTCAAGACTATTCCCCCTGTTTTCTAAAACTGGTTTCTATGTAGCGTTTTCTTAACTTGAAGAATTTTGTTTTCTGTTTCTATTGTCTACCTTACACAATGGTGGAGCTATAGCTAATTAAAGTAAAAGGCCTATCCAGCTTCTTTTAATTACAAACAACAAGGAACATTTAATATATTGATATAGTTCAGACCCAAAACAAAACAATAAGATCCCAGTTTCAGTTATTTTCCTACTATGGGGAAGACCATGTTAAACCATCTTCAGCCTGAAGATTCTGTGTGGCTCCTTTGGCTGTTCTTTTTTGGCCTACCTGAGTGTTAATTAGTGTCAGCTGTCGCAGAGGGTTGGCTGATCACAGAGACCACCAACTCAATTCACACAACTATTTTTATAACGCTACCTTTGCTCCACTATATCCCTCAAATTATTTAGTTAAAGCAATCCTCTTAGGAGCTGTGGGGGAACATACACATACCAATCCCTGTACCAACACATACACATTATATACCCTAAGCATATATCACATACTAATGAGAATTTTATTGCTGATGTCCATCAAGAGGGAAAAAAAATTACAGAGTGAGGGAGAAAGAAGGAGGGAGGCAGCTTCTGTGTTTTTGCAAGACTGATGGATAAGACACATCCTTTTATTAGCTCTAATTATAGAAATCCCCACAAATTGATGTTAAACATTTTCAGGCTATTTTTTCTGGGTTCTTTAAAAAAAGTTGTGATGGAAAGGGGAAGAACCTCCACCCTAACAGGTCATGGGGTACTTTTTCCTCCCTCCTTGTTTGTTTTACTATTTTCACTGTTTTCTTAATCTTCAAGACATCAAGGAGGAGGAGAAATTGCACTGGGAGAAATGGGGGTAAGGGTGGGATGGTTGCCTGCAAAAGTTACATGCCCTCTAACCTTCAGCTGAAAGCAAACATACAGCATTAAGGGGGAAAATCTTGAGATCCCAAGCAACTATAGCTAAAGGGTTAATCTGAAAGTCTGTAATACATTGAGAGAAATTTTTCTGAATGTTGCTAGATATTACAAGAACTCATTGTCTTGTTGCTGTAAACAGAATCAGGCTATAAAGTTGGCAGATGGGATAATAATGCCAGCACCTTCTTGCTTTGAAGTATGTGTAAAGAATGAGCAAAGAAATAGTATTGATAGTATGAATAGTATAGTATATCATAGTATAATATATTTTTATACATGTATATATAATATGTTTATGTGTCCCCTTTCCATCACAACTTTTTTTAAAGAACCCAGAAAAAATAGCCTGAAAATGTTTAACATATGTTAAACTATGTGTCATAGTTTATGACAGTATAAATAGTGTAGTATAAAACTGCTATATCTTTATTACTGTATACTATATATCGTATCAACCTGACAGTGTAAAGAATCATAAGTTCTACAACTTCTGTATATCTATGGCAAGGGTAGGCAATCCCAGAAGTTGTTGGAAAATAGCTCTGAACATTTCTAGGAAGCATGGCTAATGTCAAAGGATTTCAAACTTGGTATTTGACAACTTCTAGAGCCCCATACAGATACCCTTTATATACCTCCAAGAACCACAAACAAACAACCCCCAACACTTTTGCAAAGACAATAGAGAGGATAACAGTTTAAGATTATAATACCACCATTAGTTGATGGAATGGCAGACAATCACCTGCATTTTACTTGTTGTTGGATACAAATTAGGGATTTGGGGATCAAATTTTCAGAAATCTGCTTTGTTACTACTGCCTGCTTTGGTAGTGCAATTTTGCAGTGAGACAGTGAAAGGGCCAATTGAATTGCACAGGGGTGAACAGGGGCTGATTTTTTTTAAAAAAATATGGTCTACATTGATTGTTTTCAAAAGATGGGAATGGGCAAGTTTGGCCTTCTTGGTCTTGCTTCACCTTTCTTCGGAAACCTCTGCAAGGGTTAGGGGAGGGAGGTCATGTTCTTCAGTGATTTTCCTCCTATCTGAATAAGCAGTTCTAGTTGGTTGCTATGGGAAAAGACAAGTTGAAGTCTAAGGCCTTGTGGGGTGCTGTGGGTGAAGCATGGAATCAGGGATCATTAGTTAGAGATTGAGATCCAAACAAGATTGAGATCCAAACAAGATATGTAATCAAGGTCCTATTCCAGTGCTATTTAGGGTCTAGATGGAATTGGAGAAACTGACACTTATGGGGTTGATTGTGATTGAACAGGTTTACATTCAAAGTCTCTCTCTTTTAAATCCCCCCCTCTCTCTCCCTCCCTCCCTCCCTCTCATCTAATTTATATAAGTGTGGGGTAGCTATGGGTGCAGAAGCCATCTGATTCCAGAGGTATCAGTTTTTTACAGAAACAAATCCCACCCCCCCCCCCACCCGGGTCACACATAGCTGTTTTGTAATTTGAATCCTTCTGGACTCTAGTTTGAAGAGCAGATAGTAGCTATGGAGGGCTTTTGCACTGATCCATCTTGAGCATTATAAGTATATGATTTTTCCTGGGGTGTGTGGTCCTGCTGATTGAAACTCATGCCTAGGTAATTTCTCATTTGGAGTATTGCAATCTACTGTACAAAGGGGAAGCCCCTGATGTCTAGTAAGAAGCTCCAGCTGTTTCAGAATACAGCGCCTCATGCAATTACAGGTGTTAATCACTATGAAATACACCTGCTTTATGAGCTGTACTGGGTGCCAATTAGCTTCCAGGGGAAATTCAAGACTCTGAGTGTCACTTTTAAGCCCCTTCATGTCTCAACATCTTGCTATCTTCAGGGCTGCTTACTTCCAGGGACTCTGCCCATCCATTAATGTCAGGAGGAGAATCCAGGGTCTGTAATATGAACATTCACCCAGAAATTAGAAGGGCCCCAGTGGTTCTGGGTTTTCAAAATACTACAAAGAACGGTGTACTTTTGGAATTTGATATAGCAGCTTGTTCATCCTGCAGATGAAAATTTATATGGAATACTTGCTAATAGTGAATGGGTTTTGGTTTTTAAAAATGTTTATTTATATTATCTTTAATTTGATTGCTGTATCAAGCAACTGTTGTATCTATGCACACTATAGAATCTACAATGACTGGAGTAACTTGGAAGGAAGGAAGGAAGGAAGGAAGGAAGGAAAGAAGGAAGGAAGGAAGGAAGGAAGGAAGGAAGGAAGGAAGGAAGGAAGGAAGGAAGGAAGGAAGGAAGGAAGGAAGGAAGCTTCCCCCAAACTCTAGTAGAAGTAGGCAACATATATTTCAATTGGCAACATTTCAGTCATTAGCTGGGAGATATTCAAGATACGGAGAAAACAGGACACCAATCCTACATAAAACTTCAGCATCACATTTCTATTACCTGATTGATTCACCCAACAGTGGGCAGTTGTGACTTCATTCATGTATTACCTGTGTGTTAGTCAGCCAGAATTAGGTCACTAGTAAAAGGTGGTTCGATTTAAGCCTTATCTGCACATTTTGGTTGACCGAGGGACAGTCCTTGTTTGTTATCTGGGGAGAATTTGTCCTTGTTAAGACTGAAGAAGTGGAAAAGGTCCATGTGTCTGTGAATTTGGTCACCTCTGTTTTAGATTTGTGTCCCTCTTGGCTGGTCGTGTCTCTCAGCTGGTCGTGTGCCTCTTGGCTGGTCACTGTATTGTTCGATCCATGGGATGGTGAATATTTATTTGAGAGAAAGGTAACATTCCTGGCTCTTAAAAATCTCTTCTCCTCAAAAATGTTCACTGAGACAAAGAGAACTGGATACATTTCATTCTGTCCCCAACCTTCTCTTTTACGAAGATTTGCACTTGTTCAGTCCAAAATTGTGAATCCTAGGATGACCTAGAATCAGTTATACTCTTAAAAATGAAAATAATAAGAATTATTTGTAATTCATATCGGATTGATGAAGAAAAATAGGTAAAGGAACTGTATTCAGATCATCATTCCCAAAGTTTCCAGTTAGTATATACAAAGAATTATAGAACATTTAATGAACACTAAAGGAAAAAGATGACTCAATGGTTAGCTACATGCATATTTATGACTCATTTAACAATTGGTTGCTTAGCAGCCATTCAAAGTTATGATGGACCTCCCAATCTGGTTTTAGAGTTCTAACAGCCTCATAGTCACACAACCACAATTCAGGTGCTTTGAAAAAAGGCTTGGCAAACAGGTGCTTTTATGACCAGTTGCAGTGTTCTAGAATTTATAACAATTTTTTTTGCCATAAAATGGCCTTTTGGATGGTTTCTGGCAAAAAAATAATGCTCATAGGAATGAATGGACTCACCTTATGACCATGGTATTCACTTTATGACCACTGCAAAAATATAAATGGAGTGACTCAGAGGGGCATCTCAACTAATGGCCATCATGACTTATGATAGAAATTCCAGGCTCTATTATAGCTGTAAATCAAGGGATCACCTGTATGTATACATATCACACACTCATGTTGTTCTGCCAGAATTTTGTTCAACAAATGAAGCTATTTCCACATCTTTCAATTAAAGGGGAGAAAGAACATGGTTAAATCTGAGACCAATTTTTAGCCATTCTTAAAAATATAATATTGAGTGTACATTCCATGACCCTGTCATAAAACATATTCCTTGAGATTTTGTTCTAAGTGCAGTAACTAAGTACATTAACTGAGATATGTATGAAATGCTCAATTACATCTCTCTGCCCAGTGGCCAAAATTCTTTCTGAACTGAGGTTAAAAGATACAATGATCATATGTGTCCATTCATGATTATAATTTTGTATTTTTATTATTTATGTAGGAACAGTATTCCGAGCTAAAGTAGAAAGCAGGATTTGTATACAGTCTAATATTTATTACTAGTGGGCACTAGCTTTGCATTTTTGGTTATCCCAACATTTTTTTTATTTTTTCCATCATTCACATATATATTTTTTGGAACGGGGACTCTCCCAGATTCACAGTGTAAACATTATTACTTTTGCCTAGCTAATAAAATTATATTTGTCTTCATTCATAAACAATGGCACTGTTGGGGTTGGGGATATGGACATGATGGCCTGAATTATGAAGTTAAGGTAAGGAAAGGCTCAGTATAGAATATCAGGATTGAAATAAATATGATGTATTTAAAAAAAAAAAAAAGCCAACCGCTGTATTCATTAAAGGCATCATCTACAAGAGATTTTCTTATATTAGACCAGATGAGATGAATGGCCTCTTTGTCACCCTATTCATTTCCATAGGACCACAGACTGGGAGGTTCTTAGAGGAAACCCCAAAGCCATTACACCAGCTACACTACTGGCTCCAGATATGTCCAAATGTTCATGTTTCCTACAGCCAACCTTTTATAAAATAATCATTTCATATTTTCATCTGTTTACATAGATATTTCACTCAGGGACCACTAGAAACAGCTTCTTGCCTTTGAACCATGGGACAGCCAGTCTGCGTAAGATGCTTAAAAAAAAACCCAAAATCTTATGGACAGTTTTTGATGACTTGTTGCAATTTATGTTCATAATATTTATATATACAAGAGAGGACCAAAGTGGGCATCACAATGATTTAGAAAAGCTTGTCCAAAAGCACCTAATGATCCCATATGGTGTCTGTACCTTGATACATAAGTTGTAACCAATATCTATCTGAAATTAATGAAATAATCTCCAAAGGCGATCAACATGATTTCTATGTGGCTGGGGGAACAGAAAGGATCATACTCACTTTACATGGTGATGAAGTGCCCCTAGAATTTTAACTTTTCTTGAATGAATGTACTCTTCACTGGTGAGACCTGTGATTTAAAGAATCCTGGATAAGCTTGCAATTGCTGGGGTGTAGCACAGCTCCCTCTGTTTGAGTTATCCTGCAAAAATGATAGATGATGGTCAAGAGCTTTGCCTTGTTCAGCAGTATCGACTGACAAGAATACTCTTATGCAGGTCTTCTTCACTAGTCCCTGAGGAGGCAACTGATAAACAGGTATATTATCCAAATCATCTTTTCTAATTACTTTTAGAAGTGTGTGTTTATAGGAAAAAGCACATTTGGATCCACTTTTCTACTCCATTTTGTTAAAAAACATTTCTTCCTGGTCACACAAAGAATAAACACATTTGTTAGGAATAACATGGTTACCTAACGTAGTTTGGGTAAAATAATATATATAAACTATGATAGTGATTTTTAGTGTGTGTCACTTTAACTGCAAAGCGTGTAATTTTGGGTGTGGCTGTAAAAACGCCATAAGAGGGAGCAAGAGAACTTGATTGATTGCTGGCTTACTGGATTGCTTGCTGACGATGATGGATTGATGGTTTGATAACTGCGTGTTTTCCCTGCTGTTGCTGAAGGAAGAAAGGAGGTTTGACTTATTCATATCTCTACTGCGAAGAGATATATTACTGGACTGATATTTGTAGGTTTACTGACCTCTTTTTCGACACTGGACTTTGCAACTGATTAATCCCCGGACGGACTGAACTAGTAAATGATATATGGACTGTTTGACTATGCTAAAAATCTTACTGGAATAAACTATTTAACTAGCACAGTGTATCTGTTTTACTGAGTGTAAGCTACAAAAACGTTTGTCTCACATATTTGCCTGACTGCCTGACTGCCGTGCAGGTTCTGCTAGGGCAGGGATCCCCAACCTTTTCGACGCCGCGGCCCGGTTCCGGCGTCAGCTGGGTGCATGCCCGGTTCCGCGTCAGCTGGGCGCCGCCATCTTTTGATTTAAAATCACTTCCGGTGACGTCACGGAGTGATTTTTCGTCAAAAATAAGCGGCGCGCAGCGCTGGTGAGCTTTTCCGGTAGAAATGGCTTTCTACCCGGAAAAGCTCACCGAACGCTGGCGCCGCCATCTTTTTGATCGAAAAATTTCTTTTACCAAAAAGATGGCAGCGCCCAGCAACCAGCGCCCGGTGTAAGGCTTGTTCCGCGTCTCCCGGGCGGTCCGCGGACCGGGCGGTTGGGGACCCCTGTGCTAGGGTGTATATCCCCAACAACATTGCTTTGGATGAAGATCAGGTCTTTTGATGCTCTAGGCCAGTGTTTTTCAAACATAGCAATATTGTGCTGGAGGGAGAATTCTGGGAGTTGCAGTCCATACATCTTAAAACATTACTTCTAGGCAAACATTGGCATGATAATCTGATTTGTTTCCGTTTGTGAGGCTCAGGATTGCCCTAACTATACAGCCAGTACTTATTCTATACATGCTGCTAATCCTTGCATAGAGAGGTGCTGTGAGGTGCTTCTTCATTGGGAAAGAATAACCCATTGACTTATTACCCCAATAAACTTCTACTTTGATACCCATACTAATACTGTATTTCTTCTCACAGAACAAGGCCCTCGCCCCATATATTGTCATAATGATTAATCATCTTCTTATGTTATAAACAATTAAAAGATTCTACTTACATTTCAGAGGAACATAGATAATCAATATATTGACCACCATATGCAGGCGACAAACATACCAAGTAGATAACTTCTTTCTGGTCATCTGGACAAAATAGAAGATGTTACGTCAGGAATAGCAACCTTTCTGTTATGGGCCGCTGCATTACCTGTTAAAATGGGAAGCCAGTAGATGGGACAAATACCCAACTTAAGGATTTTATGTTTTTATTTTACTGATTATTCTAGACCTATAAGTGTAAAAACCTCTGTAACATAAGGTCTACTTCCAGTTAAATGAGATTGCTAGTGTTTTCATGGATGCTGCCCTGCAATTTTCTTGATGATAGCATAAAAGTGGTTTTTTACGGCCTTTTCTGGAATATTTTTTGACTTCCAATCTAACTATCATTTTGGGTACTTTTTGGTGGTCTCTCATCTAAGCACTAACCATGTCTGACTTTTTTTTTTGAGGTCATCTAAAGTTTGTTAGATACTTTGACCTGCTGTCAATAGGTTTTGAGGGCCAATCTGGGTTAGCAGTTAAAAGCACCAGCCTAGGAACAGGAGATTGTGAATTCTATTGCTGTCTTAAGGAACAAAACCAGTTGGGTGACTTTGGGTCAGTCACTCAATCTCAGCCCTAAGAAGACAAACCACTTCTGAAGAAAACTGCAAGGACTTGTCCATATAGTTGCCAGAAGTGAAGCTTGACTCCAAGGCATACACCCAAAACAGTGTTTAAATAACAACTATTAATATTTTATGTTTTGAAAGCCATCTTTTGTTGTTGTTTTTAGAGAAGGGGGAAATGTGCAGCATAACAATTTTGAATAAAAGTAATTAAAATGCCCTGCTTCACATTGAGAATCAGAAGGATATTTTTATTTGTTTCTTAAATCTTAAGAAAACAACAGCTGAAGAAAAATGAAATCTGGGGCTTCCGGTTTGAGCTTCTTCAGTGACAGACCGAAATCTGCGATCATGCACAGTTTCGATCTGTGCTCACCGTTGGAGGACCCCGAGCCAGCTGGTTTCAGGGCTAAGCCACCCCATAGAAGTGGTGAAGAGGTGGGGAGACTGCCAGCAGGGTTGAGGAGAGTCACATCTCTCCTCCCCAGCTGGCCATTACTCCCTTTCCTGAAGGCGGTTGCAGCAGTGGTCCGAAATGGCCACCTCAAAGAAGAACTCGACCGGAAAAGAATGTGCAGGAGGAAGATAAGAAGAGAAAGTTTTGGCTGACCGGGTCGAACTGAAAAAGCAACAATATAAGGTACCCTGGAATTTGAATTATAAAGAAGACTTTGAAGCAGTGAATGAGAGAGGGAAGGGAAAGGATTTGGTTTTTTTTCTTTTCTTCCCTATATTGACAACTAACAGATTTAAGCAAGAAACCGGCAAAAATCCACTTTGACATTAACAGGTATTTAAGCTGAAAATAAAATGTCAAGGGGATAATAAAGATTTCTGGATTCTCAAAAACTTTTAAAAGAAAGAAAAAAACAAAAGGGTGGGATCTGGAAAAATGGAGGAGACCACCTGGAAGTGAAAGGAATTAACAGTGAAACTTTAACAAGATTCCTAAAAGATACATTTTAACTGAAACTTTGTAACAAGATAAGAGAACCCCAGGAAGAGAAAGTGGAAAAAAGAAGCAAGAAGAAACAGCTTTGGATTATTTGGATTACTTGGTGACTTTTGGATTTTTGGCTATTGGATCTAAAGGACTAAAATTAATTGGGTGGTTGTTTAAAAGTGTTTAAAATGGTATCACTCTTGGAAGAATTGAGAATGGAACTTAAAAAAGAGAAAGAAGATGCACAAGAAGGAAGAGGTTCTTTTCGCTTCGTATTTCAATTTTTAGAAATGGAGATCCTGAGCTATGAGAAACAACAAGAAATGCCTGTAGAACAAGAAGGGTGGGACAAAGAAGAAGCCATCTTCAATGACCAAGTATTTCTATGTGGGGAAAAGAAAGGAAAGGGTGGGGGGAAGAGAGTGAAAAATTTAAGATTTGAAAAAACAACCCCCAAAAAGAATAGTTTGAAAAGTAATTACAACATTAGGAAGAAACAGAAGAGAGGATTACAGAAGAGAGAATCAGAATTAGAGAGAGAAGGGGTCAAAAAGGGAAGGGAGAAGAAGAGGCGGAAGAGGGAAAGGAAAAGAAATTATAAAGGACAGAAACAGGACATAGCGAAACAGGGAAAACGTACAAGGATTAAGGGTATAAGCCTATTTAGAAGACACAGAGATAATGGGTGAAAACTTAATTGAAAGGGGAATTCTGCAAGGGTACAAAAGATAGTATTGTTATATTAGAAATAGAAATGAACTTTGAAAAAATGAAACAAGTGTGATTAAAATGATAGATAAAATACTCATTGTAATGGAATGGAATGTTTAATAAATATAAATGAAATAAAGAGAATGAGAGAATGAAATTAGGAAAGGAGGGGAACATTTTAATTATTATAAATGTGTTATAAAAATTTAAGTGAAGAGGAATATGAAAGAAACATGAAAAAAATATGGAAATATTATAAGTGTTCCTAGAAGTATGATACCCTATTGAAACGAAATGTTAAAGATGTCAAAGATTATAACTAACATTAATGATAGAGTTGAATTGGAATAGAATAAGTATTTTATTTATTATTGTTATATATATATTTTCTCTTTAAGAACTTAGTCTGTATTTTAAGAATGTACCAAGCAGAATTCGACTGGAAGTTATGTTTTATATTGAATGTTATAATTGTAAAGGCATAAACTGAAGTTTAAATAAGAGTTGAATGATAAACATTAAAAGATACAAAGGTGTCATACTCCAATTAGTAACTACAGGGAAAAAATTTGTTTAATGAGAAAAGAAAATATGAAATTGAAACAGGACAGACAAACGTATAAATATAATGATTAGAAAGATATCGAAACTTAGAAAAAGATATATATAATTAAATTTAGGAAGGAATGAGATAATTAAAAGTAAGATTGAGAAAACTAAGGGAAGGGAAAAATTATTGAGAAAATGTTAAAATAGTAATAAGATATGGAATAGAACACAAAGATGAATATGAAATTGAGTTTGTGTCTGTATGGAGAAGTGACCATGCTATTCTCAAAAAGAGAAATTTTACTTGTATTATGTTTTGTGAAAACCCAAATAAATTTTTTATAAAAAAAAATAAAAAGAAAAATGAAATCCATCTATTTCTGGAAGGATATCAAAAGGATATCCTTCCAGAAGGATAACAAATTTCAACTTGTTCTGGTGGTAATATTAGCTAAAGCTATTGCTATTTAAATTCATTTACTGTATATTATAATTGAACTGAAGTGTATTCTGACGGATAAAACTACAGGGAGCTCAGTGAAATTATTGGGACTTTGTTCCCACAGCTGTTCTACCAGTTTATGGGTGTATGTTCATGTAAGTATATGTGATATGACTTATGTGTAGGTGTTTAGACAAACGTAGTATGATGATAATAACATTTTTAATCAGGAGAAATTTCCAGAGCCATATGCTAGGGACAAACAGCTGGATGGGACTGTTAGATTCTTTCAACATGTTGGCTCTTGTTGGTGATATTTTTTTTCTTAATATTAAACATGGTTCTCTGTTTTAATTTCATGCTGTGCATTTTACAAGAATTTAGTCACAGATCTAACATACAAGTGGAACAAAGCTTTGTGTTTAGATTTCTATTTATTCCTTATTTTAGAATCTCCTTTGGATCAGAATTTTTTTTACAGCATCTTGGACATGCTGTAAAGTTTAATGAAGGAGGGAAAAAGAAAAGAAAAGCTGTCATCAAGGGTTTGAGTCACCGAAAAGCTGTGTGACTTAACACATTGGGAAGGATGTGTCTGTAGTTGAGGGAGCAGGAAATGTGCTTTTCCATCATGCTTGCCAATTTTCAGTTTTCCAGACTTTGGCTTAAGGAAATCTATAGGCCCTGTGTGGTTTTCTGTGGTACAGTGGCTTATCCAAATAAAATGGGTACTAATCTGTAAGCTAAGAGGGAATTAAAGAAACTATAAATGTTTCCAGGGAGTGATTGTCTAAAGGCCACAGTGGCATTCCACACCACATGAGGCATTATTGTGGTAAATCTTCCCATCAATTTGCATCATATCAGCAGGAAAAATGGATTAATTTTACACTGTTGCACAGTTCCATAGGAATTTTGGTTTGCATTTTGGTCGACAACTAGGCCAGGTGCAAACCATATTCTTCTTAAAGGAAGAACTGCTCAGAGAAGGAGAAATCTTGGCTAAAATATACGCAAACGATAGCACTTGCACAGATCCCGTTTCCCTTTAAGAAATATACACATGGTACCTCCCAACCTCCTCCAGTATTTACAGTATACATTTGGAAGCAAAAGATCAGGCATGAGCACGAATATTACTGAATGGTGATATATGTTGTAATTTGATTTCTTTTTTTCTTCAGCTTTGCATGCAGGAGTTTTTAGATTCAATCCCCATTACATGCAGGAATGGGTGTGTGTGTGAGAGAGAGATATCTATATCTATATATACAGGGGTGGGATTCTACCAGTTCGCACCGATTTGCTAGAACCCGTTGTTAACATTCTAAGCAGTTTGGAGAACTGGTTGTTAGAAGAAATTACTGGCCTAATCCTGTAAGGAAGGCAGGAAGGAAACATTCTGGTGTTGCTTACAGAAATTGCCTCTCCATTAACCCTTATTACATTCTTGGCAGGACTAGACTTCCTGTCTCTGGAACTTCTCTGGAGCTTTTTCCCTCTCCTTTGCTGGTACTTTGCTTTCCTTTCAAAGTTACAATGGCACTGAAAAAAGTGACTTATGACCATTTTTCACACTTACGACTGTTGCAGCATCCCCACAGTCGTGAGAGGTCAGGCAAGCAGATGCGTGCCTCGATGTGAGTGATATTGAGTTGGCCATGCCCAACCAATAACATGACCACCAAGCCACGTCCATGTCACCCAGTCACATGACCACCAAGCCATGCCTACCACCTAAGCCATGCCCACAGAACCGGTTGTTAAAATTTTGAATCCCACCCCTGTATACCTATACCTATACCTATATCTATCTATCTACAGGTGAAACTCAAAAAATTAGAATATCATGCAAAATATCATTTATTTCAGGAATGCAATTTAAAAGGTGAACCTAATATATGAGATAGATGCAAAGCAAGATAGTTCAAGCCGTGATTTGTCATAATTGTGATGATTATGGCTTACAGCTCATGAAAACCCCAAATCCACAATCTCAGAAAATTAGAATATTACATGCAATCAATAAAACAAGGATTGTACATAGAACAATTTCAGACCTCTGAAAAGTATAAGCATGCATATATGCTCAGTACTTGGTTTGGGCCCCTTTTGCAGCAATTACTGCCTCAATGCGGCATGGCATAGAAGCTATCAGCCTGTGGCACTGCTGAGGTGTTACGGAAGACCAGGATGCTTCAATAGTGGCATTCAGCTCTTCTGCATTGTTCAATCTCATGTCTCTCATCTTTCTCTTGGCAATGCCCCCTAGATTCTCTATGGGGTTCAGGTCAGGCGAGTTTGCTGGCCAATCATGCACAGTAACCCCATGGTCATTGAACCAGGTTTTGGTGCTTTTGGCAGTGTGGTCAGGTGCCAAGTCCTGCTGGAAAATGAAGTCAGCATCCCCATAAAGCTCGTCTGTGGAAGGAAGCATGAAGTGCTCCAAAATCTCCTGGTAGACGGCTGCATTGACCCTGGACTTAATGAAGCACAGTGGACCAACACCAGAAGATGACATGGCTCCCCAAATCAACACAAACTGTGGAAACTTCACACTGGACTTCAAGCATCTTGCAGTGTGTGCCTCTCCATTCTTCCTCCAGACTCTGGGTCCTTGGTTTCCAAATGAGATGCAAAAGTTGCTCTCATCAGAAAAGAGGACTTTGGACCACTGAGCAATAGACCAGTTCTGTTTTTCTTTAGCCCAGGTAAGATGCTTCTGACGTTGTTTGTTGTACAGGAGCGGCTTGACAAGAGGAATACGACATTTGAAGCCCATGTCCAGGATCTGTCTGTGTGTGGTGGCTTTTGATGCACTGACTCCAGCCTCAATCCACTCCTTGTGAAAGTCTCCAACACTTTTGAATGGCCTTTTCCTGACAATACTCTCCAGGCTGCAGTCATCCTGCTGCTTGTGCACCTTTTTCTTCCACACGTTTCCCTTCCACATAACTTTCTATTAATGTGCTTTGATACAGCACTTTGGGAACATCCAACTTCTTTTGCAATTACCTTTTGAGGCTTTCCCTCCTTATGGAGGGTGTAAGTGATGGTTTTCTGCACAACTGTCAGGTCAGCAGTCTTTCCCATGATTGTGCTTCCTACTGAACCAGAATGAGAGACCATTTAAAGACTCAGAAACCCTTTGCAGGTGTTATGGCTTAATTAGATGATTAGAGTGGGACACATTGAGCCTAGAATATTGACCCTTTTCACAATATTCTAATTTTCTGAGATTGTGGATTTGGGGTTTTCATGAGCTGTAAACCATAATCATCTCAATTATGACACATCATGGCTTGAACTATCTTGCTTTGCATGTAATGAGTCTATCTCATATATTAGTTTCACCTTTTAAGTTGCATTACTGAAATAAATGAACTTTTGCACGATATTCTAATTTTTTGTTTCACCTGTATATGACTTGTAGCTAATCATGTAGACAATATCAACTAGAGGAACCTAGAGTCTGATTCTGTGTAGTCAAGTTTCTTTCTTTCTTTCTTTCTTTCTTTCTTTCTTTCTTTCTTTCTTTCTTTATTTATTTGTCAAGCGATTATAAGATAACAGGTATCAATATAAACATAGTTATGAATACATGAAATGGATACATATAAGAAAAGTAAAAAAAGAAACAATAGGCACATTGGTGTGCTTGTGCACGTTGGTGCGCTTATGTTCCTAAGACTATATAACTATTTCACAAAGAGATAGTGATAACTTCTTAGGCTAAATCCCAATGTCTTTAGAGCAATGGTGTTTGTTGTTATGAGGATAACACCAGGACATTTTCAAGCATATAACTACAAAAAAGAATCCCTAACATAACCAGTGAGATAGAGTTGGACTTCTCAATGGCCACCCAGAAAGTTTCATATCTGAACATTCAACAGGGCTTGGAAAGGTGACAGAGGTCCAGCTCAGAGGAGTTCATAAACTGGAGGTGTCAAATTATGAGCTCATTCATCAGCAGTTACCATGGTCTTCAGCATTTGTGTGGATGAATCCTGGATCTCCACCACATGGTTCGATTTATGTCTCACACCATGAAGGATGTCCCCCCGCCCTTTTAACCCCATTTTGATTATGTGTAGCCATGCAGTGGAAGCAAAACAAGGCCGTATGAGGGAAAGGCCAACTTCGGAAGCAAATTAAGACTGACAGCAGAGCAAGTGAGTGACAGCAAAATCTGATGGTGTTCAGCAATTGCAAAAGTTGACATTTAAATTGTAGACAGACATAGTTTCATTCCAGGAGCTGCTTGCTCGGGCGCACAGTTTTGATCACTTAGAGGGAGCAGAGGTATGAGAGAAATCAAATTGTTCTCGGAAATCACATTTAATGTAGAAATCTGGTTAGTATTACACTGTAATCTACAATTTTCAAGTGTACTATTCCTCAAGGAAAAAGCTTCCTGCTTTGAGGATTGCTAGAATTATAGGCTCCCTTCATAACATCACTTCCTAAATCAGGCCCAACTAGCCTTCAGACTGAATTAAAGTATTGATAAGGTTCATTTCAAAATTAATGTGCTAGGATTATTTTTTAGGGGGAAAAAATTATTCCGGACAACCTCCCAGTCACTTTGATGAGTTTAACTTTACTATGGCAAGTGTAGGTGCAGCCTCAGTATAATACAGATACAAACTGGGTTAAAGGCATCCATCACAATGAATTTCACAGTGCCTATATTAGACATGGGCATTTAAAATTCAGGAGTGTTAAACGAATCTCCTGAATGTTATCAGAGTTGAGAATATCCTACAAATATTAAGTGGCCTTAGTTACTTAATTACTTCTTAATTAGAAGTTCAGCCTAAAGCTTAGTGAGCTTGGTTTCTTCTGTCATATCCCTTATCTGCCTGCAATCTTCTCCCAATTCTACTATCTATATATTGTTGGATTTTCCACTTTGTCCCATCTTCAATATTCTCTCATTTTAGTGCTCATTTCTGCTGCTTGTTTCTTTCCTTCCATTGCACTGCCTTTCTTCTCTAACCTCCATCCCTATAGCCTTTGATGCCACTGCTTCTCTCTTTCTCTTTTTTACTTTTCCTTGGCTACCAGTCTCCCCTGACTCCAATGGTGCTATTACACCATTAATAGAATAATCCTCCCCACTAAATTACTTGCATTTTAGTATGCTTAGTAATTTTACACTTACATATAATTTTGGAAGAAAAAAATCCACATCCAGTACTTATTCTTTTGAAATAAATTGCTCAGGCAGGATAAATATGATTGTGAAACCTGATAGATATGTAGGCGCTCCAGATACAGGTTAGAATTTCTATATCAAAAATGAGTCATTGAATTGGAGTAGTACTTACATACAGCAGGTTTTTTTTTTTTTGCTTGTATAATGAAGAAGCCTACAAAAATGAAAGTAACTGTATTTCTTCAATGTTGTTTGATATACAGGAAATATTTCTTTGTGTTCCAGCTAGACCAGTAATCTATTGTAAACAGCCCCACATTTTTCAACTTTTAAAATCCTGTTCTGGTTTAGTTAACACTGAATGAATGAATGAATGAATGAATGAATGAATGAGTCTATGTGATTTATATTCACCTACATTCAGTTAAGAATTAGTGTGTCTGATTTACGCTGCTCAAAAAAAATAAAGGGAACACTTAAACAACACAATGCAACTCCAAGTCAATCACACTTATGTGAAATCAAACTGTCCACTAAGGTAGCAACACTGATTGACAATCAATTTCACATGCTGTTGTGCAAATGGAATAGACAATAGGTGGAAAGTATAGGCAGTTAGCAAGACATCCCCAATATAGGAGTGGTTCTGCAGGTGGTGACCACAGACCACTTCTCAGGTCCTATGCTTTCTGGCTGATGGTTTGGTCACTTTTGAATGCTGGCGGTGCTTTCACTCTAGTGGTTGCATGAGACGGAGTCTACAACCCACACAAGTGGCTCAGGTGGTGCAGCTCATCCAGGATGGCACATCAATGCGAGCTGTGGCAAGAAGGTTTGCTGTGTCTGTCAGCATAGTGTCCAGAGCATGGAGGTGCTACCAGGAGACAGGCCAGTACATCAGGAGACATGTAGGAGGCCGTAGGAGGGCAACAACCCAGCATCAGCACCGCTACCTCCACCTTTGTGCAAGGAGGGACAGGAGGAGTACTACCAGAGTCCTGCAAAATGACCTCCAGCGGGCCACAAATGTGCATGTGGCTGCTCAAATGGTCATAAACAGACTCCATGAGGGTGGTATGAGGGCCTGATGTCCACAGGTGGGGGTTGTGCTGACAGCCCAACACTGTGCAGGATGTTTGGCATTTGCCAGAGAACACCAAGATTGACAAATTTGCCACTGGTGCCCTGTGCTCTTCACAGATGAAAGCAGGTTCACACTGAGCACATGTGACAGATGTGACAGGGTCTGGAGATGCCGTGGAGAACATTCTGCTGCCTGCAACATCCTCCAGCATGACCGGTTTGGCAGTGGGTCAGTAATAGTGTGGGGTGGCATTTCTTTAGGAGGCCGCACAGCCCTCCATGTGCTTGCCAGAGGTAGCCTGACTACCATTAGGTACTGAGATGAGATCCTCAGACCCCTTGTGAGACCACATGCTGGTGCGGTTGGCCCTGGGTTCCTCCTAATGCAAGACAATGCTAGACCTCATGTGGCTGGAGTGTGTCAGCAGTTCCTGCAAGACAAAGGCATTGATGCTATGGACTGGCCCTCCCGTTCCCCAGACCTGAATCCAATTGAGCACATCTGGGACATCATGTCTCACTCCATCCACCAATGCCACGTTGCACCACAGACTGTCCAGGAGTTGGGGGATGCTTTAGTCCAGGTGTGGGAGGAGAGATCCCTCAGGAGACCATCCGCCACCTCATCAGGAGCATGCCCAGGCACTGTAGGGAGGTCATACAGGCACGTGGAGGCCACACACATTACTGAGCCTCATTTTGACTTTGTTTTAAGGACATTACATCAAAGTTGGATCAGCCTGTAGTGTTTTTTTCCACTTTAATTTTGAGTGTAACTCCAAATCCAGATCTCCATGGGTTGCTAAATTTGATTCCATTGATAATTTTTGTGTGATTTTGTTGTCAGCACATTCAACTATGTAATGAACAAAGTATTTAATAAGAATATTTCATTCATTCAGATCTAGGATGTCTTATTTTTTTGTTCCCTTTATTTTTTTGAGCAGTGTATATTCACTTAAAACTATGGTTCCAGATTGTTGACATTAAAAAAAGGAAAAGAATAAATGACTAGGACATTCTATCTTTGGAACATATGTCTTTGATAAGCAACTCCCCTTCAACAGATTTTAAAGGATGTCAAGATAGGAATACATTTCTTAATAAGAAACATTGTGGGCTACATTACTGAGATACTCACTGAGACCAGTAGTGCCTCAGGTGGGCCAAGATAACTATGATCTGTAAAGCATAAAAATCCCAAACTCAGTCTGTAAAGTACAAAAAGTACCATGAGACAACATGAAACCTTCAAGGTTTCTTTTCTGGGCTCTATAATTTTGACCTCTGACCATTCCGAGGGCTGTGAAAATATTTACAGACCCCTCACATCCCGGACATAAACTGTTTCAACTCCTTCACTCAAAACGATGCTATAGAGCACTGCATACCAGAACAACTAGAAACAAGAACAGTTTTTCCCCAAAAGCCATCACTCTGCTAAACAAATATTTCCCTCAACACTGTTCAACTATTACAAAGTCTTCACTACTATTACTGTTAATCTTCTCATCACTCCTTATTGCCCATCCCCTCCCACTTGTGATTGTAGGACTGTAACTTTGTCGCTTGTATCCTTACGATTTATATTGACTGTTCCTAGTATGATTTGATTGCTGATTTATATTGACTGTTCCTAGTATGATTTGACTGTTCCTAGTATGATTTGATTGTACCCTATGACTATCTTAAGTGTCATACATTATGATTCTTGATTCTTAATTAATGTATCTTTTCTTTTATGTATACTGAGAGTATTTACACCAAGACAGATTCCTTTTGTGTCCAATCACACTTGGCCAATAAAGAATTCTATTCTATTCTATTCTATTCTATTCTATTCTATTCTATTCTATTCTATTCTATTCTATTCTATTCTATTCTATTCTATTCTATTCTATTCTATCTTCCTATTCAAGTTTGCTTTTTTCTTAATCAATTCTAAGATGGTCAGCTATTTTTCTATCAATCAAAAGTTTAGAAACTGAACAGGGAACAGAAATTTAATTTGCCAAAGGGATGTCATCGAAAATACTATCCCACCACCATGACCAACACAGAATGAATAGTGAGTGTTGTCCTGTGCACAGTGTACACACTTGCTTCCTATAAGAATGGGTGCTATTAAATGTTCCCGTGTCCCTGATTCCATGTATTATTGATGGTTGAGAACTTTCGTTGAGCTTCAATTCAAAATTATTAAGCTAAGAACAATTTTAGCCTTTAATAATTCTGTGAGGAAGCCATCTTACTGTTTTGAAGTTTTGAAATTTTCTCCTGTGTAAAACAAGCTTTATTTTTTAAAAAAATTCTTGGGTTGCTTTAAAATTTATTTATTCTGTAACCTAGTTTTCAAAATGGTGGAAGGTACTATTAATATGCTCTCTTTTTTAATTGATACATCACTTCTCCCCAAAAATCCATGGGAAGGGTTGTCCCTTGGAGTCAGGGAGAAACCAAGGAGAAGAGATTGCTGTGCAATGAAAACACTTTAGCACAAGTTCTTAAGCCCTTTCCTGTGGAAATGTAAAAAAAAACTTATGGTCTCACTTCAATGAGTATTTCTCTTATTTGTCCTTCGTTTGAAAACAAAACAAATTTCCTTCCATATAAGTGAAAGATAATTGCAAAATCTGCAGAATAACTTTTAGCACCATTCTTTTTGACCAATATCTGTGCAGTATCATTAGCATATACTTTGCAGGAGCAAGAAATATATATTCAACTAAATTTAATGTCATTATCTTCTTCAAGGACTCTATCTCTAACCCGGAAGAATGACACACAGATATGTTGTAATTACAGTTCTTCTCCCCTACACACACAAACACCTTGAACAGGATCTGTTGATAGAACCTTGAACTATAAATCCCCCTAATAAATGGGAAATTGATAAGTAAATCAACCAGGATATTTCACTCTCTCTTCTCTTTTAACAACAGCAATCTAGAATGGTCTTTGAGCCCTTGGAGGCCACATTGCATAATGAATATGAATGCACCTTGACTGCATGGGATTCAGTTCTATGAAATAGCCTTCATATTCAATTCCCCCAGTTGTCAAAAAAGGAAGTCAAACTGTCTAATTTGCGTACCTACTGATGGATATGTGTGACAGTACCTATCAAAGTCAGGAAGGAAAGGAATGAATATGAAACCAATTGGGCAAAATTGCAGCTGCATCATGCCCAGCTTGACTCTGACCTTTTTCCCCCTTTTCTTCTCCCCTCTAAGTGCCAGATAAATGACAGATAATGACTCACTCATCTCAATCCATCACACTAAGTCCCACAATCAAAATTTATTGCAGAGGCATGTCAGGTATGTCACTCTGAATCGAGTGCAAGGTAAGTGCCTAGAATTTCACCATTAACAGAATAACAGATTTGGAAGGGATCTAGTCCACCCCTGCTCAAGCAGAAGATCCTATACCATTTCAGACAAATGGGTGTCCAACCTCTTCTTAAAAACCTCCACATAGCATCTGCACGCAAATCATTCCGCTGATTAATTGTTCAAACTGTCAGGAAAGTTCTCCTTAGTTCTAGGTTGCTTCTCTCCTTGATGAGTTTCCACCCATTGCTTCTTGTCTTGCCCTCAGGTGCTTTGGAGAATAGCTTGACCCCCTCTTCTTTGTGGCAGCCCCTGAGATATTGGAACATTGCTATCATGTCACCCCTAGTCCTTTTCATTAAACTAGATATACCCAGTTCCTGCAACTGTTCTTTGTTTGGTTTAGTCTCCAGTTCCCTAATCAAATTTGTTCCTCTTCTCTGCACTCTTTCTAGAGTCTTTATATTTCTACAATGCCGTGTACAAGTTATTTCCTTAATTAGGACCTTTTACATCTTTAGCTTTTCAACTTCTCTGCTGAAATGCTCACTAGAACAAAAGTAGTTGTGCTCCCTTGTGGAGAGCTATTGTTGTAGGTATGGTTTTAATATACCCATAGTACTTGGCACTGAAGGTCATTTTCTGAGTCCAGAAAATCTTGAACTGTTTATTGACTAAGGGCAAGGAAATAACATTGAGATGGAGCTATCTGGCAGGAGACGCACTCCACAATTCAGCTAAATATATATTTCCATTGATTGGGACCTAGCTATAGCATTGAAAAGCTGCCTGTTTTAATATCAGTAACTGCTTTTCTCTCTTTCACATTCATGAGTCAAATTTTCCATGTGTCTGACTGAGTAATCATGCCAATGGAAATATTGTTGTCATATCACAATTGGCCACAAATACATCCAAGGAAAACACCCTAGGTGTTTATTGGCTATCCCCATCAATGGGAAAAGTGTCTTAATTTCAGGTTTAGCTCGGAGTAATGACTGGAGAGAGATAAACATATTGAAACTGGCATGGATATGCTGTTATTGAAACAACTGGGTGTCCATGACATCGGAAATCTTTATAGTTGAATATAGTTGGATTTCATTATGATATGTTGTCAAAATATTTTCCCTTTTAGCATTTTTCTTATTTCCACAATGAAATTGCTCTCAACTGAATTTTCTGAAATGAATTAATTTTTGGTGCTGTATTAGATGTCTAATTTGCCTTCAGTTACTATCTTAAGAAAACCAAAGGACCATAGGAATTGATCTCATGCTTGGATGCGTCCTATACATTTGCTCATTTTGTATAAATAATTGCTGCAATTGCCTTTAAATAAGACTACTCTTTTGCTACATAGACAAGATAATTATTAGAGAGAGAGAGAATATTGTTGGAAGAATCTTCTACCCTTGAGAAAATGAATAAAGCCTTTTTCTTATATTCAACATTGGACTGGTTATCTGTCTTTTAATCTATTCATTGGTTGGGGAAAAATAAGTTTGCATGTTAATTTTTTTTTTTTTTAAGAAAACCAGTTTTCAGTGCTCAATTTGGTACTCATACAGTGAATTTCTGGATTTCATGAAGTTCTGCATGTAACTTCTGTAATAACACATTCACAGAAACAGCGTGTCAGGATGCGTTATAATCATTTTTCCCAGGATTGGTGTTACGAACAGAAGTGGTTCAAAAATTACTGACTGACTGACAAATACTATATAATTGTATATCCCCAAATGGAAACACAGACAGAAAAAAAGGCTTTTCAGATTACATGAATAGACTTGTAAATGTGTCTCTATTAATTTTAATCCTGTTTAGTTGATTTGAGAAAAATCTGTTTCCTGTGATTTCTTTTTCTCAAATGTTAATTTACTAGTCAGTATAAAAATGCTATAATTCTAAAAGCATGATAAAAACACTGTTTTCACTATTGTGACTTGAGGGAAGTTAGTTTTGTCCTAAGTGGCCAATGAATCATTTCCATAATTGCCAGTCTTATAGAATAACTAAAACTGAAGATCAAGCACAAGACAGATAAAATGAAATCCCATAATGTACACAGTGTCTTCTATATTTTGAAGAATCATCATACCCAGGAGGATAATTGTATTACAAACCTGATTATGATTATATAACTTTTGATAGCTGATAGGCTTCCACTCTGATATTTCAATCAGGAAGCTGAAAGAATTCATGAACAGTGAGAAGAATTATATGTGCCAAAACAATCTTCCAGCTTTGTGATTGGTAGTTAAGAGCTGGCATGGTTTAGTTGTTAAGTTGTTGGACTAGGATTGGAGAGATCATGATTCAAGTCTATCTTCAGCCACAGAAACTCATAAGATGACCTGCCCCCCACCTTTCTGTCTCTCTCACACAGAGAATAAACCCAATGTAATATAAATATGACTAAATATATCATATTTAGTTAGTGAGTTAATTAGCTAGCTAGCTAGGTAGTTAGTTTATAACCATCCATCTCATATGCTTGAGCCTGGGCAGTTCACAACTAAAATATTTGTTTTGTATGTTTATGAACAGGGTCCCAATCCCTTCAAGATATAAGCAATAATACATATTTTAAGACAGGGACAAATCACCCCTTGCCCAGGTGAACAAACATGTCAGCTTGTGTTTATTCCACATTCAGTCTGTTTTGCTTTAAATGAAGACATTTGAGGATGTTGGCAAGCTATCCTGAACAAAATTGTCACTTTGGCAAGCTATCCTGAACAAAATTCTCACCTGAGAATTCCCTTTATTTTTATAATACTAAATTGTAACTTTCCTTTGTGAACTCAAGGCAGCAAGACAGGTCTCTCTCTTTCTCTCTGTGTGTATGTATAGGTATGAATCTGTATAGCTTTCCCCGTTTTCTCCTTGAAGAAGTGTGTGAGAAACCTATGAATGGGCATCGGCTTTTAGACATGCTCTTTTTGTACAGGGGCCAGGGAAGAAAGAAGACTTTTACGCAATGCAACGCAAGGCCTGATTCTCCCCTTGTACACTTCTGAGGAATGCCTGCAAGCAGTTGCTTACACTTCAGATGTGACTTTTCCTTCTTTTACTGACAAAATGACTAAAGAGAAAAAGGCATTTTACCAATGCATTGGTAAAATTATGAAATCTTATTGCCTCACTTTATTTATGTCTCTGGACAACAATCATATTGACAACTTGTGGAAGGCACAAGGGTAAACAACCCATAAAATGTTCTCTTGGCCTTAGTACATATTTATAGGAACACTTCTTCTCTCTCTGTGTGTGTATGTACCACTGCAATAAAAGTTACAAAGAGGTTACTGGCACATGGATAACGAAACAAAGAAGTAACAAGTTAAGGCAAAATCATTCCACTTCAAGAACATCTAGTTCCTAGAACTTTAATTAATAATGGCCATGTTAGAGCATTTTGATTTTGCTCAATTTTATTTTGATCTCCAGGCTGTAATTCTACCTTTGCTGACATTGGAGTAAGCTTTCCTGAACTCAGCGGAATTGCTGAAACGTATACATAGATTAATACAGCTAAATGTTCAAGTAGCTCAGTCAATATTTCTGCAGATATTCAGGCAGTGAATGCATTTCTTGATTGCAGTCAATGACCAGAAAAAATGAGATGTTCAGCCAATCATCTGAAACAGAACATGAGCTTCCAAGTGGGACAAAGGTGCACAGTTATAGACCCTTGAGCCGTGCAAATGGCTACAAGCTTTTAATGGCAAAAAAAGTTGTTTGAACAAGCTGAAAATGTTTAGAGATGGTTTATTACTGTTGTTGCGATATTTTAATAAGGGCGATGGATGGCTGGAGAAATTCATGCTGAGTGCTTTCTCAACCTGTAGTATTTCAAGTTTAATTCTTCTCCTAAAGTGACACATAACTCAGCAGAATGGTGCACACCACTCAAGAGCTCACCATGAACATGCCTTTAATATTTTGGCTTCTATAGTCCATATTAGCATTTTATCGTTTGTCAATTACATTTGTGACTTCCCTTTCTGGGAAACCAAGATGGTTACCCACTTTTCAACTTTGCCATTATAAAGTGGTGTGGTGGCACAGTGATTAGAATGCAGTTTTGTAGGCTAATTCTGCTGACAGCCACTGGTTCAATCCTTACCAGTTCAAGGTTGGTAAAATGAGGACCCAGATTGTTGGGGGCAATAGGCTGACTCTGTAAACTGCTTAGAGAGGACTGTAAAAGCACTGTGAAGTGGTATACAAGTGTAAGTGCTGTTGCTATTGCTATTTCAACTTAGAGCAATTCCCCAATGGCTTTGGATGGTCCATAGTGAGTTCCATGGCTGGCTAATTCAACCTTACTGATCTGTACTCCAAATCAAAATATATAAATCACAGCTAATGAAGCAAAGTAAGTATGGAAGCTATAACTGATATCTCTTGCACCACTGTGTTGCATTTATGTATTTATTGCTACCTTCAGATTCTTTTTAGCAACTCTGGCAAATCGGAGTTAATCTAAGGATCATGATACTTCCCTTTTCTTTTTCATTAGCTTTGCTTTCAACCAATTATATTAGCAGACACCTGAATTTGCTATTAGAGAGCAGATACCGTATATACTTGAGTATAAGTCGACCCGAATATAAGCCGAGGCACCTAATTTTACACAAAAAACTGGGAAAACTTATTGACTCGAGTATAAGCCGAGGTGGGAAATGCAGCAGCTACTGGTAAATTTCAAAATAAAAATAATTAATTTGGGAAACGATCTCACTATCATGAAAGGTTTAATTGATTCACTAACCCAAAAGAAGAAGATGATGATGACAGCGGGAGGCAGGAGTCTCTCTTCCCCTCCCTCAGAGGCCCCCTGAGTCAGGAGTCACTACCGCGGCCCGGCCCCATTCCCGCCGCGGGAAGGGAAAGGCAAAGCGCTTTTGCCTTTCCCTTCCCGGCTGGGCTGTTGGGAGTCACTGCCGCCGGAGGCCGCGACTCCACACCATTTTTTTTCAGAGGGAATCTGGCTCAGTATAAGCCGAGGGGATTTTTTCAGCACAAAAAATGGGCTGAAAAACTAGGCTTATACTCGAGTATATACAGTAAGTTGATAGACCTTCATTTGGACAGAACTGTTTCTATTAGTTTCTTTAATAAGTGCTTGAGTACCAGAAGCGCAGCTGGAGAACATCATCTCAGCTTTCCTGAAGAAAACATATGTTTCCAAGCAAAGTTCTGCTTTTTCAACTGTCAAGGACATTAGAATTTACCTGAACAAAAATGGTGGCTGTAATCATATGTCTCTTGACATTGGGTCATCACATTGAGTAATGAGGGGAAAGCAAAGTATAATCATATATATACATACATATTTAAATTAAAAGCACCTTTCTGTCAATTCAAAATGAACAACCTTGAGATTGATGAAAAAGATATTGGATTATTGGAGTTTCAGCTGGTGAAAGTTGGTTCAATAGTAGTATAGAATTATAACTGAAGAAGAAAGAGGTCTAAGGAATAGATTTGTGGATTGATATCTATGGAGATTCTCAGTCATCCAACCAGGTCATGGTTGTCCCAAAGGTGCTTTTTGAAGAGGTAACTGGACTTTCTTGTTTTTCTTTGAAGATTTTTCACTTCTCATCCATCTCTTGGATGAGAAGTGAAATGTCTTCAAAGAAAAATGCGAAAGTCCAGTTATCTCTTCAAAAAACACCTTTGGGACATTTGTGGGTTGAGACTGCCAAAATTTTCCCAACATTACAACTTCAACTTCACATTGTGGCATTATTGCTATCAATCGTTGTCTTATAATTTGTGGTTCACCAGTAATTGATTTCCAAGTGATCTGACCTGTTACAACTTTATGCATTATGGCTTGAGCTTCTAATTCACCATGTTTCACAGCTGGCCTGAAATAAGTGACAACAGACCTTTCAGAGATGAGGGGCCCAAGGAAAAGAGGTAAATGCACATAGAATTACCAGTCTGTAACTCAAATTTCAGACAGCTTTTTCAAAATTTGTCACCTCAGGGGAGAATCAGGATTGCTGATCAGACCATTTTTGTATCTAGGGAGACGGATGCAAAGATTACAGCATAACATCATAGGAGTGAACTAGAGCTTTAGAAGGTGAGTCAAAACAGGGAACCAACATCTGCATAGTAGTTACAATGGCAAAGTTGAAAAGAAAAGGAACAAGGAGACAAGAAACAACCAAAATGAAATATGTTGGCTTCCTTGTAATGCTTGATCCTCTTGTGTAATATTTCTTGGATAGTAAACCTGGAAGAAAAAAAGTGGTTCTGAGAAACTACTGTACAAAATTGCATCTGAAGATGGTTCTTAAACCAGGAATTAAAGTGCAATCTTTAAAATACCTAAGATACTTTATTATTTATATCCACATCCAGGCACAATCAATTCAGAGCATACGGTGCCTCCTCTATAAACATTACTCTAATATCAACTTTCCTGTAGTTTATTACATTCAAAAATTGGCATTCAGTGTTAGTGCTTGTGGTAGAAAAGCCACTTTGGTTCCATATGAGTCAGGGCCCAGGTAATTCAGTATATTAGAAAAATTGTTTGAAGAATTACTTTGCTGCAACTGTGTTGTTCTAAGTAAAAATATTATGAAAGCACAATGTGTTCTGCAAAAATTGATTTTTTGGACTATTTTTAAATAGCCATGAAAGTGAGCTGCTATGAAGAAAAGGAGCACAATTAGGCCTGCCGTTCATTTTTCCATATGTATGCAAATATTGCAACTGAGCCTTGAACAATGAAGGTTTCCAATTCTTGCAAGATTTTCAGTAGGATTTAATAATTGGTTTCAAATTAAGACTAATGAGGATCTGAATTCTAAATTTATTGTTCTAGCCAGTGTGGCATTTAAAATAAATGACCCCAAATAAGCCTGTAATTTTAGAAATTTAAATCCACTTTTACAAATGGAAATCTTGAAGGATATCCTTGCCAGACAAAATTGTTTAAGAGTATATAAATTCATCTGGAATAATGTGAAAACATATTGCATTTAAAATTAAATTCACCTTGACTATATGTATCTTATCCCAAACATACAAAGGCAATCTAGGCCCTAGTCTTCAAATGCTACATCTGTAAATAAAACAGCAAGTCATTGATTTGCTTGTACTGGAATTCCAATCATGTCTACATTTGAGATTCAAAGAACAGTATTTTGGTCTGAAAAATCTTACTTGTCTTCTCTTAATTCACTGTTGGGTGTGTTAGGGATCTTCAGCTGAGATACAATACTCTGTTCTCAACCATTTTAATTAGGATAGCTTTAAAAATAAAAAATAAAGAAGTGGCTTTAAATTTTTTATATCTGCCAGCATCTCCATACAAACAAATATGACATTTTCCCCTGTAAACTATTGCTGCTAACAATTGGAAGGTAAGATAGTTGCTAAGCTTTATTGGATACTCTCCAAAAATCAATAAATGATAACTCTTCAATAACCAAAATAGAATATAATCAACTATTTTTGCTCCCTTGGTGGCAATCAGCCAATAATCAGCACAGCCTTAGCTATGTCTGTGCATAGCCAACTCAATCAAAATCCTGATAAAGAATTCTACAGAATATGAGATGCATCCATCTGGTAATTACCGTCTCTATTTAATGTATACTATATTTTCCAGAATTTTATCTATAACCAATTATATAATGGAATTGAACTTCCAGTGTGGTATAGAATAAGATGATGTGGTATAGACAATGATCACTTCTATCCTTGTTTATAGGGATTGTTGTTCAGACATTATAATTAATAAAGGAAAACCTAACCTATCAATCAAACATGACCTGTCAATCCAGATTAATTAAATGGATGGAGACATCTGGAGTTGTCAGATTCTGAAAAACAATTAGAAGCAGAAAAATGCTTTACCTTGTATTCTTTAAAGACATGGACAAGACTAGCTGCATTTTTCTTTTTGACTTTCGTTTTTCACTCCTTCCCAAATCTGTTTTCATTGGCTGGCTGAAAGACAGATAAGAAGAAAATACAACCTGTGAAATTTTGTTTGGCGATCTTGGAATTATTTAGCAAGCTAGGGATTTGTGAGACTGTTATAAATTTTGATTTATGTTATAGATTATCATGGATTTGTATTATATAATATATAGAATATAGTCTCTAATTCTGTCCCAAGTGTGCTTTTTTTCAAAAGGCAGCTGGACTTTCTTGGCTATTTTTACTATGAAAACATTTATTTCTCACCCAAGAAGCTTCTTCAGTTCAGTACCATATTTTAAGAAAGATGTTGACAACCTAGAAGTATTTAGAGACAGAGTGGTGGAGGAGTTGGAATCTTATTGTAGGAGACATAGTTAGAACAGTCTAGGTAAGTTTCCCTTAGAAAGGAGTAGATTAAAACAGCAGTCTTCAAATATGTGGAAATTTGCCAAGGCAAGAAGAGAGTTGTTCCAGAGGGAATGAAAATACAAGAAAGCAATTTTCAACTAGACAATAGAAGACATTTCGTAATGCTGAGAATTGTGGAACAAACTGCTTTGAAAATAACAGATTCTCTCTTGGAAACATTTTAAACAAGATGGACAGAAATATATGAGGGAGACTTTAACAATAAACTGAGCAGGGTGCTGCACTGCAAACACTCAAATGGCCTTCAAATTGTATGGGAAGATTGAAGAATGAAGCTAGATATTTGCAGAAAAGGAAATAAAAGCTGGGTATCTTGGCTCTTCCTTCTGCCTATAATTCTCTTCATATCTAGCTCATGATGGAGTTATGTATATGTCAGACCACAGATTAGCATAGATAGGCTAAGAATTTTAAGCAATATCAGAATGATTTATAACACTTTAATTGTTGGGATCTAAGTAATCTTTTTCAGAAAAACTTCCAATATTTTTAAAAAAGATTTACTATAAGTGACAGTAGTAAAAAAAATAAAAACACAGACAAGAAGAGAGAAACATTATGGTTAAACGTTAGAAACACAGTTGGAACTTGAAGCAGAATCTGTTCTCCTACATATTAAGATAGTGCAGCATAATATCCAAATCTTGACACATTTGTCTTTTAAGAAATATTAATATTATTTTTTAATGAATTAGTAGATTGCTTACTATTGGTGAATATAATGTAATGCGTAGAGCCCCCAAGGACTTAAAAGATCAGAGGAGGAAACTTAGCAAGGAACCTCTCTCCCCTAACTGATCAGATGCTTAAAAGTAGCGGTGAGAGATTTATATTTTTGGACTTGAAAAATTATGTTAATGTGACCTTACAAAAAAGTAGATTTAATTCATCTAGTCATGTTTCCTGTCTGGTTTACCCAAGGGAACTGACATCAATCTTGCAAACTGCTCCTTCTCTTGTCTGATTGTTTCCTTGGCAAGATCTTTTTCCTTTGTCCTTCAAGGACTCCACAAATTCTATTACAGTGGATGGCACATATTAGGAGGAAGGATCCTGAAATGGCAGAGAGCATGAGTGCCTTTGTGCACATTCATACACACTCAAAGCTTGAATTTGCTGAGGGATACTTCAAAAACAGCATGCCATGTTTCCAAAGAGTTGTCCGTCAGTAACTATCAGTATTTCATTTTTTAATCCAAGTACAAAATGTTCTATCTGAGCTCTCCTTCATAGGTGTGGGAAAGGGAATGTTGTCTTTAGTGTTTGATTTGGCATAACACATCTTATTTGATTTTCCTCTATTTAGCCTACTTTTCCTCATTCCATTACTACTACATTCACTGCATCAAGTTTCAACAAATCACATGTATTTTTTTTTTCATGGATAAAATACTTCGGCACTCTTACTGTAATACCTGGAATTTGCCTTAGGTTTAAAAATTCAGATCAATGCCTTCTGTATAATAATGAAGCAGTGGAAATTCTACCTTTGAGCTATATCTGATGCACTATTGAGAAACTTTGGATAATTGAAATTCAACTTTTCAGAAGAGAAAGCTCTTCAGGAGAGTTTCATCTTTTTTTTCTTTTGAACTGATATCACTAACATTAGACTGTAGATCTCTTCATAGAGATCAAGAGGCAAAAAGAACCCGAAGGCTGAAAAATTGGAAAACAAAATAGCAGAAAATGAATCTAGCACGTTTGTCATTATACTGTTATTTGAATTTGTTACTTGTATTATTGCAATCCATAGAAGTAGTTGCCTCTTTGCAAGAAAACAGCCATACAAAGATTATAACTCAGATTTCCACTTATTTTTCTTTACACCAGTGTTTCTCAAGGTTGACAACTTTAAGATGGTTATGATTATATGCTGTCACAAGGGAAGGAGGAATTATTTCATTTTTTATTTTCATTTTTTTATACTGTGGTTTTATTCCTTGTAGGCTGCCTAGAGTCGTGGTGAGCGAGTAGGTGGCCATATACATTTTCTAAATAAATAAAACAAATAAAATAACATGTGGCTTCAACTCCCAAAATTCCATAGCCAATTTGGCTGGGGTGGGGAATTCTGGGAGTTGAAGTCTGCACATCTTAAAGTTGCCATGGTTGAAAAACACTGCCTTACATACTTGAACAAATGTCAAAATTCCAGAAGTTCAACTTCCTTGGAGTATTACCAATCTTTCCTGGATCTATCAATAATAATATCATATTCCTGTCCTTTAATCATGATAGAAATTCTTATTTTCAGTGAAGCTTTTAACAATGGCAATATATTAAATATTGGCTAAGACCAAAAAATATATATAAAAATAAATTTTCCTGGAGAATAATGTTACAAAAGAGTTGTTTTATACATCTTTTTCTGTCTTGTCATATGAACACAGACCCAAATGTTTGGTGATATATTAGTTGCTTGCTTTTGTATGTATGCAAGAGATAATTTCTTTTCCTGTACTCGAGAAACAAGACTTACAGAGTCATGCACTGTAAGTATTAAAAATTTGTAACATTTCAAATCCTGAAAGACTCGTAAAGTACTACGTACCAATAACTCCTATTGTTTCATTGAATGGTGAATTGGGATGGGAGAGAATGGGAAGGGGACACAAAGGGAGAGGAAACATGCAACACAGTAGACATCAAAGCTCTCACTCCAGAACAATGGGTTGTGGGGCCTCCACCCCTTTGAAGAACCTCTAACTAAATGGATTATTCCCTCATAAAAGGGAGTGGGAATGAAGAAACAGAGATAAAAGATGATGGCAACGCTTTAGTTGCCCCACAGGAAATTGCTGTTAAGAAAACATTATCAAGGTATTTGAAAAGATCTGCTTTCAAGTTTGTTTGTAGTACTGAATTTGAGGCAGATTACTTCTTTGGGGCAGATTACTCATGTTCAACATTTATGCAAAAAGCATATTCAATATACTTTGTGTCTGGAATAAAAGCACCATCTGAATTTGACTGATGCAAGTGGGTCAATTCCTACCTGTTATGAATGTACCAAATTCACAAATGTCTTCATAAATAAGAAGAAAACTTTCTTTTAAAAAAATAGGCTCTTTTGACTGATGCACCCATCCAATCAATCCTCTCATAAAAAAAATCCATGTTATAAACAGATGGGTATTGAAAACAATCGTTTAAATGTTATGGTTAGTGGTCTCATCCATTATAACCCATTTTGATTTTTAAAGAAGAATTAAAAGGCATAAATAAACTTAGAACCGAAATCTTTATCTCAGTAGGAATTGCTATATCTCAAAAAATGGCAATATATTTATCTTGTAGAATGGGATTGCATATGTCAGAATTCAGTAATCTGATCTGCATAGAAGCCAACATGTACTCAGCCCAGAGGTGGTATTCAGCAGGTTCTGACCAGTTCTGGAGAATCGGTAGTGGACATTTTGAGTAGTTCAGAGAACCAGCAAATACCACCTCTGACTGGAGATTTTATAGTATCCTCCCCCTGCCACGCCTACCAAGCCACGCCCACAGAACCGGTAGTAAAAAAAAATTGAATCCCACCACTGGCACGAAAGCACTTGCAATGGCTTTCCTCCTGTAGAAAGTCGCAGTGAACTGGCAAATTAAGCTAACATCATTTGAGGAAAATTAATGGGGAGTTGGGTAAAGCACACTTGAACAGGGCTTCTATAATAAGAAATCTTATCCTAGCAATTGAAATTTACTTCAGGTTCAGGTTTTTTGAATTAGGACACTAATACTTTTTGGGCAATGCATAACTATAATTAGTTCTGTTATAAAGTTAATAGTGCATATTCAATACATCCTATGAAACATCCTGATGACAATTGACTGCTATGATTCTGATGTAACTTTGGAGGAAGGAATAAATTCCTCAGAAAATAATTGAAAGCCTCTTGCCCCTGCAAATATTTAACTGGTGTTTTTTTTCTGGGGAAAATAAAAAAGGAGAGATGCATATATACATGTGTTTGTGTATACTTACGCATTTGGGCTGGTTTTTATCAGGCAGCTCATCTGAAATTCTCTCTGTCAAAATTGGAAAGAGAGGAGGGGCAATTCCTAAACTGCCTCTACAGGAGAGTTTTTCTTTCAGCTTTAGGTGAGATTTGACAAACAGGCTGGAATTAGGAGTAACATAAACAGAATCCAAGAAAGGTTTATAAATAAGAGAGATTTAGGGGAAAAACACGAGAAGAGGAACTTGTGCTTATAGTGGCTGAAGGCCCAACTTCTTCATTCTATAAGGCCAAAAATCACCAGTCCCATATCTAAGCGTCATAATATATTTTCATTCCCATTTTTAAAATTCTAACTTTCTCTGGAACCGGTATCTGTATTGGTGACCATTCCCACAATGTATATATGGGATGACTTATAGTGAAGAAGATTTTAAGAAAGAAAAGACATTATCAGAGATAATGGATGTGTGCCACCTTGGTAACAGCCAAAATATTAACAATGTAGCCTTCTATTTATATTTTATAAAGTAGAACATATTTGTATTTGGGCACAAATTTGAGGGGGCAGAAAGAAGCATTCAAAGAAATCACAGATTGGCTGCTAATCCAGATAGGGAAGCAATCATTAATTGACTCTCAGATTTTGACCAGCTCTAAAGATTCTCAAATGTAAACATAGCTCAGTTCATAGCATTACAATGTCTACAATCAGTCAAAGCTGACCTGGCTGTATTTTAAAGTAAAAGGAGAAGAATTGGGATTTGGAAAGGCGGTGATAGGGTAATGTTTTTTATTTCTGTTTTTCAGAGCAAGAAGACCAGAGAAGATATTGCAAGGATGATCACATCCTACAGTATTTATGTGCACAGAAAGGCTTTGCTTTTCCTTTAATGGAAACTGGTGCCATATACGGGCGATATATACCCATAATCCTTTCCTCACATCTTAAATTGTTTCAGTAGTCACACAGGTATTAGAGATTTGTTTCTGCACCTTAGACAGCATAGAGGGCTTGTGTGAATTGAATCTGCATATTATATGCAGTCTATACAGCTCTGTATTATTGGTGATATAGTGGAAGAAATATCTCTATGAGGCAGATGGACATTTTCTAAATTTAAATAGGTAGGTAGGTAAGTAGACAGACAGACAGACAGACAGAGACAGAGACAGAGGAGGGAGGATAGATGATAGATGGATAGATGGATGGATGGATTGAAAGAGAGAGGGGGGAGGGATGGAGGGATGGAGGGAGGTTAGATGGATAGATAGATAGATGATGATAGATAGATAGATAGATAGATAGATAGATAGATAGATAGATAGATAGATAGATAGATAGATAGATAGATAGATAGATAGAGATACTAAGGTTCCTGGGATAGTTCAGATATTGATTCTGCTTTACTCCAAGCTCAGGAAATGGAGGATGGAAAGGAAGAAGAAAAGAGGAAGGTGACACTAACACCTCAGCTACATCGGGTCCCAGCTTTATGAGGGTTTCCTTTCCCTCTTCAGTTAGCCTTAGTTTCCTCCCCCTCCTGTTAGATGGGCAAGGGTCTCCTCTCCCATCCTATTCAGAACATAGCATGCAGCACTCACACCACTTCCCTTAGAAGACACCCCTTCTCAGCCACCCTATTGTCCAAGAAAACTGCATGAATTCGCTAAGAGCTGAGCTTAACCCAAGGAGGAACTTATTTATAGATGTATAAGGAGCAGGAGTCATTAAAACGTATGTCCCAAGCCTTATGTGAATGTGCATATGGATGCATAAGCAGAATGTCTCACCACCTTGATACATAGCTGATTTTTTTTTCCATTTTCAAAATACTTGCTGCTAGCCATAGTTTGAGTTGCTTTTCATCCTGCCTGAAGATCCTGTGATTCTTCATCATCTCCCTGGGGCTCCCCCCACTGGTCAGCCCCACCGCAGCTCAATTCCGCATTATTTAACTTCAAAGATAACTCCTTCCTCCCCTCTGCTTCCAGCCTCAGGGAGGATCCTGATTTTCTGCACATCAGCAATCCTGCCAACCATAACAAGAAGTCCCTTTCTGTCTATTGTAGTGTCTTCAGCAGAAACATTTTTTCTCTCCTTTCCTTTCCCAGTCCTCAGGCTTTAGAGAAGTACCCCGTAAGCCCCTGTGTCTGCTCCCCACGCTACTTTCAGCCTCAAACAAAACTTTTGACATATATTTCTCTTATGAAGACTTTCCCACTACAACCTTTTCCAAAAATTTCAGCCCACTGCTTGTTTAAAGCTGTTCTTTTCAATGCCAGGAGCCTTATGTACATATATGACATATTGGAGGAATTTTAAAAAAAACCCATCGAAGGTCTTTTATTTGATTACTAACCCCTTATTTATGCATCTCCACACTTACGTGGGCAGATGCAACATTTGAATCATATAATAATTGGCTCTGGGAAATCAGTAGCTCATACTAATAATATTGTGAGTGGCCAGAATGAAAAGACCTATTTCTTTGAATGATGGGGCAATTAATCATGTGTGTGGGCTAATGTGATGGTGCCAGTTATTGCAATGGGAGAAAAACCTCTCTCCTACCACTATGTCTCCTTCTGCCCCATTTAACTGGCAGGCAGGGGGAAAAAATCTCACCTTTTTACTCATTAATATCTCATTACTAGCAGTCTTCCAATATTTGAGAGGCTGTCACAAAGAAGAGGGGAGGTCAAGCTATTCTCCAAAGCACTCAAAGGCAGCACAAGAAGCAATGGATGGAAACTTATCAAAGAGAGAAGCCACCTAGAACTAAGGAGACATTTACTGTCAAGACAATTAATCGGTGGAACGACTTGCCTTCAGAAGTTGCAAGTGCTCCATCACTGGAGGTTTTCAAGAAGGGATTGGACAGCCATTTCTCTAGAATGGTATAGGGTATCCTGCTCAAGCAGGGGGTTGGACTAGAAGACCTCCAAGGTCCCTTTCAACTCTATTATTCTTTTATTATACCACTAGTTGTCTTTATTTTTGTCTTATCTGTTAGAAATGCCATTGAGGTCTAATTTCTTTCAATGCACCTTAGAAATATAAGATCAAGGCATTTCACATCCAGAATTCTAACAAGGTGTTTTCAAGGTGTAAGCAAATGGCAGGATCACATATAGAAAATATGCTGGGAACAAGTGAGCTTGCAGTGAGACTTTTATCTTCTACTGATAAACAGTGTCAATGACCTTAGATCAACAAAGTTTTATCAGTTACCTCCTGGGCTGTGACCTTGTGAATTGCATTCCCACTATTTGGGAAAATTATCACTGTTATTTAATATTCAATTAATCAAATGTCTGTAGAAAATTTCACCTTGATTTCCAGGAAGGAGGGCAAAGGGTAGCCTGAGATATGCAATCGTTTCTGGAAAGGGCCTTCAAACCTTGTCAATCCACTGGAGCCAAGCACAAGTAGCTGAGCTCCCACTGATGTAAGGTTTCTGTGCCATCCATGTTCATGGATTCCCTGGCACCACCTGAGCATCACCCAGCCACCCAAAAAAAGGGGGGAGGGGGACCCTCTGTATGGCAAGATGTCTGGGTAAGAAAGAATTAGCAAAGGGTATGGCTGTGAATAAAGTTTCCAGGGTGGGGAGACTTTGCTTTACCTGGGCCAAGCATCTACATTTTCAGATTCACTGCTATAACAGGAGAGGGAGTTCTGACTGCTTCCAGCTATTCCTAATAGGTCTGCATACATTTATATTTTATTGACATGTCTATTTTCTGGATTAGGACTGTGGTCAGACTGGTAATGTGGGAGAACATCCATTTGTTTCTGAACACCTCATTCAAACCAATCGGCTCAATTTCAACTCTACCCTCCAAACCCATTGTATATTTCAGAGAGACACACACAGAGAGAATACAGCTAGTTCTCAGCTTACAACGGTTCATTTAGTGATCATTCAAAGTTACAAGGGCACTGAAAAAAAGTGACTGAGCACTATTTTTCACACAACCATTGCAGCATTCCCATGGTCACATGATGAAAATTCAGATGTTTGGCAATTGACTCATATTTATGACAGTTGCAGAGTTTCGGGTCATGTAATCACTCTTTATAACCTTCAAAGTCAATGGAGAAGTCAGATTCACTTAACAATCATGCTACTAGCTTAACAATGACGCTGATTCACTTAACATCTGTGGCAAGATAGGTTGTAAACTGGGGTAAAACTCACTTAACAAATATCCCACTTAGCAACAGAAATTCTGGGCTCAATTGTGGTTGTAAGTTGAGGACTATCTGTATATTAAAGTAGATTTCCATGGCCAGTGTTAGTTAAGCTATGATGAGCTTTCAGGTTGAATACCCATGGCCTAGTTTTTCTGCTGCTTCTCAAGCAGTGGTGGCTAGCATTTTCAGAGGCAGAGTGGCAAAAAAAGTTGTAAAATGGGACAGATTCACTTACCACATTTTTCACTTAGCAACATAAATGTTGGGCTCAATTGTGGTCATAAGTTGAGGACTACCTGTACAACACAGCAACACATAGCATTGTTGTCTCTACCAAACCGGAAGCCCTGTGTGCTTGTGTGTCTCTGTTTGTGTATGCATTTAAAACTGTACCAATTTCTTCTGTTGATTCACCATGCTAAAGCCAGGCAAATTACATGGAGGCCAAAGGCATCCCACCGGCATAATTGGGAAGATAATTAGTTCTTCTGAGCCTAACGCTATGAAAAATGTCCCTTCTGTAGGAAAATCTTTCAGAAATATAGACAGTTTTATCTGAAACTGTCCACCAATTTTTTTTTGAAATAGCGAAGAAAGTGGGTTAGAATGACTGGTAAGAGGTCTTGAGCTGCCAGTTTTCCTTCCTTGCAGTAAAGCAAGGCTAAAACAACACCCATTTCTATGGCTTACTAATTTTTCAAGCCAATATTTTTGTATAGCTTGTAGGCTTTATAAGCCTTGGAAAACCCACAAGAGGCCACACATTTCTGATGTAATCGTCTTTGAATGCAACAAAGCCCATTACCATGTCAATGAAGGGGATTGGTGTGTATGTGTGTGTTGGGGGGGGGGGACTCTTGCCACAGACCAAGAGGGGTGGCTAGTTTCACAGATCACCCCTGAGGGAATTTTCACTACAGCTACTGAAATAATAAACTCCTGTGCCCAGTTTCTCTGGATTGTCCCCAATGAGATTTTCTTATTCAGTAGGTCACTTCTAATCTCCGATAATTCTGTCTCCCTCCCCAAACTGTCACTATTTCATACCATGTTGTTATATATAACAAATGTTGCTAGGCTTACTAGCTATAAAGTCTCTCTCTCTCTCTCTCTTTCTCTCTCTCTCCCCCCTTCCCCCCTCTTTCTACTCTATCCCCCCCCCCTCTCAGATCGTCTGAGTTCTCTTTAACTTTGTAGACCTTTCATTCTGCTTCCCCAGATTTTGTGTTATATTATTAGTTATCTTGTTTCCCACCTACCCCGCAGCAGTTCTTTATTAAATTCACTTTAAGTTACTTCACGATATTTCTAAGAACAGAGCTTTAGCAGTCGCCCTTCCCTCACTTATGTAATCCTATTAGTTTACAGTAAACTAAATGAATGTAGAATATTTTCTTACTAACAGAGTCTGACAGAGATGGTGAGACTATGCAGCGGTGTTTAAAGGATATTTAGGAAAGGAGAGGGGAATCACAATTGTAAGAAACTGTAGGCATTATATGAATTATACCCAGTCGCTTTGTGACAAGATGAGCAGCAAATACATTTCAGAATAATAGATAAAAAGGCCAAATCCAATCTGAACATCTGGGTGACTGTGCAACAAAATATAATAAGTAGCCAAAATTAAGATTTACTCTGTCAGGTAGAATCCAGAAATAGAAATTTTACTCCCTCTTAAAAATGCAAGTCAAATAAATTCCTGCTGGTATAGTAATCAGGTGAGAGAAATTAAGATAATATACATGTATGTATACATGTATACTCTGAATTATACTATGGATCTCCAGTCTCCTTTTCACTTCTAAAACCAAAGTACCATATTTTTCTATGAAATGCCTCAAATGTATGTGGAGCATAAGCTGATGGAAGATGCTATAAGATATGACACCTGGAATACGTAGATGAAATTGGGGAGTGGGGAATGGGGTTTGTTCTCATTTTATATTCTGGTGGCTTGGTCTGTCAGTGTTGGTAGGAGTTGTTTTGATGGTTCCTTAGTTGGGTTTAGTCGATTGGAGTATTGTTTGCATCTTGATTGTTGGTCTAATGTCAAAGAGATAGTCAACAAGCCAAACAAAAAGACCAAAATACCTCACTTGCAATCAACACTCAGATGAGCTGAAGATTAGCATTAAACCAACAATGTTTTCTGTTTTCTTCTCTAATTTTTGGAATGGCTGAAATAATAACATTCGCTGGAAATATTTTTCATTATTCCTAAATAAGTTGAATGGGTGGTATATATTCTGAAGTCCTATATGTCTGAGGCTCCTTTTTAAGGAATATTGCCACAAAACAGCTACAATGTTTGTGTTTTAATAAAACAAGCAAAAAAATAAATAAATCTGCAACTGTTCTAATAGTCAATACATTTTAACCTAAATGAAGTATTCAAATACCTCTTTATTAAGAGTTAGTCAGGTGAAGTTGTATTTTGGATCTCATTTTACATTTCATTTCAGCAAAAGATGGCAATAAGTGAGGTCCAAAGGGAAAAAAAACGGAATTTGATTTGTTTTGTAGATCCTGTTAATGCTTCTGAGTCTAGTTTTTCTTCAGTCTGCAAAGGTTTTTTAGCCCATAAATTTAACTTTCTAAAAATTGGGGTGCAATCCAGGTCCTTTAAAATCCATAGGAAAGGTGGGCTGCACTCTTGGGTTTTAACTCTAGCAAGATCATTTTGCATACATTTCTGATGAAAGGTTTATTTTGGGTCTCTGCCTCATGGTGTTCAAATGCCAAACTGGCTGAGCATGTCGCTATTTGCAGGGCTTAACAGGCCTCAGTGATAAATGGGCCCCCATCATGCTTTGCCCCACACATTGAAACCACTTCTGAATCTTGGCACTTCTTTCTCCCAAAGCCATTTTTTTTCTTCTACAGGGTACACAGAGAGGAAGGGAGGAAAACAGGCCTCACGCTTAGAGTTGCCAACTATCAGGAGTGACCAGGAAAGTATAGCACTTGGCTGACTTTATGAGGAAGTTTCCAGGACAATTTTCACTTGGATTGTATAAGTGTATTCATTTAGACCAGACCTGGGTATTTTATGGCCTCTGGGCCACATCCAGCCCTTTTGCTCTTTCTGTCTTGCTGACGTTGATTGCTTTTATTTTGAAGGCAACTGTAATCCCCCTCCCCAATTTATATATGTGTGCATGTGCATGCCTACACATCTTCACATGTCTATAAGTGCAGCCCTCCTGGTTTCTCCCTTAGGAAAAGTAATTGCCCACTCCTGATTTAGACTGACCTGTTTGGAGGGCAAGGGAAGAGGAGAAATTCTCAATTGCAGATTCATGACTGCTTCAAGAAAGGATGTCCATTCCAAATATCTTCCAAAAATAGGAGGTTACCTATTATTACCCACCCTGCACTTCCTGTTCTTCTCCTGCTTTTAAAAGATATTATACTTACACTGAGGTCTTTTTTACTGTTTCACGGAATTACTGATTTGTTTTTAGATCCTGTTAATGCTTCTGAAAGTCTAGTTTTTCTTCAGTCTGCAAAGGTTTTTTAGCCCATAAATTTAACTTTCTAAAAATTGGGGTGCAATCCAGGTCCTTTAAAATCCATAGGAAAGGTGGGCTGCACTCTTGGGTTTTAACTCTAGCAAGATCATTTTGCATACATTTCTGATGAAAGGTTTATTTTGGGTCTCTGCCTCATGGTGTTCAAATGCCAAACTGGCTGAGCATGTCGCTATTTGCAGGGCTTAACAGGCCTCAGTGATAAATGGGCCCCCATCATGCTTTGCCCCACACATTGAAACCACTTCTGAATCTTGGCACTTCTTTCTCCCAAAGCCATTTTTTTCTTCTACAGGGTACACAGAGAGGAAGGGAGGAAAACAGGCCTCACGCTTAGAGTTGCCAACTATCAGGAGTGACCAGGAAAGTATAGCACTTGGCTGACTTTATGAGGAAGTTTCCAGGACAATTTTCACTTGGATTGTATAAGTGTATTCATTTAGACCAGACCTGGGTATTTTATGGCCTCTGGGCCACATCCAGCCCTTTTGCTCTTTCTGTCTTGCTGACGTTGATTGCTTTTATTTTGAAGGCAACTGTAATCCCCCCTCCCCAATTTATATATGTGTGCATGTGCATGCCTACACATCTTCACATGTCTATAAGTGCAGCCCTCCTGGTTTCTCCCTTAGGAAAAGTAATTGCCCACTGCTGATTTAGACTGACCTGTTTGGAGGGCAAGGGAAGAGGAGAAATTCTCAATTGCAGATTCATGACTGCTTCAAGAAAGGATGTCCATTCCAAATATCTTCCAAAAATAGGAGGTTACCTATTATTACCCACCCTGCACTTCCTGTTCTTCTCCTGCTTTTATGTCATATTATTATACTTACACTGTTTATTTTTTTACTGTTTCATTCCTTTACTATTGTTACATTTGCATTTTTATCAGGTTGTATTTTCCATTGTTGTAAGCTTCCCAGAGTAACCCCAGAGCGAGATGGATGGCAAATAAATTTAACACATAAATAAATACATTTCCTTATCCTGATATAGTCTGCAATTTCATAGACACCTCCATTTGCTGTTTATGATGTTGCTATCATCAGATATTCTGGTGGATCTGAATGTTCCAAATTCCTGCAGAATTTTCCAACATGCAGCACATATTTTGAATCAATTGCAAAGGAGGGAGACTGGACTCACAACCTTATTGCCCCGGGCCACAATATTAAGGTGGAGAATGAGAGTTTGTGTGAGCAAGAGATATTTTGGACGTATTAAGACCATGTGTTACAACAAGCTTTTAAATCTAGTTTTTAAAGAATGAGCTGCTGTAAGTGTATAATTATTTCCCAAATACGAATGCAGAATTTGAAAAGGGGTTTTTAATGAAAGCGCTACCTTTTTATTAGCAAGTGCAGAACTTAATTATGACAATAAAACATTTATGAGTTAATCTTTTGCTGTTGTTCTTCTTGTACCTGAAAGCAGAAACCCAGCTTGCCTGCTTTTTTTTTTTTTTTTTTTTTAATAACTAGCTTCTAAGAAGGTGGGTTAAATTTTTCTGGTGAAGAATTCAACAGTGAGGTTGTGGGGATTCACTATATTCTGTTAGGAATATCACTGTTAGAAACTAGCTATATTATTTTATAAGATTAGATATCAAAATATTTTTCCTCTTTGCTGCCTGCCATTTTAAGAGCTTGGGTGAGTTGAAAATTACATATCCACCCCTCGTTTAAATCCATGGGAACCAAGGTTGAATATGGGTAACAAATGTAGATGTGAATAAACAAGCTATTTGTTATTTTCAATTTATTGCTTCAATGCATTTTTTTGGGGGGTGGGGTGGGGGGTAACTCCAACAGTTAAAAAGCATTTTTTTTTTACTTTAATAAAAGTATGTGTTTGGGAGAGGAGACAATTTCAAATGCAAGCTGGACACCAGAAATACCCCAAAGAAATTTGTATAATTGTGCTGCATTTTTTAAAATGAAACAACACTAGTAGCACACATATATTTAAGTCTATTGATTTTGCTGGGATTATTGTTTTGTAACTGTCATTGCAATTTTTACCCTTGGTTTGCGCTTTGCACTTAAAAGTCTGTAAAGCTTCTCAGTCATCCAGGTCATGGTTGTCCCAAAGGTGCTTTTTCTGGAGGCAACCTTCTTGCTTTTTCTTTGAAGGTGTGAGAATCTCTACAGACTTTTAGCTATCCAATTTTGGATGAACACCCTTTGAATGGGAGTCAGAATGGATTTCCAGAGGGAAAAAATTGCAGATTACGGGAACCAGGAGCACCACTCAGGTGACCCTGAGGACACAGAAAAACCTCCAAGTGCTTCAAGGACCCTAAAAGGATGCAAATGACCAGCTGTCTGCAAGAAATAAAAAAATCCTTCCATTCCTCACTATCCTGTCAGAGCAGAAGAAGCTTCTTGGATGAGAAGTGAAACATCTTCAAAGAAAAAACAAGAAAATCCAGTTGCCTCCAGAAAAAGCACCTTTGGGACTAGAAAATATATTTTACTTTTTCCCCCTGTGACAGTAAAGAAAAACTTTAGAAATGTGGGAAGAAAAATGTCTTTTGAGAAATGTTGACTCTGGTCTCCAAAACACGGTTGGGTTTAAAGAGGCTCTTTTCTGCTCTCTGAAAAACCTGCCCAACAAACATATTCCATACTGGAAAGTAGAAGGAGCATTGCGTTTTGGTTCAAGCTGGATCCAAATAAGAGAAGCGCATTGTGGGTGTGTAGTTTCCAGTTCTGAGAATTAGTCAGAATTGCTTGTTCTGGATGAAGCTTGTGTTCCTCTTTGAGGTCTGGGGTTAAATGCAAGGAGAATCTACAGACTGCATTTTTTAAAAAAAATTCTAGGCTCCATAACTCATTTTGAAATGGAGGTATATTCAAGTAGCCATCAGCCAAAGCAAATGGAAGTTGTAGTCCTAAAACCTCATGAAGCCATCAGAATGGAAAAGACTAGCTTATTGTTTCTCTTTCAGCTATTATTTACAAGATAAAGCTACTAAAAATATATGGACATAAAGAAGGATAACATCAGTTCCCAAAATGCTAAATGAAACATGGTGACTAGATAACGTCTTTGTTTCACTAAGACCCTTTCCCCATCTCTTCAGCCACCAACCCACCTCCCCCCTTTCCTTATTTTCCCAAATAGCAGCCCAGGTGATAGCAAAACATGGAAATCTGTTTCCCATTCCATTGCTCTGGAATTGCTCGAATGGTCTGAAACTAAGGGAGAAAACAAGGGATCCAGGGGAAAATATTTTCTCCCACTCTCTCCCTTCACTTTTAATTAGGGTAACTTAATATAAAAAAGAGTGATTTGTAGGGTTGAGGACTTCGTTATCATCAAACTTGCCATGTCATGTTGCCATCATGTGACTTATTGCAACATTTTCCCCTCTGTGGAGCTGGGATGGGGGTGGCCTGTGTGTGATGCATCTGGCCCACGGTCCGCGAGTTTGACATGCCTGATCTAGAGGTCTGTTGATGTGACTGGGTTCATTATTAGTTTAGAGTCTAACTTTGGTGTACTTACATTGAGTTACAACCATTTATTTAGTGGCTGTTTGAAGTTACAATAGCACTGAACAAAGTGACTTACTGTATGACCCCTTTTCACACTTATGACCACTGCAGCAGCTCCATGACCATGTGATCAAAATTTGGATGCTTGGCAACTGTCATGTATTTATGACAGTTGCAGTGATCAGCAAAGTCGGTGGGGAAGCCATCTTCAGTTAACCACTGTGGTATTAACTTAACAGCAGTGATTCAGTTAACAACTGTGGCAAGAAAGGTCGTCAAATGGGGCAAAACTCACTTAATAACTGTCTTGCTTGGCAACAGAGATTTTGGGGTTTAATTGTAGTTGTAAGTTGAGGACTACCTGAAGTGGGATTTTATGAGCACTAAAATTTGTTTAAAAGCTCCATAAAAAGTTCCAATAGTAGAGAAAGAGGCAGGGGGAGTTTCATGAAGTGATATTTAGACAATGATCCATTAATTGCTTGAAAGTTCTTTCCATCCTTTGGTGCTACATTGCTTTTGACAAGATAACTAGACTTCTGTCGAGATCACATTTAATCTATATTTTCGGTCTGAAACATGATCTGTAACATGCAGCAACCCAAGGGGTGTTGGGAGTAGTTTAGAAAACTGTCTAGGAGCTGGGGAACTCTTGAGGTAATGGCACTTGTCATCTGACAGAGAAATTTCAGCCACACAATTTGGGATAGTGTTACCAAAAAAATGTTGACAAAGTTATTGTTCTGCTGCATTACGTATCAAGGGCAGACTTCTGAAAAGCCTATTAAGCACCTGTGTTACATTAAAGATAATAACTGAATTTCCCTTCGTGATATTAGATATGATGAAGTTTTTAAAGTTACAGCTTCCCATCTGCCTCAGTCTCCTTAAACAGGCATGGAAGTAGTTTGGTGCTGAACATGCTAGAAATTGGAGCTCAGGGGAAACTCTGAAGCTAAATTAGAGATGATGGAAAACTTTCAGCAAATTTGCAAAAAGTGCCAGCAATGGAGAGGGAGGAAGTTCCATTCCCAATCTCTAATGATAAATCATTCCAGTGCTTCTTTGCACTTTACCCCAAATGACCAGTTTTTAATTACCCATCATAAGTACTAAAATTGCAACTATTGAAATAAGTCTTTGTAGGTGTTGATAAGTGATGAGCATTCAGATCTAAGTCAACAACAGGGATAATTTTTGCAAAAGACCCAAAAGAGCAGAATATAAACATAATGTAAAAGCTTGGCATCAGACAAAACTATTTAATCAATAAAATACAGTATTAGATAAAACATTTAAACCTCAAAGTTATTAATGTGCAAGTAAAAGCCTTTTTTTAAATAACCGTAGTTACCTATTTGGATGTTGCCACTGTAATTTGGGGATTTTTATCTGCACATAAAATTTTAACATATTCGGAAATATCTCTTCCTGGGTTGATTTAAAACAAGCCAGACAATATCCTGAAAATATGCATGTATTGTGGCAAGACAAAGTGAAGGGTTTCTCTGGCCTCATGAACGCAACAGAGGCAAGGTTTAGTTTCTCACTTTTCATAATCCTGTCAGATCTAAAAGAGCAACTCTTGCCTTTAGCTTAATCCTTTTAGACCAAATAAAAATCCTTATTCTTTTACTGTTCTTTTCCCTCTGTCTTCTATAAACAGGGACCCAACTATTATTGCTTTCAATAAAATAGGAACTTCATTATCAGAGTTGCATTCCATCTTTTGCAACCACAACACATGAATGAATGGCTCAATCAATCAAACATGAACTTGGGGAAAATATCTGTGGCTGAGTAATGCACCAATTCAACTCTCACTTTGAAAAGCTGTATTGACTGATAGTTACATAGCAGAGATACACCTGTGCCTGCCCTTGTGGGGAAAAAAATATTTTTGCTCTTTTTCAAGAAAATACTGACGTAGTGGTTTTGCTGAGCATAAAATGCCTGGAGCTTCACAATGTTAAACAAATGAAAATAAAGAAATATTAAAAACACAAATGGATAAATAATGTTTTTGCTGCTGTTTATTTAGATTCCATTTTCAAGCTGGCTGATGCCAGCCAGCTCGAAGCAGTTCACAAGAAGTGGCTAGAAATCATACACAAAACAAATTGATCACAGTTGGAATTGAAAAGTAGCCATCCCCTCATAGATCTCCCAATATAATACATCATTTGATCCTCAGAGAAAAAGCAGTCCATGGCACAGTATTCTGTAAGAGTTCTCATGTAACAACCACAGCTGTTTGATGGATGTCTAGATTTAGCTTTCTCCCATAAAGCTGTCAGCCTCAGTCCTTTCATCATAGTCTAGTGAAATAAGCATATGTAGCCATTGACACAGCTTTATAATATCCAACAGTTGTCTCTCTCCTTGCGCCAGCCAGGCGTCCTTCCATATAGGAGCATAAATTCAGTATATGACCAACTCTCTAGCCCATCTAGATGAACTTAGATGATGAAGGAAAAGCAAGCCAGATATTGTTGAAAGGATAGCAAACCTACTCTTCCATTCTGCAAGAGGAAAAGGAAGGAAAGGAAATGATGAGGAAAGGAAGTTAGTTATTGTCGCATGGCAAGTCATCCCAGAGGTAGGAGAAGGAACAAGATAGGAATTCTGACCAATGGAAAGGGCTTCAGAGCAAGGGCTGCGAAATTTCATCTTTTAGAACCTCTCATGCAGGTCATCATCTTGGTCATCATTACTGTGGAGATACAAAAGGTGCATTTGAGTTTTCTTGGCATTCTTTACTGGACAAAGAAAGAGTCAAAGGTCAGTCACTCCCAACCCAAAGCCCTCTCATTACACAGCAGGTATGCAGGCAATCTCTCTCTCTCTCTCTCTCTCTTTTTCTATCTCTCTCACACACAGATCTACCTACCTACCTACTACTTACCTATCATCTAGCTATATCTATAATATCTATTATATCTATCCATCACCTAGCTATTATCTCTAATTTTTATCTCTCTATCATCTATCTATGTCTCTATATCCATCCATCCATCCATCTCATCTCATCTCATCTCATCTCATCTCATCTCAACTTTTTAGCCACTTCTGTTTAATTTTCCCTCTATTGAATCCAGGTCCCCCCCCCCCTCATCTAGGCAGAGAATGGGCTTTGGAACAGTTGGTGATGTCTGCCTCAACTTGTCTCCAGATTTTTTGCCAGACTATAGTCTGCCTTCCCTGCATGAACTCAAGGAATGTCCTGCTGCTATTGCTGCTGCTGGAAACAGGTTCTGTGTTGTAGCAAGAGCTTTCCTTAAGTGTACCAAGACTCTGGGCTGACAAGCCACCCAGGTAGTAGAAGGAAACGTCTTCCACATTGCAACTCCCTTCAGTCAAGATAGCTCTGAAATCTGTGGGCAGTTGAAAAAGAGAGAGAGAGAGTTGAAAGCAAAATATACTTCTCCCACTTCCAAATGTATTGGTGACATGCATTCCATTTTAGTTTAAGAGCATATCTGTATCAGGACTGTAACACAGCCCACTGAATGACTACATAATATTGCTGGAGGGAAAAAGCTTTCACATATTGACTCAATATTTTGTATCTAATAAGTACTAGTATTGAGAAGTTTCCCTTTTGAATTCTTTATATCTTTCGAACATGGATGCTGATGTCTTTCTTTTCTTTTTTAGCTTACATTGTTCTGCAGCTATTGAAAGATAGAATTGATTACTTGTAATTTTAAATTTGTCATTGATTGTTTTGCATTGTGTGTATTACATAAATATCACTGTGTGTATCTAAGTAGTTTTTAGCTTCCCTTAAAGCTTGCCTGATTTAGAGAAAAAGTTGAATGTCCAGCTTACAAGATATGGGTAGATAGTGGCATGATCTGCAGAAGACCAATAAACCCCAAGGAATAAAAATGTCCTTGAAATTAATGGAGTTTAGTTTGTCAAGCAGCCCCTTCCTTTTATAGATCTTTGTATGCTAAACCAAATCAGCCTATGAAAATACATTCCTTGATTTACTGGGAGGAGAAAGCAAATGAAGAACAAACTCGAATTACAGTAACTACAGCAATATGTATGGGCTATCTATCTGCTCACTTACCTATCTGGCAGTGCTATATTCTAGTATAGTTCAACCTGTGGGCCACAGCCCACTAGTGGGCCATGAGGGTTTGCAACTGGGCTGTGGAAATGACTGGCAAGCGTGCATGCACACACATCCCCACTTGTGCAAACAGCAGATGAATGTGCGTGCATGAGGGACAGGCGAGTGTGCATGCCACCCAGGTAAATGGAGCTGCACAGGCTTGCACACTTGCCGGCTGCTTAGACAAACCATCCCCTCCCCCCACCTAACCATCCCCTTCCCCTCCGCCGGTCTGCAAAGCCCAAAATGTTGGGAAACTCTGGGTTATGAGATCATGAAAACTGTGGGGTCCTTGGTATTCTCTGAGCTTGGTGATTTTCTTGCAAGTGTTTCATACCAAACTAGGTAACACAATCAGTGCATCATGATGATGTTATCTAGTTTGGTAATAAAATACCTGCAGGAAAACCACCAAGCTCAGAGAATACTAAGGACCACACAATTCAATCCTCAGCTACAAACAGCAATAGAGCATAGACTTATATACTGCTTCATAATGCTTTACAGCCCCCTCTAAGCAGTTTACAGAGTCAGCATATTGCCCCCAACAACCTGGGTCCTCATTTTATCCACCTTGGAAGGATGGAAGGCTGAGTCAACCTTGAGCAGGTGAGAATAGAACTACTCAAGCTGCTTAACCTCTACCATGGCTCCTGTTCTCTTCTATCAGTATACTGAAGATGCTTTGTTTGGAGAATTCATCACACCAGCGAAGGTAAAAGTACAGATTCTGAAGCAGAAAGGTGATCATAGCCAAACATGTGAATTAAACATTTCTCTTTCTATCTAAATATGATCCATAAAGCAGGAACAAAGCATAAAGAAAAATGAGAATAACCACAGGATTCTATTCCTATAGTTTGAGGGTGTTTCTTAATATGCCAAGTAACATAGATGTTATAAGCAATCCATGAAATTATTTCAGACTGCTATTTTGATAGCGAATGTTGACAAAATTACCTGTAGTCCTCAACTTAGGTCCACAACTGAGCACAAAATTTATGCTGTTAAGTGAGACATTTGTTGAGTTTTGCCCCATTTTACAACTTTTCTCACCACTGAGAAAAGTTAAGCGAATCACTGCAGTTCTTAAATTAGTAACATGGTTGTTAAGTGAATCTGGTTTCTCCATTGACTTTGCTTATGTCAGAAGGTCACAAAAGGGGATCACAAGACACTGCAACTGTCATAGATGTGAGTCAGTTGTTGAGCTGCCAAATGTAAATCACATGACCATGGGGATGCTGCAATGGTCATAAGTGTGAAAAATGGTCCTAAGTCACTTTTTTCAGTGCTGTTGTAAACTTTGAATGGCTACTAAATGGCTACTAAATGAACTAAGCTGAGGATTACCTATACATACTATATTCTGTTCTAGGCAAAGTAAATTGGTGGACTGGCTTTCTAGATATTACTCAGGTACACCATGGCTAGCGCCAGGAAACACAACTAGAGCATGAGCCGTGGTTCAGGAGTTTAAATTTTAAACGAACCGTGATCTTGTTGGCCGACCTTACGGTGGAAACAATCTACTGGCCCAAGCTCTCTACAATGGGAACTATTTCAACCTGATTATATCACTGGCATATCAACAGAAACATACAGCTTCCATCTACTCTATACCACACTTATTTGTCCATAGCCATGACATTTCCAGATTTGATTATGATCATGAACATTGCATGGAGCTTGCTATGAAGTTAGGTTGGAAGCCTGAAGAGGTCCACAGCATGAAAGGCAAAACTGTGTACAGGAGGATATATTTTAGAACTAAACCTTTACAAGCCTGACTGCTTAAAAGTTTGGTTTGGGTCCAATTTATAATGTTGACTTTGATCCAAATACCCCAGGGGCTACATCCTCCCCCCAATGAATATGTCCAAGATCTCGATTACATCCAAAAATCTTTCCAAAGGTGGTTACCAGAAGTTTTCTGGTGTACTATCCAGGATTCGAATAGCTGCTTGAGGAAGGTATCCTTGGCCATAACACTGCCTCCTTTTAGTTGGGCAGTGTGTTTTTTTAACTTCGGTGGGTTTTTCCAAAACACTGATTTTACTGTGAAGCTGTTACTCTTTCAATATAATTTCATTCTAGATTTAGCTTATACTAAGTTTTGTTATCTGTGGGTTTATTTAGGTTGTAACTAGTGGCCTTGTCTATCTTGATTCTATCTCATCTTTCCCTTACATGGCTCAGAAAACCATGTATACAGGGTTGTTGGGTTATTTTACTCTATCTTGACATCATCCTTGAAACTTAGGTTGGGCTGAAAGTTAGCCAAAGGTAATTGAATGAGCTTCATGGTAGAGCAGAAGCCCAAATCATCACTGTCAGGTTTAGCATTCCATCATTCAGCTCTTTGAGCTGAGTAAAATATCAAATGGAAATCCTGTAGGTCAATATTGACCAGTATACGACTTCTTCTTTTTTTAAAAAAAAAAAAAAGGTAGGATGAATCTTGTGCGTCCCTAATGACCTGAGAATTTTAAGAAGTGCTCAGGTGAACAAGCCAGCTTTGTACCTTCCAGAGTGCAAAGGTTTAAGGACGGGAGTGTAAAAAACATTCTCTAGGAGCAATGAGGCCCGCACAAAATGGGCACAGCTCATTTAAAAATGCAGCAAATGTATACCATAGAGCGCAGTGTCAGCACATCATGGGGTTTCTCCACAATCGGTCCTTTTTCCTTGCAAATACTCTTTGTGAACCAGGCTAATGAATAACAGCTACTTGCCTCAACTTTTTCCTTAAACTCATATTCATTGGACTGTAAGAGACATAAGATATATAGACATATATAGAACCCTCCATGTGTGCATATGATGCATGCTGGGAAATCTTCAGGGAAGATTCTCGAACTGGGAACCGGTACCCAACAAAATCCGTGCCTTACTTCTGTGCCACACAGTTTTATGCTTTGCTACTTATTCCCACTTTGGGAGTCTTGATTTTTCTAGAGCCCAAAATAATCAGATGTGCTGGTGGAAAGCAATTTAAACAAATAAACAAACAAAAAAAGAAACCTGAGATTAGGTATTTCATGTATAATATGCCCCTGAACCACCAAATTCTTTACAGATGTTCAGTGAAGAGTCCATATGCACATGTATTTCTCTAATGCTGCAGGGATATGTAGATTGAGCTGATCTGTGGTAATATTATTAACTACAGGCAGTGGTGGGATTCAATTTTTTTTACTACAGGTTCTGTGGGCGTGGCTTGGTGGGGGTGGCAGGGGAAAGATACTGCATAATATAGTCGTACCTTATGATTCTCGACTCCTGATGAATGTATCTTTTCTTTTATGTATACTGAGAGTATTTAAACCAAGACAAATTCCTTGTGTGCCCAATCACATTTGGCCAATAAAGTATTCTATTCTATTCAAAATCTCCAGCCAGAGGTGGTATTTGCTGGTTCTCCGAACTACTCAAAATTTCCACTACAGGTTCTCCAGAACTGGTCAGAACATGCTGAATATAACCTCTAACTACAGGTAGTCCTTGGCTTATGGCCACAATTGAGCCCAAAATGTTTGTTGCTAAGTGAAACATTTGTTAAGTGAATTTTTTCCCATTCTATGACCTTTTGTGCCACAGTTGTTAAGTGAATCACTGCAGTTGTTAAGTGAATCTGGCTTCCCCATTGACTTTCCTCATCAGAAGTTTGCAAAAGGTGATCACATGACCCTAGGACATTGCAACAGTCATAAATGAATCAGTTGCGAAGGGTCTGAATTTTTTTCATGTGACTATAGATACTGCAAAGGTTGTCAATGTGAAAAATGGTCATAAGTCACTTTTTTCAATGCCACTGTAACTTTGAATGGTCACTAAATGAACTGTTGTAAGTCGACTACCTATATACATCCAGTTATTTTGCTGTAAGTTCAATGCTTTGCATTAGTCATTCAGTTAGACTGTGCCATTTGGTCTGACAATAGCAGAATAAAATATGGGCCCATGATTGGTGTGTGTGTGTGTGTGTGAGAGAGAGAGAGAGAAAGAGTGAACAGCTTTTGAACAGGCTGGAGTATAACTGTGTAGAAGAAGTAAACTCTGTAATATCATTTTGGTCATGTGCAAGTAACCAGGAACAGGAGTTTCATTCAAAGCACTTCAAGTTTATTCCATGTTATCTATACACAAGAATCTGATCTACTAATAGTCAAGGCAAATTGGCTCTGAGTCAAGAGAATTCAAGGGGGAGGGACGGTTGGACTTGGATTTCTTGTGGGAGTGGAGTGACTCCAAACTGATGATGTGTTTGACGCCGCCCTTGGGCTCAGCCTGGTCATTTACAATTTCCTGATACTGAACTGTCATTCTATCATCAGTTAACAGAAATGTAGCGATTCAGTGTACACGCTGTGCTATCAGCTTCAAAGTTCTAATTACCTCAACCAGATAAATATGTTTGAAAATAGTGAATTCTAATTATGTATATCGTTCCAATATAGCATTGGACCAATGTTCTATATTTGCAACTTGGCTGAAAGAGCAGTCACTCACTGAAGCAGGTTTATCTATCTGGCTTATTGCTGTTTGCCTAAATCAGTGGTTCTCAACCTGTGGTCTGTGGACTCTTGGTGGGAGGGGGGCACAATGTTGTCCCAGGGGTCTGTGAAGGCTTGAAGAAATGTTATGATTTAAAACTTAAGTCTTGGTGGTCCATGGCCACAAAAGGTATTTAAAGTGGCTCCGTGATGAAGGGGGTCTGTTTAGAGAAAAGAAGGACTAGGGTGTTCCAGTATTTGAGGGGCTGCCACAAAGAGGAAGGAGTCAACTTATTCTCCAAAGCACCAGAAGGCAGGACAAGAAACAATGGATAGAAACTAATCAAGGAGAGAAGCAACCTGGAATTAAGGAGTAACGTCCTAACAGCAAGGACAATTAACCAGTGGAACACTCGCCTTCAGATATTGTAGGTGTTCCATCACTGGAGGCTTTTAAGAAGAGACTGGAAGCCACTTCTCTGATATAATATAGGATCTCCTGCTTGAGAAGAGGGTTGGACTAGAAGATCCCTTCCAGCTCAATTCTGATTGAAGAAAAGGTTGGAAACCACTGGCCTAAATGATTTTTATTTATTTCTTAAATATTTTGAATCTAAATGAATTTATTAAATTGAATTTATATGTGCCATCACAACTACCCCTTGACATAATCCAGCTGATGGCAATTGCTTTTGGTTTTCATTGTTACGACATTAGTTATGACAATGTCAAGAATATTATTCCAATCATTATTTCCTTATTTTGAGGGGGAGAGTTACTTTTAAATACTATATCCATTTTAGGCCATTTTGTTGAAACAGAAAGTTCCTAGAATGTCCTGGAATAAAAATGGTGCAAAAAGTCATAACTGAACCAAGTCAGGGCTCAAATACAGCCTAACTAGGTTTATTTTACTGCATATTACAAGGCAAGCATTCAGTCTTAAGGTCGGGATACTACTCTGTATGGTGCCTTTTCTCAAACTACAATCTCCAAGAAATTTATTTGGACTCCTGTTCACATTGACAGGAATGCCCCAAAGAGCAAGCATGGTTTTAGTATTGCAAACTGTGGAAGATGAAGATGAATTTAATTTAAAAAGAAATAAACCTGAAGCCTGCCTTGCACAGTAACAATGAGCTTTTAAAGTGGCAGCTTTCTCCATTTTTGGCTGTCATAATTTTGGTCTCATTAAGATTCCAGTAAAGAAAGTTGAGAAAACAGTTCACTTTATTTCTTGTTAAAGAAAACAGAAGTACCCACACTCAGTTTCTCTCTCAGCTCCAGGCTTTTAAAATATTTGCATTTTAAATTCCACCCTGCAAATAATTCCAAGCCAAATGTAAATATAACACTTAGATTGCTCCCCAAAGAACACATTTTCAGTCAGTAATCCCCTACCTCAGTTTGGAAAGGAGATTCCCCCCCCTCCTTTACAAGACTCCATAATTTTACCATATTGAGTGCCATTTGACAGGAGATGATGTGTTTCAAGAAACATAAATCCAGAGTCCAATGGAGTTTGCTTTCTGTCAGCTCCTTGTGAACATCCCGTGGTGGAGAAATGTCTTGTTTCTTTTTAAAAAGTGACTAGGATGAAGTTCTTTAACTATTTCTTGAATGGATTATGAGAGAGTCAAGGTGCAGTAATGGGGGAACAGAGCCAAAGCATGGGCATGATCCAAGCAAAGGTAAATGTTGTAAAATCCCTTTCCTTTCAGTAGGATATGTGACTTTTGGTCTTCTGCTGAAACGAATGAGGCAGGAAAGCAGGGCTGAATGTAGTGATGCTATTCTACCAGTTCGGCCTGGTTCTGGCGTACTGGTAGCACCAAAGATCAGTTGAGACCGAACTGTTTCTCTCTGAGGAGCTGCAGTTGGGCCCATCCGCCTACGCGGGCTCCCATACTGACCTTTATTCCCTGCTTTTGAAGCACAGCTGCTTTGCGCGGCACAGCAGATTGCCGTGCGTCAGTTGCTGAAGTGACAGGTTCCAATCTGAGTCAGTCACCAGGACCAGAGATTTATTCTTCCATGCTTTCAAACTCATGCTGGAGCCTCCATCCTCATGGAACTTCTCACTCTCCAGAACATTCTGGAAATTTCTCTGAGAATGGGCTCCAGCCTGAGTCTGAAAGCATAGAAGAATAAATCTTTGGTCCTGGTGACTGACTCAGATTGGAGCCTAACTTTGTGTGTGTGTGTAAAAAGTGACATCACAGCAACGATTGCTCAGGATTGAGCAAAAGTTCAAAACTTCTACTCTGGTGACTTGACACATCCTCCTCCAAACCCAAGCAAGTGGAAAGGATTCCTTTAACAAGATTAGCAAAAGTGCTGTTAAAAATTATTGTCTCTTGATAAAGTCTTACAAAAAAGTGCTGTCTTTTGACTCCCCTCAGGAAAATGGCCTCCCCTCAGGAAAATGACATGCTGACAAATGACAGTCCTCATGTCAGCCTTGTTTTGGTGCATATGTTTTGATATAAATTACCGTATCTCAGAGATTATTTTTCTTTTCTGCTTTCTGTGCTGTCTTTAAGCGTCTACGATTAGTTCCCTCATGGAGGAAACACTCATTTCTTTTCATTCAAACTGCAGATTAAGTCAACCTATTTAAAGAACTGAAATAAAGGAAACTGAAGAAATTCCTACTTTATGGATTCAGGAGATGAATCAGGCTTATTGTATCCTTCCTTCCTGCTCTCCATTTAGGACATTAATTAATTATCAAGCACTCTCTTTAAAACTGCTTAAGCAAGCTTGTTAACTTTAAATTTGGTTTCCCTTTATTACTTTTTATTAATGGCATAGATACACCTTTGTGTGTGTGTGTGTGTGTGCCTGTATTGACTTGTGACTCATGGTCTCCCAATATCTAGCCTGGTGCCTTAACCACTACACCAAGCTGGCTTTCATAGATACATCCTGCATTCTTTAAATCTTCTGGCACCATCCAACAGAAATGAACATATTAGAAAAGTCATGTTTCTTCTTTTTACTTTCTCTTATATAGCTGAAATAGTTTTTAGGCTGATCTTCATCTGCCAGTAACTAGAGAATAAGAAAAAAGTTATGGTTGCCATCCTGCTAAGAATTCTGTGAATTGCAGTCTCAAACATCTGAAATATTTCAAAAATCTGTTAGGTTTCCCACAAATTCAGGACCAGAAGAGTTCAAGTGAATGTAGATGGTTCTTCTTCCTTGTCTTCTCCTAGCTACTGTTCTTCTTGTTGATCTCAGAGGCCCAACAGAAAAGAGGGAGTATAAAATGCTATAATGAGGAGGAAAATTGAGACAAGGAAGCAAAAATGGGCATAAATATAAGGAACAGAAGCTGAACAAAGGAATGGATCATTTACATCTGAACTGTGTCCTCCTTGTCAGAAACAAAGTCTGAAATCCTCCTTAAGTAAAAAAGTTAGGGGCATTTGAAAGAACCAATATAAACCATATAATTATAAACATGACAGTTACCCCATGTTTACTCAAAGGAGAATGATCTTGAAACTGAAACAATTCTCATCCTCAATAAAAGATTAGCAGGAAAATAAAACCCCACCCTCACCTCTGATAATGTTATATCAGCATACCTCAGACCTCACATTTTAAAATTATTTCAAGAGGGGAAAAAAACTAGCCTCCCTTTTGAGCAGAGGGATTTTAAAAAATATTTCCCTGGAAATTAAATGTAAGCAATATCTGTTTGACAGTCATATGTAGAGAGTAAACAGAGATATAAGATTCCTGGGATTATAGTTGCATTCTATACTTTAACTTATGCATAAGATGAAATATGTGCCACATGGAAACAATCTATTACCAAAAAAAGAAAGAAAAGAGAAAGAAAAGACCCAGCCTTGACCTTATCAATTATGTCCTAGCGATTTCACGCTGTAGGCCTCCCCTCTTTTTGTACTAGAATGCCACTCAACATGTAAGCATGGCCATGAGCCAGGGGTGGGGGGGATATATGCATTTAACTGAAATCCAGCAAACACAAGTAATGGGTCTCACCTTTAAAAAAAAAAAAAAGATAGAGGAGGTAACTTGTGCCATAGATTCCAAAGAGCACCTTAAAGAGAGAAAAAAACCGCTCCTAAGATCTACAGATGGGAAAAGGAAGCCTCTAAAAAAATATGAAAAATGCTCCTGGGACTGAGATACACTGAAAGAGTACAAGAGTGGTCTTTTAAGACTATGCAAAGTATTCAAATGAGATCTTTTACAACATGCAGACACTATGCTTTTCAAAGAGTTTAAGTCACTAGCAAGACACATGCAACTCCTGGGAAGCTATTCTAGCGTTCTGCATTTAGCCAGCCTTAGCTGGTCTCAGAAACTGAGTGGGGACAAACCAGTTTGACATATGGATGAGAGCAGAGGTGGTATTCAGCCGGTTCGGGTCGGATCTGGTGTACCAGTGGCGGAAATTTTGAGTAGTTCAGAGAACCGGCAAATACCACCTCTGGCTCACCGGTCCCTGCCGTTACCGCTCCTATATTCCCTTGGTTTTTAGCTCAGCTGATTCGCGCAGTAGAGCCACACCTCACCTGAGCTAAAAAACAGCACAGCTCGCCAGCGTTGACACAGAGGGCGGTCTTCAAGCCCAGTGCATGTGCGTGAGTGTGCAAAGAGCACTCTCAGAACTGGTAGGAAAGAATTTGGAAAGCCACCACTGGATGAGAGACTCATGTATCATCACAGGACTATAGGCTAATGTGCAGGGCAGAGGGAACAGCCTTTGGGCATAAGAAGAAGAACCGCTATCAAGGCAAAACTCAGATAAGACGGGCTTGAGCCTGGGCCAGGAAAGAAAGGTAAGTCAACATTTCACACAAGCCCCTCTGTAACTCACATGAAGATAAAGGGAGGGAGGGGGAAAGTGCATTCAGTCTTGTAAGACAGGGGTCCCAACCACCGGTCCACGGACGGTACCGGTCCGTGGAACAAGTCCTACCGGGCCGCTGGCTTGCTGGCGCCGCCATCTTTTTGATGAAAAGTGCTTCCGGTGAGCTTTTCCGGTAGAAAGCTCACCGGAAGCACTTTTTCATCAAAAAAATGGCGGCGGCGTGCGCTCGTGAGTTTTTCGGGTAGAAAGCCATTTCTACCCGGAAAAGCTCACGGAAGCTAGCGCCCTCATCTTTTTGATGAAAAAGTGCTTCCGGTGAGGTCACGGAAGCACTTTTTCATCAAAAAGATGGCGGCCCAGCTAATGCCAGTACCGGGCGCCATAAAAAAGGTTGGGGATACCGGCCGCGACGTAAAAAAGGTTGGGGATCACTGTTGTAAGATTCTGTTACTTAAAAGTCGTTTCATCAGATGCAAAGAATCAGGATCTCACATAAGCTCCAGTTCAGAAGATTTACTGCTCAAACCTGGACAAGACTGTCAGCTAACAGTCAGCACTAAATTGTCGCTAGATAAAAGTTAATAGAATTTGAGGGGGCTGGACTTGGACTGTTTTTGGATACCTAATAGTTTTAGTTTGAGTCCTCTCTTGACTCTGCCCCCAGGTTCTGCCTGGTCTTCTACAAGTTCTGACCTACATGCCCTTAGTTCCCTACTCTTGTCTACCTTGAAGGCTAATAACTAGACTGCAATTTTTTAAAACAATGCAGAATAGCAGCAAACCATTCCGATACTATGGTGGAGAATGCATGTTACATACTGTACATCCATAATGTTCACCTCAAAGAAGATGTTACCCTTAAATTTTTCTTTCATACATCAGCATTTCCTTAAGTACACCAAAGTCTGGAGCCGCTCCTATTACAAACTAGCTGAAGGTTACACAAAGGTTTGGTGAAAAGATGGAAGAAAAGATGGATGGAATGTCCAAGAATCTGTTTTTAATATAAAACTTAGCATTTCCTGTTTGTGGAAGCCTGATATTCTGATTATGGTGTACTGAAAAGACGTCAACATTCTTTTTCGAATGATAGATGTTAGAAATATCCAAAATGAGATTCCAGCCTTTTTCTACCTGCAGCACACCCACTTTTTACAGATTGCTGTGTTCAACATAGTTGTGTTTGTGTTTTATACCCTGCTCTCTTCCCTCTATGGACTGGGATGAATGCATCAGACTGAGTGTGGGAGTGTGGCCTTCCACTTCCATTAGTGCGAACACCATCCTGTGCATTTATTCTCCCCCCACTTTTTTTCTTTTCAAAACGTCACTTCCAAATCCTCTGTCAAATGCTAATACTGTACATTAGAGAATATTATCAGACAACAAACATGTTCTTAATTGGAATAGCTTTATACATTTTGAAATTTGTACAACTATGCATGCCCAGAAATCTTGGAATAACGAGAATAAAAGTGTCACATTTTGAAAATCGTGATTGAAATATATCTCCTGAAACCAGAAATGTCTCTTTTGAGCTAGTTCTCCTGCAGACATATCTACTGCTCCTTTGAAAGCTCTAAATCGAATTTACATCTTTAGCTGGAGGACAGAATGTGTCTCTCGTTAAACATGTAAAGCAAAACAGATGAGATGAATTTCCTTTCATTTGCATAAATGTGTATAATAATAAAGGATAAGGCTAGAAATCTTGCCAGAGGTGATCTTTTTGGAGGCCTTTTTTTTGTACTACAGAGCTTCAATTTTAAAAGTTTCCCCTGCCACAAGGCAGGGAAAATCCATTGCTTTGCTCCTGAAGGTTCCTTGGTTTGAAAGATTTACAAGCTGTGATAGCACAGGCAGAGTGCTTCCTTTCTTGGATCCAGCCAAATTAGATTTGGAATTTCTGTCCCAATAGGAATCTGTCCCACCCAGAAGATCCTACATGCTCCTAGCAAAAGTTCCTATAGGCGTGCCTACTTCAAATTTAATTCAGTTTATCAAAAGTTTTAAAAAAACAAAACTAATTCATAGCACTTTACTGATTCCCAATGATATGTGGATTCAGATTTGAAGAGTCCAACCAAGGGCTCAAGTAACTTTAATGTGAAATAAGATCTTTTCTCCCCCCCCCCCAAAATGTTGAGTCAGGTTCAGAAATGATTCTTGTGGACTATGTGCATTGCTTACAAAATGAAAAGGGGAAGTAGGATTTTCAAAGAAGCCAAGCGCCTAAGGCTATGAAGTAGATTTTAGATGGTTATACTTGACTCATACACTATAAAAACTGGAAGTAAAGTAACCCTAATTTCAGCATTATCTGCCTTCATTCCAAGGCATCCATAGACAATGCAAACTTTTTCAAAATGAAGGCCTTCATTTGCATTACTATAATTGCAGAGGCTATGAAACATACACCAATGTATTGTCAAGGTACTGTTGCTTCCCAACAAAATATGTATGTTTATGTTTCTACGTATAGTTTCTGTACATAAATTTTTGCCATAATGAATCACTGAACATGATAACTTTTCCAAGAAAGACAACCATCAGCCTGTGGTCTACTTGTGAGGAGCAGCTGTCTGGCATACATGTGGATGATCCCATAATCTCTTCTTTCTCCAGAGAGATTTCAACAGCTAAGTTCCATCCTCTGGATGCTAATTTAAACCATAATGCTATCTCTCCTCCTTCAGGGATATCTAATTTGCCATGTCTTCAAGGCAAACCAATCCTGAAATGACTTGCCAAGAAAATTACAGGGGCTCATTAAGACTGTTGCTAGGAGTCCAAAACTGACTCAGAAGTGAAAACAATATTTTGGGGTTTTTAATAATTTTAAAATAATGAAATACAGGGGAAAAATTGGTTTACCAGCAAGATGAACAGATTTTGGTTAAGAGCATTTGTAACTCTGCTTTAAATTCTGCTTTAGCATTATACAAGTCAACATCCTTATCAGACCTATCAAGTTACATCTAGATGTCATTTTTGAACAGCTGCTAGAAAATTAGCCTTGAAGAAAGACTGTTGGAAGGCAATCCCTTTTTCTCCTAAATATGAACTTTAATCCCAAAATTAGAACCCATAAACTTACAGATTCTTTCTTAGAAAACTATAATTGACTATGTTGTATGGAATTGTCAATTTTATTGTCACAGTAAGGGTTATTATACATGTATTACTTCATTAAATATATATTATTGAGACACTATTTTTATGCTCTTTTATTTGCATGTCTTAGAACTCTAAAATACAAAAGCATTTCCAACATGCCTGGAAAAACTCAATATTCAAATTATTTATTATAGGTTAACAACCAAATAAAATTACTAAATAAAATCTACAGAGTATAGCTATGAAATAGAAGAGAAAAACAGTAAGGTTTTTCTTTATTAGTTTACTATTACTATTTTAAAACATGTACTATTTAATGAGTTTTTCTTGTAAATTCCTTCTGGCATTGATAATATTGATATGTGAATCAAACCTGTTGAGGCCAGGTTGATTGAAGCACTTGGAGGGATGTAAGGTGTATTGTGGGTCCCTGATTGCCTATTAATTGTAATTATTGTGATTTTAACTGTGGTCAGCAAAAAGTTTATTATGGCTTTCTTTACAAAAAATAGGGTTTGCTTGAAAATATTTCCATATTTCAATAGCATCAAGGCCTAACAGTATCAGAAATCAGTACAATCAAATGGGAAATTCAGTTAATTATTAACTTTAGGGTTGGCAAGCGGCTGTTTCCTGATGGGATTAGGAAACACATCATTTTTGATATGGAGTTCATATGATCATATCTAAGGATATTTTTTAGTGGTGGGATTATATAACCTTATCAATAACACCAGGTCATATCTGGTGAGGATCATATTTAGTGAGGATACCTGCACCATATGGTAGTTTTATTTGATAGCCTCACTAATTATAACTACCACTAAATTCTCACTATATGAAAGTATAGGTAGTCCTTGACTTACACCCATTCTTTTAGTGACTAAAGTTACAACGGCAGTGAAAAAAGCGACTTATGACCATTTTTCACACTTATGACCATTGCAGCATCCCCATGGTCACGTGATCAAAATTCAGAGGCTTGGCAACTGGCATGTATTTATGATGGTTGAAGGGGTCATGTGTTCCCCATTTGCTACCTTCTGATAAGCAAAGTCAATGGGGAAGCCAAATTCATTTTATAACTGTGTTACTAACTTAACAACTGCAGTGATTCACTTAACAACTGTGGCAAGAAAGGTTGTATAATAGGGCAAAACTCTCTTTACAACTGTTTTGCTTAGTAGCAGAAATTTTGGGCTCAGTTGTGGTTGTAAGTCAAGGACAACCTGTTTATAGTATTATAGCAGTTTTATTAGCATTTATACGATACAGTATATTTTTCCCCTCTGAGATCAGCAAGAGCACTTAACCAAATAGTGATATGAAAATGTCCATAAATTCATCTCTCAAAACCAGATAGCCATGTACAGTATGCACAACGCATTTCCCTGTTGATGCCCTTATAGTTGCACTCCTCCATCTTCTTCAGTCACCCTTCAGGACAATAACAGATGGTATACCTAAGGATATTTTCATATGCTAGGTGGAATCTGCTTTCCTAAAATTGAGGGTTAAAGGTGAATTAATTTCAGGAGCCAAGGTGCTAAGCCTCAGGAATCTGGCTTAGGGAGTCTCTGGACTGCATCAGAGGACCTGAGAAGCAGCCATATGAATTTCAAGGAAGCCAGATGTCAAAGCCACTCTTGGCACCTGAGCCAGATCTTTCCTTTGGGCCTTCTCCACAATGTTTCCTGTTGCTTCTGAGTGCAAGAGAAGGAAGAGGTTCTCTGGTTTATTATTTTCAGGGGGAAATAACTGTGCCCTTTCCAAGATCTATAGCACCAAATTCCTTTAGATGTGTTTGTGTGAATATTTGTATTTCTCTGCCTCCAGAAAACTGATTTTGAAGAGAGGTTGGCAAGGAGCTGCCACTGTCCGCATCACTTCTGTTCTTGGCATGCAGCAAGGTAAACAAGGTATGTAAGGCCTATTCAAAAGGGTCCAGAGGTGGGGATGAGGGTGTAGCGGACTGCATGTTTACTCTGTTTTTTTTTTTTTTAAATATTATTATTTTGTAGAAGGTGTATTTTGTGGAGAGAGAGTATCAGGAAACAGGCAGTCTAATAGATCTCGCCTACTCCAGACAAACAAGATAGGGCAAATAGGGCCATGTTCTCTTATCAACAGTCTTCAGTGTGCCAGTCCCTTGGTCACAGAGCATGCTTTTCTTATTAAAGGATTTTAGTCTCTGAATTGCCTATGCTTACCAGAACTGAACTTGCTAAGACCTTTAAAGATTATCTGGGTTCGTCCAGAGAAACTTGTTCTCTTCACATCTATTATGCATTTGAAGTTAGGAGACCTTTTTCAAAATGCTTTAGCATCAATCAACCCACCCCCACTTAACAAATATCAAAACTGGCCCAGTCATTTTTCCCATATACTTCAGTTTTCTTCCTAAATATTCATGTATGTCACCTAATATTTTCCTATGTATGTTACTTTTTTCCTTTGGTTCCTCCATTATCACCATTCAATTAAGTATACATTGAAATAACTGCCAACTTATGGGATTTACTTTTACTTGCTAAAATAATCTAGACTTTGTCTCCTGCATTACATTGGATGAAATGTTTAGCATGGGGCATGTGGATATTTTCCCATGAATACGGGATTGCCAAATTTAAATTTTGGAAATGCTCATATAGAAATGATTCATTCACATTTTCAATTTATAGACATATGTGTGCTTTGTGAACAGCATATTGTCTGGATCAATTTGCTTACATAATAATGTAGCTGTTAAAAAAAGAGAAATGATTCATTCACCTCTTGTTTAAATCAAGGATGGTGAACAAATGGCCCTCAAGATATCATCTACTTTTTAGCTCTCATGGTACCTTATCTAGCCAACCTAGCAGAGTAAGTCAGGTATCTTAGTTCAACCAAATGGACATAAATTTTGAACCTTGATTTGGGTTGGGGTTATGCTACCTATTTACTCAAAAGCTACTCCAGGGATATGTCAAAGGATGGACTCCTGAAGTGGAGAAGACTCAGGCCATCTTGAGTTCAAAGGGATTAAGGAGTTTTAAGAAATGATAGTTGTTTTAAGCATTGACATGATGTTTGAGGCATCCAAATTACATGTTTATGAATGCAGTTACTGACTGACTGACTGACTTATTTACTTACTAACATACTATGTTTTTAGCTCAGCCCATTATAAAGTCTCAGCATTATACAAGGAGGAAAAGAATAAGAACAATATAACAAACTTAACCTGAAGGTTAAGGATGGAGCAAAACAAGTTTCTGACAGTTCTTCACAAACATGTGCACTATTTTTGAAAATATTCTTCAACAAAATATTCTTCAGCCTGACGGGGTAATGGCAGATCTTGTCACCTCAAAACCTTGAAGGCTAATAAGATAATATATTTGTTTCTGTTTAAGATGCCTGCAGACTTTTTCTTGGTTTTGCTGCCAAAATACACCATGGCTACTTCTCCAGAACTTGGTTCTTAGAATGAGTAAGTAAAAGTCCTTCTATTATCCCAACTGCATAAAATCGGTATCTTCCCATCATCATAAATGTTTTACATGTAACCTCATGGATTGCTGCATAACCACCCAAGTGTAACAGTCTGTTTTAACCATGGCAGCCTTCTTTTATTTATTTTATTTATTTGATTTGTCAATTGTTTACAAGATAATAAGTACAAGTGTATACATAGTTGTTAATATATGAAATGGGTACATATAAGAAAAATAAAAGAATAAGAGAAACAATAGGACAGGGACGGTAGGCACGATGGTGCGCTTATGCACGCCCCCTACAGACCTCTTAGGAAGGGGTGAGGTCAATAGTAGACAGTCTAAGGTTAAAGTTTTTGGGGTTTGGGGAAGAGACTACAGAGTCGGGTAGAGTATTCCAGACATTGACCACTCTATTGCTGAAGTCGTATTTCCTGCAATCAAGTTTGGTGCGGTTTACTTTGAGTTTGTATCTGTTGTGTGCTCTTGTGTTGTTATGGTTAAAGCTGAAGTATTCATTGACAGGTAGGACATTGCAATGTATGATTTTATATACCATGCTTAAGTCGGACCAAGACGGCGTAATTCAAGGTTTTCTAGTTTTAGAATTTCGAGTCTGGTGGCATAAGGTATTCTACAACGAGTAGAAGAGTGGAGAACTCTTCTTGTGAAATACTTCTGGACTTTCTCAATTGTGCTAATATCACATACGTAATAAGGATTCCAGACTGATGAACTGTATTCGAGTATTGGTCTAGCAAATGTTTTGTATGCTCTGGTTAGTAGTGAGATATTACCAGAGAAAAAGCAACGTGGGATTAGGTTAACAACTCTTAATGCCTTTTTGGCTATGTAGTTGCAGTGGGCTCTAGCACTTAGATCATTAGAGGTGAGTATTCCCAGGTCCTTTACAGAGCTTGGGTGTCAACAAGATCTTGACTATTCAGTTTGTATTTTATTTTCTGATTTTTTTACCAATATGTAAGACAGAGCATTTATTTGTTGAGATTTGAAGTTGCCATATGTTAGACCATTCAGATACATAGTCTAGGTCTTTTTGAAGGGTAGTAGTATTGTCTGTGGTATTGAACAGCTTTACATCATCAGCGAAGAGAGCGCAATTGCTCTTGATATGATCACAAAGGTCGTTTATGTAGATTATGAAGAGAGTTGGTCCTAGAACACTGCCTTGGGGAACACCACTATTGACAGGTACTGGATTTGATAGGGCGTTCCGATTTTGACCATTTGTTGTCTGTTTGACAGAATGCTTCTATCCAGTTATTTAGTTGTCCAGAGATACCATAAGATTTTATTTTTAGGAGTAGTTTGTCGTGGTACCACTGAATCAAAGGCTTTACAGAAGTCTATGTAGATTGCGTCTATTGCTTTGCCCTGGTCGAGTTGTGTAGTCCATATGTTTTTGCAGTGTAAGAATTGCAGATTACAGGATAGTTTTTTCTGAAACCAAATTGTTTATTGGAGAGTAGGTTGTTTGTCTCTAAATGGAGGATGATGGATTGGTTAATAATTGATTCCATGACTTTACAGGTGACGCAGCATAAAGAGATTGGTCTGTAATTTTCAACTAGGCTTGGGTCTCCTTTTGAAGATAGGGATGACTGTGGCTTGTAACCATAGGTTAGGCAAGGAGCTGGTCCTGAAAGATTTTTCAAAGATTATGCTTAGAGGTTTGGCTATGGCAGTGGATAGCTATATCTTCTTATTTCTCTTCTGTCTGAAGTAAGCCTTACTGAAGTATTTTTGGGTATCACACCACCCCTTTAAAGCCTAAGGAATGGAGGATACTTTATCTAAATGGCAGTTTCTTACTGCACAGTAAGTGCAAAAAATAAAATTAAAATTACAGATGTGGAATGCAACAACTTCTGATCTCAGCTGTAGGGAAGAAGGTTAAGTTTTTTTTTCTTACATTGTTTGTTTATTTATCTAAGACTGTTTCTTCTCAAAGTTGTTTCCTTCTCTGGGAGTGGGAGGATAAAATAATTATCATTTTGTATAGTCATGCACAAGGGAGTTGTCAAACATTGTCAAAACTGAATGAAATGAAAAAAGTTCATGGCATTACTACTATAATCAGAAAATGTGGAAGACTGTAAATCCAGTTAAGTCTCCCCAAGTTTACTCAACAAGGCAAACAAAAATAAAGCAAGTGTCAGCTTGTCGGTTAAGGAGGGCCATGAAAGGTGACACTGTGTCACTAATCCCTTGTTGCTGTTCATTAAATACATCCTCAGGATTGTTAATCTTCACACCTTCCTTTCAAGGTCACCAGGCAGCAAGATGGGAGGTCTTGACCATGGCAAAGAACATCAGAAGAGGCCAAAGATCAGGAGAAAAAGAAAACATGGTTTTGGAGTTTTCCTAACCTTTTCTTTTATTGCTGCAGGTGCATTATTTTTAGGTGATGCACTATTTAAACAAATTCAGAAGAACAATAATAACAGTTTTCCAGATTTATTGAACTACCTGGCCTATTTTAGTTCCTAAATACTGCAATAATTCAGCAATTCATGCAGACTGTTTTTGACAGTGATAAAATCGCTTGGCTGTGTTTGGAGATCTGATGTAATAAGCCCATACAAAGCAAAAGATAAATAGTCTTGTTTATTACCCAAGAACAATTTGATCCTGCAACTCCTGAGAAATGTACAGAATCCTTAGCTCTGTTAATTTGGCCACCAGTTTGTTGTATCTCTCTTGGTTGGTGTACTAGCTATGAAGACCTTCGCACAGCTTCATCTTGTGCACCAATTCTACCCATCCTGGATCAAGAGCCCTTTCTCACAGTCTCCTTTCACTTGAATTGTTTGCACATACTTTACCTAACAGCAAAGTTTATATGGTTTAGTTGAGAGGAAGAGGTCAAGAGAGCTCCTCCCTAGAAGTTCTCGGAGTATAACTATTTTAATACTTGTAGTTTGCTTTAGTTTGGCAAGATTCTGTCTATAAGCAAGGAACAATAAACAAAACTGCTTAGAAGAACCTCAGAATGTCTTTCTTGGATTTTGTACTATGACATCTGAGGCCATGTCTCATCCCATTAAATAATAGCATGTAATAAGACCTCTTGATTTTGTCACAGCATCCACCTTCTGGAACAAACACACCTCCCTTTTTGAGATTCAGAAATCTCATAGTTGAGAAGTTGGGCCGCTTTAGAAATGCGAATTATAAATTATAACAGATAATTACAAGAATGATTATTCTTGAGAATGAACAAAAATATTAAGGATGCCTGATTTCAGTGTCAGTTTCCACCTCTGAAATAAGAGTCTAAAATTAGACTCTGAAGAATGTGAGGCATTTTAGGAAAGAAAAAAAACGGGCCTTTATTCGGATACTTTATCAACACCCTCCTCCTGATCCTGTCCTAAACATAGATTTCTAGTTATTTCTGGTCTTGGATGTGTGGATGGCAGTCAACTACTTACAAACACAATGTTTCCTCTTTTTGTAGATAAAATATGGCATCGGCAAGGAGGAGACTGAAGAAGCTGTTATCAGGAAACCTGTTATGAATCCACTGAACCTCCGTTGTTGTAATTGTATTACAAGTGTGCATTTAGCAAATTCCTGCATAAATACTCATGTGCTTACAGCACATTTTAAGAAATGGATGCTCTGCTATGAAATAAACTGAGTGAAGCTGCATTGATGAGATTGAGGCTTGATCTGAAATTGGTCAGAGCTGAAGTAGTTAGCATTCAGGGAGAAACAAAGAAGCTGGAACTGAAGACCATCTTGCAAGCAAGGTCAACCTGTCATATATACTATACTATATTATAATAGGCTAACCTATTTATCAAAGCACCTGAGGGCAGGACAAGAAGTAACAGATGGAAATTTATCAAGGAGAGAACCAACCTAGAAATAAAGATAAACTTCCTGACAGCAAGAACAATTAATTGATGGAACAACTTGCCTCCTGGAGTTTTGGGTGCCTCATTGTTGGAGGTTTTCAAGAAGAGATTAGACAGCCATTTGTCTGGAACATTATAGGGTCTCCTATTTGAACAGGGAGTTGGGCTGGAAGTTAGAAGACCTCCAAGTTCCGTTCCAACTCTGTTACTCTGTATAAGGTTTTTCAATTTTTTTTCCTTGTTCAAGTTTAATCATTTCTAACCAGTTTAGAAGCCTTTTGCTAATTCGGAAAATGCCTGGAGGTGGGAAGAGTGAGTGAAAACAAATCAGGACTGTAACCGATAAGGTTATCTCAGAATAAAGCAGCTTGCTGTTCTACAAGCTCTGGTTAATTGGTTCTATTGGAAGTTCTTTCATCTTCTCTTCCAATGAAGTGATTTGGGAGGGCCACTAAATAGGCTAGGGAACTTTCTCAATTGCATGTTTTCCCAAGAGTTCCATACAACTGCAATCTAAAAGGGGTCTTTATAACCTCCTGACTGGCTTGTTTGAGATGAAATTTGTTAGTTGGAAACTGTTACCAAACTTCTCTTGATCTTTTTGATCTACTGTAAATGAATGTGGGTCTCCTCCTGCAAGGTGAGATCTCATGAGGTTTGGGGTATTTTGATTTTTTTTTTTTTTAAAAAAAACCCTTTTAAAGATTAAAATATATATTTTTATACCAAAGGCCTCACTCAAAATTGCACTGGGATATCCACTGCTGGAAAATATAGTTGAACCTTATAGAGGTGTCCATTGTACAGAAGGCTTTCTTTAGAATGGCAAAAGTAGTGTTATCCCATTGAGCTTTGCTCCTTTCATACATACATGCAATGTAACAGCACGCTAACAAAAAGATGGAGCTAGCATCATGAAAAAACACAATGCTTTTTTTCTCCCTGTCTCCCTTGGCCTCTGCCCTTCAAGCATGAATTGGCCCCTATGATATTATACTAGTGCACAGTATAATGACAGGAGCAGAGATGGTTTTCTCACTGACTCTTTGTGTTAGAATTCAAGTTCATCCATTAAAATAAAATGCAGGCAAATTGAAGATTAAGAGAAGCACTTATTTATCATTACACTGTAGAATTTGCTACGATCAGATGTGACCAACCCATCAATTCAGATGGCTTTCAATGGTTGCTAGATAAATACAGGTAATCCTTGGCTTACAACAGTTCATTTTGTGACCATTCAAAGTTACAAAAGCACTGAAAAAATGACTTATGACCCTTTTTTATATTTACCCTTTTTTATTTATTTGTTGCAGCATCCCAACGATTATGTGATCAATTCAGATGCTTGGCAACTGGTTCAAACCTATGGCTGTTGCTGTGTTCCAAGGTCATTTGATCCCCTTTTGCAATGCTTTGACAAACAAAATCAATGGAGAAGCCGGATTCACTTAACAACTGTTTTTGCTAACTTATCAAATGAAGTCATTCATGTAACAGCAGAAATTTTGGGCTCAATTGTGGACGTAAGTCAAGGACTACCTATAATGGCACTGGTAATAGAGTTATTAGTGACTATTACTTTTGCTGGCATTATGTGAAACATTGTGTGCATCTAGATCAGAGCAGAGGGACTTTTCTAGATTGCCTGGTCATCAGGATCTTTCCTACCCTCTGGGAAGTCTGAAAGAATTGCTTCAAAATTATGTAACCGGACAATAAAAACATGTACTGTGTACAAGTGAGCAGAGGGAAATCCAATTAGATTTTAATATTGTGAAAATGAACAGAAATCAAATCACTGAGTTCCCTCCAGAAGATGATGGGCTGTAATTACAGCACCCCCAAGTTCTCATGCTGCAGCATAAGTTATAGTCCTAACATTAGGAAGACTGAGGTGGGGCAAGTTTATTGCTGAATCTCCACTTGGGATATCAATGTAACAGGCATGCCTAGCCTATGTCAGTTACCAGCATATGGAGGAAGGGGGCAATTGGGGTCATAGTAAGCATTCCATATATTTACTTCTTGGTTTCATTTTCTTGTTGGTGGTTTCCAGGGGTAATGGCCTATATAGTCAAGAGCACACCGAGTAATGAAAATGATATACTCAACTCATTGGACCTGAAAAACCAGCAATGTTGAAACATGAAACATGTTCTTATTTTATTTTCTAAAATGTATTAAGCTAAACTTTGAAAGTTGTCATCTGTTACAAATGCATAAGCAGTTGCTTTTGCTTTCTTTCTTTCTTTCTTACTTTCTTTCTTTCTGTCTTTCTTTCTTTCTTTCTTTCTTTCTTTCTTTCTTTCTTTCTTTCTTTCTTTCTTTCTTTCTTTCTTTCTTTCTTTCTTTCTTTCTTTCTTTCTTTCTTTCTTTCTTTCTTTTGCCTGTTTTCTCAATGCCACTATTGTGAAAAGGTTAACATGAAAACATTTACAAACAACACTATTTATTTGGAACTCAAGGAACTGTCTCCATACCTTTTACCTCCTGGGCTTTTACCTCCAGGATTGTCGCCTCCACTCCTTCGGTTGACATTCTTGCAATGTGTCTCAGGACAAATTAGGTAACTTTGGATAGCTCTTTCTTGAACACCATAATAGTCTTTGTGTTGTTGTTGTTAAAGTGGCGGTGAGTGTTCATATTTTAGGAACTGAGCCTGAAGAATCACAGAAAAATAAACTGTTATGCCACTCCTTGGGTATTCTTCTCAGATTTCTCAGAATCAGAATCTTCAGGGTTTGAGATCTGAGGATTAGCTGGGCAAATGCAGTCCACCTGGAAAGCTCCTGGTAAGGCCAAGACTGAATAGCATTAGCCTCTGGATAAACTTTAGGATGCTGTTTGCTAACTAAAGTGTGTCCCAGGATGAAGCTCTCTTTTAGAGTTTGCATAATATCTATATTATAAACCAGTTTAAAGATGAAAGGAGTTTCACTAAAAGCAGGTTAGGATTGGATTTTGATCCTCAGCTGTCACTTGCCATTGAGAATAGCTGTCCGGAGAACATATGCCAAATTATGTATTGGCTATGTCCTTTTCTGAGTGATGGTTATCAACCCCTTGATTACATTTGGTTTTAACTCCTATGTCATTTTTTGTAGGTGTAATGTAAAGAGTTCAGAAAGGCCAGTTGATGCAAAATGCAGCGCCTAGTCTGCAAATTATTGGTGGTTATAGGGTTCACGTGATGCCAACATTGAAAGATCTGCCTGATTAGCAGGAGTCTATTGGGCAAAACTGAAGGTGTTGCTCGGAAGTTAAGGTCCCAAATGGCTTGGGAACAATTATCTGAAGGATCATCTTTCCCACCATGAACCTGTATGGTTATATAGATCAGCAGGAGAGGTCATTTTAAAAATGCCATGCTGTCAGAGACTTGCAGTATCTATCTGATCCACAGGAGAAGGTCTTCTTTTAGTGGCTCTCAGATTATGGAATGTTCTCTCCTAGAAAGTTTGTGTGGCTTCCACGCTCCCAAAATATAGAGAAGTGATAAAGGCACATCTTATCCACCAAACTTTAATTATCATCCAATTTTAATTTTACTGTCATTAATCTTATATTTCAAATACATTTTTACTGCAAATGGTGTACATTGCCTTGAGTAAGCTTCGATAAGTAAAAATTATTTAATTACTTATTGTTGACTTTAGGTTTGTGGTGTGGAATGTCAACGCCACGAAGAAAAGAATTCTGGAGCAATGTAGTAATCTTGCTTTGATTTGAGAATATTCTTTGTGATTCAGCTTAACTATTATAAAACTATGAAATGTTTGGAAGTTATTCAACTGGCTTGTGATATCATCATTTTCATGAGACATGCTTGTCAAGCAACACACCCTTTCTTGTTCTCCCTAACATACCATAAAATAAAACATGGAATGCATCTACACAAATGCCACCCCAAAGAGGAAGATTAGGTTTGGGGTGGGGATGGGGAGAGAAAGATTTGACCTCTGGGGAGAGAAAGATTTGACCTCCTGGCTTGTTATAAATGCACAGTCAAGTTCCTTGTTTTTTTCTGATTGCCTAGATACTTGGTTTTGAGAATGTTAAGAAACCTTAATGCAGAAATTACCTTATCAAGACCACACCTGTGAGACTGCATCAAGTTTTGGTCAACACATTACAAAAAAGATGTTAAGACTTTGGAAAAAGTACAAAGAAGAGCAACTAAGATGATGAAAAGGCCTGGAGACTAAAAAAATATGAAGAACGGTTGCAGGAATTGTGTTTGGCTAATCTAGAGTAAAGAAGAACTAGGGGGGATATGATAGCAGTATTCCAGTATTTGAGAAGCTGCCACAAAGAGGAGGGGGTCAATTTATTTTCCAAAACATCAGAGAGTAGAATAAAAAGCAATGGATGGAAGGAGAAAAGCAACCTGGAATTAAGGAGAAACTTCCTAAAAGTGAGGACAGTTAATCGGTGGAACAGCTTGCCTTCAGAGGTTGTGGATGCTTCATCACTGGAGGTTTTTAAGAAGAGACTGGACAGTCACCTGTTTGAAATGGTATAGGACCTCCTGCTTGAGCAGGGGTTGAACTAGAGGACCTCTAAAATCCTTTCTAGCTCTATTCTGATTCTGATTCAATGATGATAAAAGGGAGGCCTCCTTTGAGTTTAGCTTGATCCCTGCTAACTTTAGACAGCACAACATTCACAGGGCAAATCTTGTGAGCTAAATCATTCTGCCCAGTTCAAAAATGGAAATTTACTGAAATGAAACAACATAGACCGTGGCCTCTATGCTGTACTCTTGATTTACATTTGTGTCTTTGATTTTTAAATAGGAGTACTGACTCCCCCTTGGGTTTGTTCCATATATAAAGCAAATAAATCGCTTTTCATCCACAGTGTATTTTTATTGTCAAAGCAAATATTGATGGTTATAAAGTGCATTTTCTTTTTAACAGGCAAACCTAAAGGCAATTTCTTTGACTCTGTTATCAAATGGATTCAGACTAGACAAATGATACTAATGTATGTAATAATACTTTACCTAGCAAAAATTTTTGGACCCATCAAAGTTCAAGGTTCTTTACAATAATGAATACATACACAATAGGATAGATAATCTTGGACAAGACGTGTAGGCTTGTTTCCTGCTGTTTCAACTGGCTTAAAAGATGCCGCTGAGCAATGCAACACCTAGAAGTCCCAGCCAGCACATCAAACAGCAAGAAATGGCAAGAATTATAATTTATCATCTCTGCAAGGCCACGAGTTCCACACTCCTGGTTTACACAGTTTAGCTAAATAGCAAATAGCAACATTTCCGAAAATCTAGCAACATTTCAAACCAACCTTCAAAAAGTAAGCAAGTGCTGCCTCTCTGAATTATTATATTTCAAAATTATTCTGAAATCATTCTGCTGACAAATATCAGCCAGATGGATGTGCTGAGCAACAGCTTAATTTTCTTTCAGTTCCTAGGAAAAGCTAAAGGGCCTTGGTGGAATACATTAAGTGCAACTAGCTATTGGGATGTTTGCCTAATTTTGACGTATTATATAGGCTTCCCATCACCCAGGAGGCCAAAGGGAACCCATGATAAGGAGAGGATCAATTTGTGGAGACACGACCTCTGATCCTTTTGTAGATGCATTATGACATCGTAGCTGAAGGAAAACCAACAGCACCGCACTTCTCTCTTCATTTTTGACAAAAGCATTGTCAGGGTCCTGCAGATCCTTCTGGGTGACTGCACCCAAATCTAGTATAGCTACAGTATCTGCTCCCATTTAAGAACTATTGAAGACCTGGCTATTTTCATAGGGAAGGGGACCAGGAGAGTAATTGAGCCCACACTATTGGTGGAAAATGTATTTGGGACCAAAAATTGTGTTAATTGGTGGGGAGTAGTTTTTTACTTGTTACTATTCTTTTAATATTCATGCATTTGGGGTGTGGGATGGCTTAGCAGTTAAAATACTGAGTTTGTCAGCTGATAAACAGCCCGGGTTTGAGACCCAAGTGCCACACGATGGGGTGAGCTCCCATTCTTACCCCAGCTCCTGCACACCTAGCTGTTTGAAAGCATGCAGTTGAGAGTAGATAAATAGGTACCACTTTGGTGGGACGGTAACAGGATGTTCCATGAGCCTCGGCATATAGTCATGCTGGCCACATGACCATGGAAGTGTTTTCAGATAAAACTGGCTCCCTCGCCAAAGGAACAGAGATGAGCAATGTCCCCCTAGAATCAAACTTGACTAGAAAGAGGAAAACTTTACCTTTTTAAATTCATGCATATTGTGTTTTCATTCTTGTTAGCCACTCAGAGTCACACTGGTGAGATGGGCAACAATATAAATCAATCTAAGCAAGTAAATAAGTAAATATCTAACGTCAGGATATTATTGACATTGTTGATGAGATAGATAGATAGATAGATAGATAGATAGATAGATAGATAGATAGATAGATAGATAGATAGACAGACAGACAGACAGACACAAGCACCCTCATCCAAATGACTGAAAAATGAAATGGCTGCAGATGGAGATTTGTACACTTGGAACCAGTTAACTTCTCTCCAAAGCAGGCACATGCAGATGAAGCATGCAAGGTAGATTGAGTTAAGTGCTCCTTCTGTTTATTTGAGTTACACAAGTCCACTTTCCAAGCGTTTACCTAATAGAATTCTGGGGTGGAGAAGAGTGGAAAGGTTGATATGAAAGCAAAGTATGACTTACTGAGGGATTTGTGTGACAAGCAGTCACTAAATCAGATAAAATAAATTAACAGAAATTTAATTAGTTTTTATCATATCTGTCAAAGCTGACAACTCAAACCTGGAGAACAGATCAAGTGTTCCCCCAGGGAGCATTTTATTCCTCTGCCCCCAACCCTGTGTCCAAAAAAGAACCTTACATTGGAACTCTATTTATAACTTTCTACACGTCCCGAGGTTGTGGTTGGACGATTCAAGAGTTAATTTATAACTTGAACAGAATTTTCTTCTTTCAGGAGGGCAGCATGCGAGCTTACAAAATAAATTATGTCCAATGCTTCTTTAGTATCCTTCTCTGAGTAAAATCTCTGGTTATGAAGTTTGCTGCATAGAATCCTTTACCACACGTCACTGAAACTGGTAGAACCATGACCTGCAATATATTATTAGGAGTCCTACCATAGGCTAGTTGATGGTTGTTACCTAGCTAACATTAAACTCTACCACTATCAAATGGGCCAGGCTTTGCTCTGAGAAAAGACCTTCTCGGGATCTTAGGTGAGGCATTATATGGCCACCCATGGTCTCATGGTCCCACTGCAGTCACGATGATCTCAATACCACCTGCATGAATCCAAAACTTTGCTCTTTGGGGAATTCCCCCAAAGGGAGATCTGATCTTCCAAGTTCTCAGTTCATCTGAAATCTCTCTTTTCACATGAGGTTATCTATTACTGGACTGGAAAAAATGGTTCCCAACTACCTTTTAAATCAGTATAAATTAGGCAGTTTTATTAGCTATACTCCTCTCTGCTGTCACAGCCACTGAAATATAACAAAGTGAGAATCCGATTTGTATCACATTTAAGATTTGTCCTTGGGGACTGTGCAAAAAGTATGTGGCCCAGCCAGATGCTTCTTCCTTCTCCTTCTTCTTCCTTCTCCTCTTCCTCCTCCCTCTTCCCATTTTTTTAAAGCCTAAAATATAAATCTGCTAGATAGGAAATAATGCCACCAACTTATGTGACTTTTGGCTGTGTGAAATAAATTCTCTGAGAATGGGGAATCGGATACAAGCAGAATGCATGGAATAATAATGAGTAATGTATTTACTTAATGCATGTAGCAAGATTCTCATGTCTCTTCTCCATCTCTTTTCTATTTTATGTTTATATGCTTTAAAAATGCAACAGGCAAAACAACATCAGCAAAAGAGAAACACTTCATAAAGATTCCTCCCTGTACTGTTTCATCTCCCCACTCTTTTTTATTAAAAAAAAAACACCCTTTCTTTCGTATGCTGATACATTAAAGCTACATTCCATACAACTTCAAGGGCAAGTTCCTGAATATTGTTCAAAAATGCTGACAGACATAAATGGTGCAAAAGGAAATGTGTCCTTGAATGAATTGAATTTATTTGGCTGGTACTATTTTTTATCTGGCATATGTAATAAAAGCATTCTACTTTGCAGCCTGAAAAGTTTTGGAGATGAAAGAAGGTGTGATGTGATCCTGTGATGGTTGATGAGTTTGTGATGGAAGGACAATGAGATGAAAATGGTCCTGAGTATTGTGGTTTATGTATTTCAACAGTTTACAGAGGGACTACAGAGGGAATATCTGAAGGTATTAAATATATAGCACACTTCAATTCAAGTGGACTAAGTGCTTCCTATTATTTACAAACCTAAGCTAATGTGTGCTAACATATTTACATTTTTCTAAATCATCTTCATTTAAAATACAAAACAGAGCCAGGGTGAAAACAAGAAACATTCAGCATTAAGTGTGTGGATTATTATTCCTAGATTTTTATCCTGCCTGTTTATATATAATTAACTCAAGGTGCTAATACTCCTTCCTCCTTTTTTCTCCACCACAACAACCCTATGAGATGAGTTGGGAAGAGAGAAAGTGACTGGTCCAAAGTCACCCAGTTGATTTTCATGCCTAAAGTGGGCTAGAACTCACAGATTCCTGGTTTGTTCTGCATACACCAACAAATAAAGCCTACCGTGGCTTCTTTTGAGCTTATCATCCAGGCTCATAGATGTATTAGGAGACTGGAGGCTAAAACATATGATGAATGGTTGCAGGAACTGGGCTTGGCTAGTCTAGTGAAGAGAAGGACCAGGAGAGACATGATACCAATCTTCCAATATTTGAGGGGCTGCCACAGAGAGGAGGGGGACAAGCTATTTTCTAAAGCACCCGAAGGCCAGGCAAGGAATAATGGATGGAAACTGAACAAGGGTTTAACCTGAAAATAAGGAGAAACTTTCTGACAGTGAGAACAATCAACCAATGGAACGCCTTGCCCTCGGAAGTTGTGGGAGCACCATCACTTGAGACTTTCAAGAAGAGATTGAACTCCCATCTGTCAGAAATGATGTAGGGTCTCCCGCTTGGGCAGGGGATTGGACAAGATAACCCTACAAGGTCCCTTCCAACTCTGATTATCTGTTAAATCTGTATATTGGTATTGGTTGAGTTGTATCAAGGCTTGTATTGCTTTTTTTTCAGTTGTGGTAGTTTGCAGTTCTATAGCATCCTCTAGCAACTAATAAAAATTCCTTGCCTGATTTCAACTGCTTCTAAATATTCTTCTTGAACTTTATCTGGGCTTCTGCATTGTCTTCCACCCTCACAACCTTTGCCACATTTGACAATTGTGTAGAGGTGTTTTGATAGTGCCCTTTTTCTGGATTTTTTTTTTTTAAACCTACTAGTCTAGCTTCCAGTTTCTTCTAATGTCTCTTTCAGGTATTAACTAAATACAATGTACTTAGCTCTTTTTCTTTTCTTTTCTTTTCTTTTCTTTTCTTTTCTTTTCTTTTCTTTTCTTTTTTTCTTCTTTTTCTTTCTTTCTTTGACATTTGCCAAGCTCTCCAGGTTCCGTTCCCTGCAGAAGTTCATCACGTATTAAGATTGCACTTTTCTGGATGAGAAATCTTTTGAGCTTCAACTTAAATTTGCCTAATATAATGCTATTTGCCTTTTTAAACTTTTGTTTGTTGTCATTCTAAGTTTCAAATGAAGAGTTTTGAAAGCACAGCATTATAAATTGTCACTAACTTTTCAGAATTCAGAATAACAGAGTTATTGGAGGTCTACTAATTCAACCACCTGCTCTGGCAGGAGACACTATATCATTCCAGACAAATAGCTGTGCAATCTCTTCTTAAAAACTTCCAGTGATGGAGCATCCACAACTTTTGAAGACAAGGCTTTCCACTGATTCTCATTATCAGGAAATTTCTCCTTAGTTCTAGCTTGGATTTCTCTCTGATAAGTTTCCATACAATACTCTAAAATGCCATTCCGAGACTTACTTAATAATCTTAATAATCGATTCCCAATGCTGCTTTTAATGTTACATTTTTGCTTATTTCTTTTTTTTAAGTTTTTATTTTTTAAAAGAAACAAACATACACATACAAAACATAAAAACATAAAACCATCTTCCATTTTATATACATACAGTGTCTCAGTTGGTTACAAATCTTTTGTGCTATCCTTTTATAGTCATTTATTCACAGTTCATATCAACTTTCCCACTGTCAAACCAACATATGCCCACATATAAATTAGTTGTCAATCATCCATTACCAAACCATTCATTCCATCACTTTATATGAGATATTCCAAATTTTATCTTAAAATTTATGTTATACTTTCAACCAATGGCTACATATGTCTATATTATGTTTTATATCAATCTATTACATTTCTATCACAGAATTATCTAGTGTATTACATTACCATGTCTTTTTATCCAACCATCGACAAAACAAATCCCATATCATATAAAATCGCCCATCTTGTTCTCCAATTTCAAATGTCAATTTACTCATTTCAGCACATTCCATTATTTTCTTAATAGCTTCCTCCTGCATAGGTACCCCATCATTCTTCCAATTCTTAGCAAATACAATCCTAGCCACTGTTAATACATTTACAATCAAATATTTCAACTCTTTGTTGTATATTTCTGGTATAATTCCCAATAAAAAGATCTCTGGTTTAAAGTCTATATGTTGTTTTATCATTTTTTCCAACCATGTGTGGATTTTAGTCCAATAGTTCTTTGTGTCTGAGCATGTCCACCACCTATGGTAATATGAACCAGGTATCTGGTGACATTCCAACATTTATCCGATTTATTCTTAAACATTCTCGCAAGTCTCATTGGGGGTAGATGCCACCTATCAAACATCTTATACAATTTTTTTTTTGCTTATTTCTTAATGTCAGATTTGTGAAGATCATTTTTCAATTCAGTCTTATGTTAACCATCAGAAACATTTCATTCTATTGGCAAACCGTGCTTGCCAACAATAAAGAAAATTTCACACAATAATTATGCTGCATAACAGATACAAATTCAGTCTATAGGCTAGAGCAATTTTCATGATACAGTGTAATATCTGCTTTTTATGGCATGTTAATACACTGGAAAGTTATTTCCATAAACTCAGATAATCCTAATCATATGCAGGTTCCTTATTTGACAGATCAACTTATTTGCATTTACACTTTTTTTTTTTTAGTTCAGGCAAATCTTTGCTTAATTCATACATTTCACTGTTGCCGCTATAATTAAGGCTTTTGAGAACTTGGAAAGCACGAATGATCAATATTTCTCACCCTTTTCAATAAGTCGGGTAGATTTAAATTTACCCAACAAAAAGAAAAAAAAATAAACTGATTCATATATTCACAGATACTTACCACTTTGTAAATGCAGGATCAGAGCCCATTTTATGAATTAGGGATGCCAAATTCCTTCAGTTTGGCTTTTGCCCATTTTTTTCATATTTCCATTTGGTTCTTCTGTTTATAACTTTGGCAGAAAAGATACACATGAATATTCATAACTTTTGTTTTAGTGAGCAGATTTTATGAGCATTTTTCCAAGAAAAAATAAATGTGTGCACATGTATACATATCTTCTCATGCACACATTTTAGTCCATTTTTTAAGATGAAAAGCCCCATCAGGATAGAAAAAAAAATTCAAAGCATTCTTCCAAAATGTACAAATTAGATAATCTTTCTAATAATATATTGTCCTATTTATTCAGGAGGTCCAAAATCAGTCGTTTAAAATGATGATGGATTGGCCTTCTCATGAAACCCTATCATGCATTACTCACATAAAAGGTGATGTGTCCCTGAGATGTATGGCAACCCTCAAAAAACAATTTTGGAATATTCTTTTTTAAAATGTGCAGAATGCAATAGATGAGATGAGACATTTAAAACCATTCATACTGGACACAGAATCGCCCTTTAGGTGCATTAGACCAGGCTAACCTATTCCTTCCATATAAATTAGGTTTTAGCTTCCATAATCCTGCAGTTAACATGCAATTTGATATTGATTGTATGGATAGAATATCATTTAATGCAAAGATTGTTTTCTATTATGGGACTCACATATTTATGGTTCATTTTCTCAACCACAGAAGGGCCTTTACCTTAGCCCCATGTAATGCATTATGTTCAATACTCCTAGCTGGAAGATACCAAAAGGTACCATTCTCTTTACTGATATGCCCTGAGACTCAGGAAGAGTAGAAACTATTGAACATGTTTCTTTTGTAGTGCCAGTTTTACACAGAATCCTGAAATGCTCTGATTGCTCCAATCATGGCTCATAAAACAAGGTACAGTGATCAACAGCACAAGCAACTCTTACTCTCTGACATTAACCCTGAAATAGCATATAAGAATGCCAGATTTTGTGTAGTGGCACACAAAATTAGACAAAGAATACTTAAGAACAAATGAATGTGCTTGAGTAGAATAGAATAGAATAGAATAGAATAGAATAGAATAGAATAGAATAGAATAGAATAGAATAGAATAGAATAGAATAGAATAGAATAGAATAGAATAGAATAGAATAGAATAGAATAGGAGTTCTTTATTGTCCAAGTATGGTTGGACACACAAGGAATTTGTCTTGGTGCAAATGCTCTCAGTGTACATAACAGAAAAGATACATTCATCAAGAGTCAAGAATCATAAGATACAACACTTAATAATAGTCATATGGTACAATAAGCAATGAAATCATACTAGGAAACAGTCAATATAAATTGTAAGGATACAAGCGACAAAGTCATACAGTCACAAGTGAGAGGAGATGGGTGAAAGGAAGGGTGGGAGGATTAATAGTAATAGTAATGCAGACTTAGTAAACAGTTGGACAGTGTTGAGGGAATTATTTGTTTAGCAGAGTGTTGGCTTTTGGGGAAAAACTGTCTTTGTGTCCAGTTGTTCTGGTGTGCAGTGCTCTATAGCATTGTTTTGAGGGTAGGAGTTGAAACAGTTTATGTCCGGGTTGTGAAGGGTCTGTAAATATTTTCACAGCCCTCTTTTTGACTCATGCAGTATATAGGTCCTCGATTGAAGGCAGGTGGGTAGTAATTGTTTTTTTCTGCAGAATAGGGAATGGCTTTCCATCAGCACTATCCACTGGTCATTTTTTCTATGTCAGCTTCTGTGCTTCATCAGCTTTGTCAGGGGATCTATAACTGAACACATTAGATTAGTTTCAACTAATCTAATCAAAACAAAACTAGATACAAAGACAGTTTTCCCCCATGCCATTACTCTGCTAAACACACAATTCCCACAGCACTGTCTTATGTCTAAGTCTATGTAGTACATGAAGTAGGGCTGTATTACTATTCTTCTTCTCATCTTTCCTTTTCTTATTGGTATTTTATGACTATCACTTTGTTGGTTGTATCTTGTGGTTTATGACTCTATCTTATGATTTATGATTTATCATTTTGTTGCCTGTATGTATACTGAGAGCTTATGGACCAGAGACAAATTCCTTATGTGTCCAATCACATTTGACCAATAGAGAATATTCTGTTCCATTCCATTCCATTCCGAGAATGAAGCCTTTTAGCATACCTTTTTATGTATCATTCCTATTTATTTACATTTGGTTGTCCTTTGTATTTGAAAAGTATCTGTTTCCTTCTACTGGTTAACAGTTGTAATAAAGTCATTTATGGATCATTCATGTACTGCCAGTTTCATTCCCTGTTAGGCTCTTCATGCTTGCTTCACCATCCTTTTTACCTTTCCTTTCTGACTTAATTCTATTTTCATGTTGCTTTTTCAGTTCCTCTGGTTCTGTGTTCCACAACCCTGAAGTTTCAACCCTGAAACTTTTTATTTATTTTTAGACAAACATACACAAGCAAAACATAAAACATAAAAACATCTTCCAGTTACATATATAGTGTGTCGATTGGTTACAAATCTTTTGTGCATCCTCTCCATAGTCCTCACTTACAGCTTGTATAAATTCTCATATTATCAATCTAATATATATGTATACATTGTTATCATTGTTAATCATTTGACTAAACTATTATTCCATCATTTTATATGAGATATTCAAAAGTTTAAGTTAATTTATATTATAATAATTCATTACATCATCCTAAGTTCATCCAATAGTAGTATGTTTTTATATTATATTCTGTATCATTCTGTTATCCTTGTATTATAAAATTCGCTGACATATTTCATTTCCATAATTTTTTGTCTAACCATTGATAAAATAAATCCCATATCTTATAAAATTGTTTATCTTCTTGTTCTCTAATTTCAAATGTCAATTTACTCATTTCAGCACATTCCATTATTTTCTTAATAACTTCCTCCTGCATTGGTATTTTCTCATTTTTCCAATTTTTAACAAATACAATTCTAGCAACCCTGAAACTTTTAAATCCTGGAACTTCTTTCCTCATCTTCAAAACCTTACATGAGGTTTAATGACACCCAAACTGGCAACTTTCCTTTCCCTACAGAAACTGAATAGGAAATGACTGAATTAAGTTACTCTGATAAAACATTTTGATCACAATAGCTGAGCCATCAATGCTAGAAGCATGATTACCAAAGTAGTCAAATGCACCCCATTTCTGTAATAGTTCTTCCTTAAAGTTGCACTCCCTCCTTTCTCTTTAGTTCCCCCAAATCAGAAGGTGGGTCTTACACTTACATGCCAGAAATGGAGATGTGATGCTTAGCAAGAAATAACACAGATGTTTCTCTTTTCCCCTCTCAGCAAGACAGTATTGCAATTGGAAATTGAAAAAACCACAGGTTGACTTTGCTAGTGTGGTATTTTCCACTGTGCATGGCTCAGGGTTAAAAAGCACCACCACAAACCCAACATTTCCATCTCTGATGTTGTCAGGGAGCCCCTGGTACTAAAGCTGGGATGGTGATCTCAGCCTCAGAGCCGTGAACTGCAGAAGGCAAGTGTGATACCACTTGAGTCACATGGCCACTCCCTCCAGGTTTTCATGGTCTCCTGTCTCGATCTCTGCACAACAAATCACACCAGAGGCAGTTCAGAATACGTTTTGATATGGAATAAGCAAAGGAAAGGAAGGAGAAAAGACTGCAAACTTTTTAGTGTTATAAAGCATAGCTATTGGATTTACTTTGCTGAGGAAATCCAATCGAAGCAATGCCGGTAGAGGCAAGGAAAATATATATCTTGGAGGTTTAATATTTCTTCACCAGCCATAACACTGCAGTCATATTTCGAAAAATAGTTGGTTTCAGGTATACTACTCCAAGGATTTATTTTAAATGCTAACATTCTTGTTTTTAGTGAGCACTGGGAAAGAGGGGTCATCGCTATCCTGCTATGGTTCTTATGGGGAACCTGCTATGGTTCTTATGGGGTGGTCCATCAATGGGTTTAGATAATGGCCGGATAGACTAATGATGCAACTTGAGAAATGTACCTCTGAAGAATGCCCTAAAGCTGAAGGACTGTTTTGCTCAAGATGGAGAGGAAGCAGTAAGCTTATAGACAGGGCAGAGTCCCAACTTTAATGTTGTTACAGAATAACAGAGTTGGAAAGGACCTAGTCCAACCCTCTACCCAAGCAGCCCTAACTTTTCTTAAAAACCTCCAGTTTTGGATCACCACAACTTCTGAAGTCAAGCCGTTCCACTATTTAATTATTCTCACAGTCAGGAAATTTCAATTTAGCTCTAGGCTACTTCTCTCCTTGATTAGTTTCCATCCATTGCTTCTTGTCCTGCCTTCAAGTGCTTTGGAGAATAGATTAACCCCCTCCTTTGTGGGAGTCTCTTAGATATTGGGACATTACTATCATGTCACCCCTAGTGCTTGAAAAGCATATAATCCATTGATTTCTTGAGGGGTACTGCAGGACTTTCTAAAGCTGAAATTCCTGCATTGCACTCATACTCACCTTGCAATTGGTGGAGGAAGGAAGATCAGGGCGAGAAATATTTGCAAGCAGCATCCCATGGGCTGAATAGGCAATTTGGTTTAAAATGGAAAGCAATCCAGCTATGGGAAAACCATTTACAACCTCTCCTCCTATTTCTTGGGCTTGTCCCAACCTGAACTGGTTAACTAGAACTATGCTTTTTTTTTTTCATCATCACCCAGTTCCATGATTATGCCATACTTCTTGCAGATTAACTGATCAAACATTTCAAAAAGCATTCTCATAATCGCAGCCGAACACCTGGAGAGCTGAACCAGCTTGCATTCCTTATAGCACCAATCAGAAAGAATAAATAAATTATATGTCTGCAATATTACAGAAAGGTTGTAATTGCAGCCCGATCCCCCCTCCCACCCTCATTTGTTGTTGTTGGTTTTATAAAAAAAAACTCTTCCAAATTAAAAGACAAAATAATCAAGGGAATTCGTATTAAGAGGCTGGAATAATACATGCACTAGGAGATAACTCTGATTATGCAAAAAAGACAAAGCATTCCAACTATAAGTTGTGTTAAAAATAGTCTACCTACCAATTATTTTAATCCTCTGGTTGCCTAAGATGCAAATGTTCTTGGGGCAGAGAATAGAATAATATCTCTCATCTGTCTACTCACTCCCATGTACTCGGCATTGATGATTCTTCCTCATTTGCTGCCAATCTCTCTCTCTCTCTCTCTCTCCTTCCCCTCCCTCCCTCCCTCCCTCCCTCATTTAAAGATACTGCGAATGCTTTTTCTATTTCCTCCTTTCCTCCTCTTCTTCATAGTAATGCTAAATAGTGGTAGAGAGGGAGGTTTATTATGTATTTTATCCCTTTATCCTTGTAGATGATCCCAGGTTCATCCCAGGTTCATTCACCAGTATTGCCACGTAGAGTTTGCCAAAATTTTGACTAGAAACCACAAAGACACACTCATGATCCACACAGATAAAGAATCAACCATTTTGAATGATCAGCACTATATCTTCGTTTCCTGACTTTATGGAAGAACACGGGAAGTCATCTGGTGATGTGGTAACCATGCAAACTGGTGCAAATCAATGCATCTTGGAGTACAATATTCTGATTTCATATATACAGTAACAGGGATGAAAAATTCAATCTGATGTGCAGAAAGTTGCGTGGCTCTTTAAGTTAGAAGAAAACTAATCATGTTAAGATATAATAGCTATGTAGAACTATATGTATAGGTAACCCTTGGCTTCATCTACTAGGAAATAATGCCATCTAATAAAACTTAGTGTGAGTGTGTGGGGAGGTGGGGGTGGAATCAGAGGAAGTATTTCTTTATTGAAGAATTAAACTACAAAACCTTCTCCCAACAACATGGTGATGCACAGCTTTGAAAAGATGAGACAAATTCATGAAGAAAGACACCATTACAACTTCTAGTCTAGTATTTTTTAATCCTTTAATGCCAGCTGCTCAGAAGAGGAATGAGATGCTGCTATTATATTTGTCTGCTACTTGGGGGCTTCCCTTCGGAAACAGCTTGAACATTATGGAGCATAATGCTAGACAAGATAGGTCACAACTTGAATTTATTTGTTTTATTTATACTCCCGTTTTCCTCCTGGGCCCCAAGTCTGCACACAGAGATTTGCTCCATTTAATCCTTGCAACAATCCTTTGAGGTAAATCAGACCGAACAATAAAAATAGACCCCAAACCACACAGTGAGCTCCAGGGCTGAATGAAACTTGGATATAGGTCTCTGGGAATATGTTTTATTCAAACATATAAACACTGCCCTGGCCAAATATCCCAGCATAGCAAGGTCTAGACTCATGTACCTAAAAATGATACAAATATTTTATATGTATCTGTGATTCTTCACCCTGGAAATGTGTTTCACACACAATTTTTGCGAGCTGACTCAGGGCAAAGGTATTTCACCATTTGGTGCACATAAGAATGCCAAACCAGTGTTTCAGCCAGCTAATCTCTGCCCATGTTTTTTTTTTCTCACAACACCTTTAACAGGATCAAAGGGGTGGGTTTTTGCTTGTTGTGATCACACCAAAAAGGCATTAAATAACCTAATCAGCTTAATCCTTTGGGGTTTTTTACATGTAACCCAAAGCAGACTATGTTATACATGGGGTTAATGACTCCACCCAGTCAGTTGTGTGGTGTAAACTCCTAAGCTCAGTGATCTGCTTTGCATATTGGATACTTTGGGGAAAAGAGAAATGAAGAAAAGACGTGAGCCTATCCATTAGAAAACTCAATGCTGCAGATCAACAACATAGAACATAGCTATGAAAAGGCTAATAAGGTGTAGGTGGGGGATCAAATGGTGCATTTTTTTTCTTAGCTATGTAGTCAATAAGGGAAGGGAACAGGAATGTCACAAAGGCTTTCTGCAAATCTGCAAAAAGGAGTTTAGGTTGTTCCTGGAGAAATTGTTGGGGTGGGGAAAATGGAACCTTTTGACTCAATATTGTGGACATTGTTGAATTAATAAACAGATGCGACTAGCTTAATAGTTGATACAGTCCAGTGGGATGTGAGAACGAGGCCATGGAGAAGGTGTATTTTTTCCCCACCAGATACACCTCAGCAGCAGGTATTGATATTGTACCATAAAATACAATTCACTTTGCAAAGGTGAAAAGGACTCTGGTAGGATAATACTCAATTTAAGTAAGTCAAGGGCTAATCAATAAAGTCTTATTATTAATTTAAGTAAGCATTTGCCTCTTCCTCCTCATGGAATTTGTAGTTGCCCATCTTGTGGTATGCTGTTGTAATTTTAATCTCCTAAATCTTTTCAACCTCATTTATTTTTGGAAATTCAAGCTGATTCAAGCTCCTACTTCATTGAAGATTAGGGCCACTCTCAGAATTGGCCATTTGCTCAAAATGGCCTTTCCTGAAGTTCAGCAGCAACAAACCATTTCGAATATGGAGAATTTTCCAAGCCAAAAGGATCTCCATTCTCCAAGTTTGAAGTATCATGTGCTTCTGCTTCTATTTTTATATCTATCTATCTATCTATCTATCTATCTATCTATCTATCTATCTATCTATCTATCTATCTATCTGTCATCTATCTATCTATCACCTATCAATCACCAATTACAATCAATCAAGCTATGAATCACATATCGATTAGTCTACCTATCTATCATCTAGCTGTCATCTATCTGTCTATCTATTCAGCCACCTTGCCAGTCAGCCATCTTGTTTCAAGTTATCTAGATATCTAAGTAGCTATCCAGCATATTACACACTGAAATTTAAAGCTGAGTGCAGTTTTGCTAATGACCAATTAATGTAGAACACAGTTGGACAGGATGAATGAAAGCACATTTAAGTGAAGTGTATTAGAAACGAACTGATGTATTGATCCTCAGTCCAAAAGTTTATTTTGAAAGGGTGCAATGTGACACCTCTGCTGTCACTTCTGCCCTCTGTTTTAGTGATTGCTTCTGGGAAATGTAGGGTTGAATGTCTGTTGAATTAAGCTTTACCAATGAGACTCAAGGGAAACATGCTGATCAGTTATAACCAGCATTTAATTTGGAACTTACTGTTTATTTGGTATCAGTCATTGTAGTAAAGCATTATAGGATAAATGAATAATGAGCTGTTGCTTACTTAATTAACTTTTTAAAGTGTATCAGTATGTTTTGTTCATATTCTCTACCCCTCTCCCTCAGCAATTCATTGGCAATTCATTTAATATGTTAAACAATATAAACTTCCTACTTGGAATAATTCTAAGCCATATCTATCTCTAAAGACTGCCAGTTGCATTTGAGTTTTCCTTGAGTGCAGTGAGACTGCCATGAATGGTTAAATATTTTTATTGTTAAATATTTCTGTTCTGTTTCCATAGTCAATCTGCTTATCTTTCTTGCAAACCAGCTAAAACCTTGTAGAAGATTAAACACCTTCAGCTCAGATTCCACAAAGACACTTCCCTCTCTCCATTTATAAAAATAATCAGAATCTTACAGTAGGTTTTTGCTCTGACACTCGGGCTTAAGTTTAGTAAAGTTTAAGAAGAAAGTCTGCCCCCAAACTGAACTTCCTTCAAAACACAAAGAGAAGCTTCAAGTCTGCACAAGTTGTGTTCAAAAACACAAATTCATTTGCTTCCTGAGTGATCAGGCTATATTGCAAAGTACTTTGTTTTGAATTTAGCACATCAAGGCCTTGGCTCATTTTTTTCTGGTAATAAATTACATTGTGTAGAAAATTTCACTGAATTGATCTACCTGTCTGTGTGACTCAACCTTAACTCCCCAGAGCCCTGTATAGACATATATCTGTGCCAATCTTGGTATCTTGAAGCTTAGTTTATACTTTGGGACAGATAGTACTTGGCGATTCTCCTCTGCAGTTGGTATATGACCCATATAATCTGGTCTGAACATGCAGGTAACTTAAAGCCAAGCTAAAAGCATTTAATGTTGAACCACTGGGGTCAAATAATGTTCTCAAAATTTAACATAATTAACTCCAACTGCCTGTCTGCCCCAGTTTAGCCAACACAAGCAAAGCAAAGCCAATTGAAAATGTCTCCTCTTTATTAAACTCAAGCCTAAGCACTTGTCTGTCTGTGAAAACAGAGCAAAGGGAGGAAAACTGAAACTGGTGGGCAGGGGCTGAGGTTTCCATAAATCTCAGAGAACGTCAAATCTGTTTGGATTGCAAATTATTGCTGGCTAATGGTCTATTATTTTACAGCTAACGACTGCTGTCCTGAAGGTAGGATGAAGCTCATTCAAATTATGACCTAAAAGGACAGAAGTTCCTAAATACTGGTATACATGTACGTCATGCTTTATGCTTTATTTAATTAAGAATTTATATATGAAAAAGCAAGGAGTATATTTTGGTTATCCTGTCTCTGCAGAATAATAGAGCAGTGTATGTTCTGCACCGTTTTCTCATAAGGTCCTCTGTCCAGAACAGAGTTAAAAAAAATAATGTACAAAGATTCAAACACAAGGATGATGTAGTTATTTTAGTAATGTATAAAAATAAATTAAACCCTTTAAACATAAACCCTCAACTCCAAAGCTGTCTCATCCTTCCTTTTCCTACCTACTGTCTTTGGAGATGTGTTCAATATGAACACTCATGATCTGCCAATACCAGGAGGGAGTTGAAGTCTAACATATCTGAGAGGACACAAGGTGGGGGAAGTCTATCATTAACACTTAAAATAAAATAAAAAATCCTATAGGGCTTTATTGCAATTTCAAAAATACTATTTCAGAAAGAAAAACAAACAGATGTCCATCAACATTTCAGGCTGAAACTAAGCTCAGAAGAAGCATATCTTCTGAGGTCAAGATCTCTTAATTATCAATTATTGGGTAGATTTCTATAAAAATAAATAGTGAAGGTGATAATCTCTCTTACAAGCTGAAAAAAAAAAAAAAAACCTCCTGTGAATGAAGAAAATTGCTATGGGAGGACCCACAGGGCGGGATGACTAGTCCATTATAAATTGCTTTATGCCCCATTCTGAACATCTATAAAGCTGGGACAGCAAGTCTGTTAGGCAGTCAAACAAAACAAATCATGCATCCAATAACCAAATAAACAGATAACTGGGTTGTATAAATCAGACCAGAAGGGAAAGTTGTTTGAATATGAGGTTTTTTTGGAAGAATCTTTTGCTAGTATTCTCCTAAAGATTGTCAAAATAGGGCATTTAGTTATATTCAGCTGCTTTGGTTTTGGGAAAAAAGGCTTTTTGAGAATATAATTTTTTGTTAAGATTATCATATATAAAACACAAATGAAAATAAAGATAATAAGGAAAAGGGAAAAGGGAGGGGGGAAAAAGAAAGGTGAAGGATAAGGGTAAAGAAAAAAAGCATTTGACAACCAACTTTTCCAGCATAGCAAAAAGTACAAAATAAAATTACGGCCTCAACTATTTACTTTTACAACTTAGTAAGTACCAGCCGTTTCCATAACAACAACTCATTTCATCAGCAAAAACCCAAAATCAAGAATTCAGTTTTTGTGTGTGTTGTGCACAAAGTCCAGAAGTGATTTCTAAGGAGAAACAAAACTGTCTATATTAATGATCTGATCAAACAGTTAATTTTGACATCTCTGCTAGTTCCATCCATTTTTTCTACCCATTCTTCCATCATAGAAATTGACATAGAAGAAGGAAAAAAAATCTTACACATCTTTTTTTAAAACTTGAAGTATCAAGTACGTTTTTCTTTCTTTTTATTTTAGCACTTTCAATTTTTCTTTTTCTTTTTTCAGTCTTTATTTATTTTTTCTTTCATCTATCTTGGTGGTGAACAAATTTGACAACTTTAAGACCTGTGGATATCAAGTCCCAGAATTCCTCAGTCAGCTATCCCCGCTTGGAAATTCTCAGAGTTAGTCTATAAGTCTTCAAGTTATCAAGACTGAACCCCTTATCTATGTTCCAACAATTATTAGCTTTTGCTAGTTGTTTTCTTCCTTATTTTAAAAAATAAGTTATTCCAAAAACAAGGAGGTGACAATAATTTAGAGCGAGGAATTTCAATTTTCCTTGTCAGACTTTCCATATTTGAAGGGGAGACACACTATATTTTTCATGAACTTTTTCATCTTAGTCTTCCTGGGCAGAGGAACTTTTAACAACTGGCCTTTGTAGATTTTCATTTTTTGCACAAAGTAGTCTGAGTTGTCATTTTGGCATCCAAGACTTGGATTAAATAATAAAATAGCATAACCTAAAATGAAAGGAGCAATTGAAAAACCCCAAAGAGAAAATTTCGACAATAATAAAATTGAAAACAAAACAAAAAAAGCCTGTTTCAGCTCAGCTTTAAATTATTATGCACGTGGCACTTTAGTGTGTTAAAATTTTACACATCTTGAAAAATATTAGTGCATCGTTCTATTCACCCCCTCTCCAGATCAAAAATAAAATATAAAAAGTCTACATAAATCATGAAGTCTCAAGTGATGGCACTCCCACAATTTCCAAGCTGTTCCATTGGTTGATTGTTGATTGTTCTCACTGTCAGAAAGTTTCTCCTTATTTCTAGGTTAAATGTCTCCTTGTTCAGTTTCCTTCCATTATTCCTTGTCTGGCCTACAGGCACTTTAGAAAATAGCTTGACCACTTCCTCTCTGTGGCAGCCCCTCAAATATTGGAAGACTGCTATCATGTCTCCCCTGGTCCTTCTCTTTACTAGAATAGCCAAGCCCAGTTCCTGCAACCGTTCGTTGTATGTTTTAGTCTCCAGTCCCCTAATCATCCTGGTTGCTCTTTGTACTATTTCTAGAGTCTCAACATCTTTTTTTATAATGTGGTGAACAAAACTTGATGCAGTACTCTAGGTGTGGTCTTACTAAGGCTTTATAGAGTGGTATTTGTACCTCCCATGATGTTGATTGTATCTCTCTGTTAATACAACTTAGGATTGCATTAGCTTTTTTTGGCTGCTGCTGTACACTGCTGGCTCATATTTAGCTGGTTGTCCACTAAGACTCCAAGATCCCTCTCACATTTACTGCTATTGAGCCTGGTTTCACTCAGTCTATATGTGTACTTTTGGTTTTTCTTGCCTAAGTGTAGGACTTTACTTTTCTCTACATTGAATTTCATTTTGTTAGATATGGCCCAGTGTTCTAGTCTGTCAAGATCCATATGGATCTTGAGCCTATCTTCTTGGGTGTTAGCTATTCCTGCCAGGTTAGTATCATCTGCAAATTTGGTAAGTTCCCCTTCTATTCCCTCATTTAAGTCATTAATGAAGATATTGAAGAGTACTGGGCCTAAGACAGAACCTTGTGGCACCCCACTGCTTACTTCCCTCCATGTAGACTTAGACTACTCGTTGAGTATGGTTTGTCAGCCAGTTGCGAGTCCATCTAGTGGTGGTGCTATCTATTCCACTTTTTTCTAGCTTACTAAGAAGTAGGTTGTGGTCTATTTTGCCGAATTCCTTGCTGAAATCTAAATATATTATGTCCACAGTATTTTGCTGGTCTACTAATTTAGTCACTATGTTGAATAATGAAATAAGATTGGTTTGGCATGATCTGTTTTTAACAAACCCGTGCTGACTGCTAGTTATTACTTTACTTGTTTCTAGATGTTGGCAGATCTGGTTTTTTTTAAAATTATCTTTTCCAGTATCTTCCTGGGTATTGATGTTCGGCTAATTGGTCTATAGTTTCCTGGGTCTGTTTTTTCCCCTTTTTTGAAGATGGGAACCACATCAACTCTTTTCCAGTCCTCTGGTAGTTCCCTGGTGCTCCAGGATTTTTGAAAGATGTGGTGCAGTAGTTCTGAGATTACCGTTGCCAGCTCCTTTAAAACTCTGGGATGTAATCCATCAGGCCCTGGTGATTTGTTTTCATCAAGATCAGACAGGTGTTCTCTTACTATTTTTTTTGCTTATTTTAACTTTTATTTCTGGTCTGTCTTTTACAGTTATGTTTTTGGTGGGTTGAGCTATAGTTTCTTTTTGCGTGAAGACAGAGGCAAAGAATGAGTTAAGCAGTTCTGCTTTCTCTCTGTTGCCTGTTACTTCCATGCCATCTTCTCTCTTTAGTGGACCAACTGTTTCCTTGATTTTTGAAATATGATTATAGAATGACATGATGGAAGCTGATTCATTTGAAAAAATGAATCAAGCAAACGTAAATTCATTTACACTATAAATTCACTCGCCAAAACCAACACCAACCATAAGAACCTCCGTTGTCGCCCTGACCTAACCATACAGCAACGTGCCCGCTCCCGTGTACTCCGCACTGAACTCAAAAACGTCTAGACAATGGAGAGAAGGACCTGTACATTGACTACCATGCTGAATGTATCAAAAGTAAGCCACACAACCCGCAACTCAGCTTTAACCCTCAACCACAACCCTACCTCAACCGATCCACCATCACCCAAGACTAGGCATGCACGCCCCTAACTACCTCAATTCCAACTACTACTGGCCTTAAATGCAAACTACTCAATGCAAGAAGCCTCGTGAATAAAATACCTGAATTTTTCCTCCTACACTATTTTTCCTCCTATGGCTAAATTCGACATTATATTTGTCTGTGAAACATGGCTCAATGCATGTCTCCCTGACTCCATTACCACAGTAAGGGACTATCATGTTTACCGATCAGATCGTGAAATTTGTAGAGGAGGTGGTGTTGCTATCTTCTATAAAAAGTCCTTACATCTAAAAAATATCCAAGTTACCCAGGAGCTTGCTCTTCCTGAGACCATCATCTGTGAACTATCCTTAAATATCACAATTCGATTCTTAAAATGATTGGGCCAAACAAAGAATTACCATGTCTTAAATAAACCAATACATATTTTATCTTGGATCTAATGATCCTTTTTTTTAACAGATGTATTCAAATATATACTCTTGGGAAGACAACTAGTCAAAATATTTCTTTTTTTAAAAATTTACAGTACTTTGTTTTCTTATAAGAAAAATCTGAAAGTAAAAAGCTTATTTCTATCCTAGAAGATATGCTTAATTTAACTCGCACAACTACTCTCAGATAATAGCTTGCATCTGTGTGTATTTTTATGTGTGTATTTTTATGGCTTACAAAAAGTATACAAATTCCCATACTAAGCTATGCTCTTCCTCTTTGGTTGTAATTTTCTTAGCATGATAGATTAATAGCTCAACTTATCAACAACTTTCCCTTTCTTCCGTATTGGGTTTAAGTGGTTTAATGCCATCAATTTCTAATTTTCTTCTGTATAGTTTAACAGATGTACTCCTCAGTTTGGTTAGTAGATAGCCAGAATTAGTACATTGCATGTGTGTGTGTGTGTGTGTGTGTGTATTACTACACACACACACATCTGTCTGTCTATCTCTCTCTCTGTGTGCATCCATGTACATATGTATGTACGTATGTATTACTACTATATATACATATACTATATAGAATATATATGTATGTGTATAAAAGTATATATAGTATTTTTTCTTTATTGAATTCATATCCAAATTAGTAGAAAATATAGCTTGACAACCTCAATCAAACCAAAGCTACATTTTCAAAATAGCATTCTGAGTTACTAGTTATACTGGAAACAACTGGCTTCTTATCAGGGAAACTTTTAGGGTATCTGAATTTCTTGAAAATTTAATGAGAAAACTGTAAGGTTATGTTTTTCAGTGATTTGCATGCACTAACTATATTCATATTAGTCTGAAGATCATCTTCTGGGCAAACAGATTTTCCTAAAAAGGAATAGGAATCTGATTCACTTAAGGAGTGTGAATGAGCTATGCCAATCCCATTCCCTGTTCATGTCGGAAATCCCAAGGTGTTTTTGGATTGAAAGGACTAGGTAGTGACATCACTGTTGCCCAAGGTCTACACGGTTGGGGTCTCCTTTCATGATTTATGCAAGTGAGAAGGGGTGAAGACCACTTTTGTTATTTCTACTACTTTATGAATTTGATAGGCCTAAGTCCTCAGTAAAACATTAGAAATACTTGTAAAATCTCTCTCGTTTCATAATGTGTTCATAATGTATCTGGCCCATGGGGTGCTTAGATTGGGGGCCACCCTGGAAACAGTGAAGGACCAGCCCACAGTGCCTCTGCTAGCAAAAACAGAGTTCGGGAGGGCTGTGCATGGCCCTCCTGAGTTATGTTTTTGGCTAAAATAGCCTCCTGCAGCCCTCTGCCAGTGAAAACAGAGCTTGGGAGGAGCTCCATTTTTTGCTGGCAGAGTGCTTGGGCCACCACAGGTGCCTCTGACATGAGTGACATCGAGCTGGTCACGTCCATTCTGGCCACGCTCACCCTGGCCATGCCCATCTGGCCTCCCGAGGTCAAACACAACCCTGATGCATCCCTCAAGGAAATCGAGTTTGACACCCTTGTTATGTAGTAACTTGTTAAGTTCTATAGCAATGTTCCCAGGACAATTCTAAGAAATTGATATCAAATCATACATCAATATCTCATGCAGAATCAGAAATCTCCATTTTTGAAATAGTATAATAGTGGCAGGGCTACCATATGTGGGCTGCAAAATTTCACATCAACACCAGATGGCAACAAAGAAATACAGAAGTCCTTAGTGATGTGATGCCATCTAGTGGTAGTTAAAAGATATGCATCCAAAATGTAAATAAAATGCAGAGGATTCCTTCATAACAAGATTTGTTTCTTAAGTAAGTTGTAGACTTTGTCAATAACCACACTTTGCATACAGTGTATCAATGCACATAGCATTGGAATGCAAATATTAGCTTTTTCACCTGGATTTCACCTACATAAAGCCCTAGTGACTTGGTTCCTTGTTAATTACAGAAATGGTTACAGAATTACAGAAATCTTTATGGATTTCAACATCTTCTTCTGTTTGGGCCACAATGATGGCCTAGTGTTCTGTTCAGACCACATTCACTTGCACCTCTGATTAGTGGATTCCATACGTTTTTGTTTTATTTTTCTCTTTGTGGGTGAATTTTTGAAGAGGTTCATTGATATGCTAGAGGTAGAAAGGGAAAGAACTCTAGTCAGTTTCCTCTGACTGAAAAAAAGAAGGAAAGTCCATGTTTTCTGTTCCATCAGCAACCTTGTAAAAAGAGAGAAAGGGAGAAAAGAAAGGACAAAAGAAAACACAAGTTATATCACCCTTCCCATCCGCTGGGCAGAACCCTAATTTATTTGTTTTTGGTGAACTTGTTAAAAAATGCCATAGAGAAAAGTGAAAGAGGTGACATCTCTGGCACAGTGTGCAATAGCCAATTAGAGTCAAGGCATTTGCCTACAATGGAATGAAGCAAACTAGACTGGACAGAAACACTTATGTTGGCACAAATGTTAGAATACTGCTTTTGATGTGTAGCAGGAAAAGATGGGCAGAGATTATCTTCCTGGTGAACTAGGCTAGGTGGAGGATGATATTATGCATTGATGCCCTCAATAAATGTTCAGTAGTCTGTATTCACATTGGATCGAGTTGGTTGTGTGGATCAGTCCTAAAAATGAAGTTTATGTCTGACACAAAGGCATAGGGAAACTTCAGCAGAAATATTGAAAGATTAAAGCGTGCGTATGTATGTATATATGTATGTATGTATGAATTAATGGCATAGAAACATCCAATGATATAAGACCGCTCTAAAATATTTATTTTGGGCATCTTTATAACACACAGACACACACACACGTATCACTCACTCACTCACACACCATGCACGCATGCACGCACACAAAACCACACATCAATGAGAATTGGGCCCAATTAGTCTGAGCCAACTCCAGTGAATCTCTTGATGTAACAGTTTGCATAGGACAATGCTCTTAAATGTTCTAACCTTTTGCCTCTAATGTTTTAATTTTTCCTTTTTGAATAGAAAAAAAAGCTATCAATACATTTTAAAAAGGCAATCTATTTTTAGTGCTCTTGGGATTCATTGCTCATTTGCTAACAGGGGGGGAAAATGGTCCAATGACCTAATAACCAACCAGAAAATAAAGCTGGAAAGATTGAATCTGGGAAGCAGAATCAAATTTATGACCTTTAAGAACATTTACTGAAAATAAGAGCTTTGTGCCACGATCTAAATGTTTGGTTATAATATTAATAGCTTTAGGAGACAGCCAGCTCAATTTTGCCAATTTTTTTTTAATGTTAAACTAAAAGGCCATAAATGAAAAATGATGGATTTTTAAAATATTCTTTCTACACAGGGATTCTAAGCAACTGCTCACAAAGGCAATGATCTGTTTGCAAAAATAGGGGGCTTATTTTAAAAATCAATCTGAACTTTATCTCTCGGCACATGCCCTACAATCAAGTCTTATTTAGGGCCAGTCTTAAAAATGCAAATGACTTCCCCCTGAAATGAATGTTAGCTTATAAACTTATTGTAAAGGTTGCTATTAAAGGCCTTAGGCCAGGCATGTCAAACTTGTGTCGTCACAGCGTCATCACGTGACGTATCATGACTTTTCCCCCCTTCGCTAAACTGCAAACCATCTAGACCAGGGCTGTCAAACTCCCAGCCTGCAGGCTGGATGCGTCACATGCTGGCCACAGCCATGCCTGGTTTAGCAAAGGGGAAAAAAGTCCCGATACATCACGTGATGCTGCCATGATGATGTGAGCTTGATACCCCTGATCTAGACAATACACACACAAATTACCAATATTGGTGCTCCACTGGGCATGCTTAACCAATTGGCAGCCATAATCATGCATGGGAGTAATTGATATATTCTCTGCACAGTCTTGCAAACTTGCCAATAAATGTATATTTCTTCAAATCCAGATTATGCATCAGCTGCCGTGGTGTCATCTAAGGTGTTAGGCTGTGCACACTTAATCCCAAGGAAGAAAGGTATCTAAATTCACAGGGGATTAGAGGTGAATGACACAGCCTCTGTTAAAGACTTATTTGAAAAGAAATGCCAAGGTATAAATCAAATAAATAAATAGTTCAAGAAATAAACATCTTCAGCTTTCCTTTCATGTTACATCCACTTCTGCTTTAATCTGAAGTTTTTTTAAAAAAATATCCAAATGGAGATTTGCATTTGTGCTGATATTTCATTTGCTCAGTGCCATGTTTATTAGCCCTAAATTGTTGTAGTAAATATGCAACTATAGTAAATATTATTAAAGATCAGGCATTTAATCCCACCAGGCTCAATGTTGACTCAGCCTTCCGAGGTGGGTAAAATGAGGACCCAAATTGTTGGGGGCAATATGGTGACTCTGTAAACCACTTAGAGAGGGCTGTAAAACACTATAAAGTGGTATATAAGTCTAAGTGCTATTGCTATTTAATATGTATATTGGAGAATTACAGTATATTTTATTCCAGGGAAAGAATTGTCTAACTTAGTACCTCTTGAAACACAGCTCTTAACAAGCATCTGCATTGTTCTAAATATTTTTTTTCATGCTTTATTTCATCAGCAAATGAAAAAGTGAGAATACTCAGAAAATGCCAAGCCTGGCAAAAATTGATTTTCATACATTATTTGGAGAGACATGATCAGTATGGTTTTCACAGGAATTGGCAAAGCATTCTTACATGAGACTTGTTCAAGCTTATCCCAAGAAATCCACCAGAAACTCGACTTCCAATTTCTAGACCTTTATTTGACCTGAAAGGTGAGTCTACCATAAATGCTTGGAACATAGGTTATACTACGCTAATCACATTAGGAAATATTCTAGGTACTAAATTCCCAGTAATACTGAAAATTGTGGTTGGATATACCTTTCCTCAGAAATTATTCACGCCTACTTTGAAGCTATTTTTCTGTTGCTGTCACTTTCTGGTCTCATTAAGGAGTGTGAAGCTAAACACATCAGGGTGTGGGTGCGTATGTGGAAAGGATACCACACCCATCCTTAAAGGTTGTGATCATTTTGAGGGAATTATTTGTAACCCTGGGAACTAGTTCCTTTTTCATAAGCTTGATGAACAACCAAACCTGTTCTGGATGAGTATTTCAAAACTCAGTGGCAGTTAGGTCATATCTCACGAAGGTCACCACGTGAAGCACCTGTTCTGACTCAGCCTTAGCAGAAGCAAGAAACAGACTCCTTGTCACAAAAACCCCTCTTTATTTACCTCTTGTGAATTAATTGCATTCACCCACTGAAAACTCCAGGCAAGAGTCCTGCAAGGAGATCTCCAGCAACAGATCTTATCAGTTCCTTGTGATAATTGCAAGGCCTTGAGCTCCAAGCCGAAAGGCTGCAAATTAAGTTCTGGCAAGCAGCCTTTGAGGCACAAAACACAATGAGAAAAATCTCCAGAAATAGGAACTGTTGTCTTCTACATCAACCACTCCCCTTTCTATTTATTCTCCAGCCAGGGAGGGGCCATTCAGCGTCCACACTTGCTTTGCCTCCCAAGTCAACTCCTTGTACCCCATTGGTCACCTCTCCTAACTGCTCTGCGCATATGTGCATCTGGAACAGGCCCCAGCTGTTCCTCCTCCCCACTCATCTCAGCATCCAAAGGCAGCTGCCTCTCTGGTGGCTGGGAAATGTTAGACGGCCCTGGTTCCATCTCTGTATCTGATGCTGAGCATCCATCAGAGGCTTTCCCAGGCTCCAGAACTGGCCCAGGTTCTCCCCCCAACCTCCTCCTCATTTGAGTCTGCCACAAGCTCTGTTAACAGCACCTCTCTGGCACTTCTCTGAGCTGAATCCACCCTGCATCAATTTTTCTGGAGAGACTGGCCATCCAATTGAATTGTCCCAAAGTTAAGAAGATGGCTTCGGTTTTGGATGTTTTATTTTTTCTTCTCCAGTAGCAGGCATGCTAATTGCTTTGCATAAAGTCTGAGACTTATTTGTTTTAGTAGAAAGACTTTAGGAAAAGTGGGTTACAGATGCAGTGTCCTCTTCAATTTTGTTGCCCAAGGAGGGGGAGGGGAAAAAAATCTTCTTTCCCCACCCTAGGACTGTTTGGATTTTAATAGTGTAATTTTGAAATATTTAGTACTCTTGCTGTATTGATATTTAAGCTCCAACATAATTTTTCCTACATTCCCACATCCGTTTATTGTTATCTTTATTAAGATCTTTATATCTATCATCTATCAATCTACCATCAATCTCTTTCTCACCCATCCATCATCACAAAATCCTCCCAAGCTCTTATTCTCAAACTGGGGTTCCTTTCTCCTGTATTCTAGTCACATTCAGTGCGATCTGAACAGTCTGAAATAAATTAATTTGACTGATGGGGCTAAGCTTCCAAACTTTGTAAAATGAGCTGAAAAATCATTATGGACAAAATTCTACTAATCTAGAATAGAATAGAATAGAATTTTTTATTGGCCAAGTGTGATTGGATACACAAGGAATTTGTCTTGGTGTAAGACAAATTCCTTGTGTGTCCAATCACACTTGGCCAGAGTAAGCACCATGAAATAGAATGGCGTTTTTTAGAAAATATGTTAGACCCATTTGGTCTAGTGGTTAAGGCACCAGGTTAGAAAGTGGAAGACCTCTCTCAGCCCATCGCACTTCACATTGTGGGGTAAATAGGAAGAGGAAGGTGTGTTGGATATGTTTGCTGCCTTGAGTTATTTATAAAAATAATAAAGGCAGAATGCAACATAAACAAACAAACCAATAAATAAATAATGAGCTGAAAAATAAAATGTTAAAAATCTCAGCAACTAAAGGAAAGGGTTTTTGAAAAAAAATGTCAAATATCATGTTATTTAAAATCTGGAGAAAAGCAGCTTGGACTTCAATTCAGTTTAAATGAAGTAGAAGGTAGTTGTTTTCACTTATGCAGAAATTACAGATTCGCTATCCGCCTTCAAAAATCACAATCATATGTGCCATTAAGGGATTATTTGACAACTTTCCATGGTAATGGATCACAATTTCCTCACTGTAGTTTAGATAATGCCAGCTGATGCAAAGTGCTGTCAGTGTTAGTCTCCAAATGATATCCAATATTGCTTTTGTAATTTCAGCACTTAAATGGCTGGAGCTATTAGATTAAAAAAACAACAACCTATCAGATATGCTGTACTTCTGTATCTTAAATTAAGGCTTGATATGCACAATATTAAAACAAACTGTGACCATCCTGGGGACAACATTTTTCAAGGGACACCCAAGTCTTTTGAGTGAGTAATTCTTCAATTTGTACTGTAAATTATGGGGAAACTGATAATTTATGGGGGCCAAATTACCACTGCTTGGGGATGTTTTAAACCTGGATTTAAATGATAACAGGGACCAATATCTAGCTTGATTTTAACTGGGGGGGAAGGAGTAAGAATCTCCAAGTTGCTTAATTGAAATATCAAAACTGTGTTATTTCTTGCAGTACCTAGAGAAACGAAGAGCCTTTTCATCAAGACAAGTTGAAATTGATTGGACGGCATCAAATTCTGAACTCCTTTGGTTGCTATAAAGGCACTGATGGAGAGGCAAAGTCATATCACACGCATGTTTTAATGCTAGACAAGCACAAACGCGAAAGAAATATAGTATTTGTTACAGGTAGTTCTTTTTTTTTTTTTTTTGTAAATTTTATTTGAGTTTTCACAAAAAGAAAAAGAATACAAATAAAACATCTTTTTTGAAAGTAGCGTAATCCCGGGTTACATTCCTTCGTACAGACACAAATTCAAGTTCATGCTCATTTTTATATTCTATTCCATATCTTATTACTATTTTACATTATCTGCATAGCTTCTCCCCTCTTTTAATTTTATTTTAATTATCTCATCTCAATTCAAATCATTATATTTGTATTTTTTTGTCTGTCCTGTTTCAATTATCTATTATCTTTTCTCATTAAACAAAATTTCTCCTGTAGTTACTGATTGGAGTATGACGCCTTTATATCTTTTAAGTTTATCTATTTAACCCTTATTTAGGCTTCAAGATATACCCTAAAGTTATAACATTCAATATAATACATAACTTCCATTTGGATTTTGCTTGGTACATTCTTAAAATACACACTATATTCTTAAAAAAAGAAAAAAATATATATGTATGTAATTAAAACAACACATTCCATTCCAATTCAATTCTATCATTAATATTAATATTCATTAAAGTCTTAACTTCTTTAACATTACTTTTCAATTAAATATCATACTTCTATGGGAACAATTATAACTTTCTATAATTAATTCCCCCCCTCTTCACTTATATTTTATAAAACATTAACTAATTAAAATGTTCCCGTCCCTTCCTAATTCAATTTTCTCATTTATTTTATTTCACTTATTTTATTAACAAACATTTCTCTAAATTACACTAACTATTTTATCCCTCATTTTAATCATACATTGTTTCCAATTTTCTAAAATTATTTCTATTACTAATATAACAATACAATCTTATGTACCTTTTTCAGTTAGATTTTCACCCATTATCTCTAAATAGGTCCTGTTTCTCTATATCTTGCTCCGGTCCTTTGTAACTTCTTTCAATTTCCTTCTTCCCTCTCTTCTTCTCTCTCCCCTTTTTACCCCCTTGTCTCTCTACCTCTATTTCTCTCTTCTGTATTCCCCTTTTCTGTTGCTTTCCAGTATTATACTTATTTTTTGAATTATTTTTCTTTTCTTTGGTTGTTTTTTTTTAATCTTAAATTCTCCATTCTCTTTCCCCCCTTTCCTTTTTCTTCCCCACATAAAAGTACTTGTTCATTAAAGATGGCTTCTTCTTTGTCCCAGTCTTCTTGTTTTGCAGACATTTCTTGTTGTTTCTCATAGTTCCAAATATCCATTTCTAAGAATTGAAAAACGAAGCCAAAAGAACCTCTCCCTTCTTGTGCATCTTCTTTGTACTTTTTAAGTTCCATTTTCAATTCATCCAGAAGTGGTGTCATTGTATAATTTTTTAAACAACCACCCGATTAATTTTAGTCATTCAAATGTAATAACCAAGAATCCAAAGATCACCAAATAATCCAAATACATGCAAGCTGTTTCTTTTTGCTCTTTTTTTTCACTTTCTCTTCTTGGGGTTACTGTTTAGTTACAAAGTTTCAGTTAAAATGTATCTTTTAGAAGTCTTGTTGAAGTTTTACTGTAGATTCTTTTTAATTCCAGGCAGTCTCCTCCCTCTTCCAGATCATGCCCTTATTCTTTTTCTCTCCCTTCCTGCTTATGAAAAAAAATTTTTTTAGTGTCCAGAAATCTTTATTATCGCTTTGGCATTTTAGTTTATTTTCAGCTTAATTGCCTATTGATGTCAAAGCGGATTTTTCCGATTTCTTATTTAAGTCTCTTAGTTGTCAGTATAGGGAAGGAGAGAGAAGAAAAAAAAAGTCAAACCTTTCCCTTTTCACTTTCCTTCGCTGCTCCCGACTCTTCTTTGGGAACGATGTTATTTTTTTGTAAGTTTAAATTCCAGGGTACCTTAGTTGTTGCTTTTACAATTTAACCCGGTCAGCCAAAACTTTCACTTCTTATCTTCCTCCTGCACATTCTTTTCTAGTCGAGTTCTTCTTTGTGGTGGCCTTTTCTGACCACCGCTGCAACCGCCTTCGGGAAAGGGAGTAATGGCCAGCTGAGGAGGAGAGATGTGGCTCTCTACGGGGTGGCTTAGCCCAGAAACAAGCCGGCTCGGGGCGCTCCAGTGGCGAGCCCAGACCGAAACCGCACACGATTGCGGATTTCTGTCTGTCACCGAAGAGACTTCAAACCGGAAGGTTACAGGTAGTTCTTGACTTACAACAGTTCATTTAGTTGAAGTTACAACAGCACTGAAAAAATGACATGACCATTTTTCACATGACCATTGCAGCATCTCCATGGTCACATGATTAAAATCCAGATGCTTAGCAATTGGCTCATTTTTGTAATTGCAGTTCCAGGGGTCATGTTTTGACCTTTTGCAATCTTTTGACAAGCAAAGTCAATGGGGAAGTCAGATTCACTTAAAATCCCTGTTACTAATTTAACAACTGCAGTGATTCACTTAACAACTGTGGCAAGAAAGATCGGTAAAATGGGGCAAAATTCATTTAGCAACCGTCTCACTTAGCAACAGAATTTTTAGGCTCAGTTGTGGTCAAAAGCCGTCTGTATTTACAAGCCCGATTTTTAAAGTTCAGCCAGCATTTCCAGATACCAGATTGAAACACCTACACAGAGACTGCAGGAATGTATTTTGGCATCATTTTAACGCAACCAGATTAGGTTTCAATTGAGCATTGCAATGCAAGACATAAAATTTAAGAGGAAATTTTCCTGGAGCATAAAAATCACAATTGGTCCTGCTATGTAAAATGATGAAATAAAAGTCTATTCAATGCAATGACTGTTGGGCTGGTGATTGTTTGGTTTTGCTGCATTTCATTTGCAATGTAAGGTAGTATAAAGCCAAGTTGGTTTTTCTTCCATCGAGGGCAAATGCTTACCATATAATAATACAAATCCTCTATGTTTCTATGTTTGGCCTTTGGCTAACCCAGATGGAAACCCGCTTATTTATTTATTTATTATTATTTGCTAATTTTCTAATAAAAAAACACAATCCTTTTAGCCAGTGGTGGTATGCTACTGGTTCAGACCAGTAGTAAAAAAAAAAAAAAGCCAACGATCAGCTGAGAGGAGGAAAATAATCCTCCAACGATCAGCTGAGAGGAAACGAAGAGAAAAGCGCAGGATTGCCCCCCCGTGCTTTTCTCTTCTTTATCCTCCCAGCAGATTGGCGCGGCAGAGCCTCAGCTGGTGTGGGGAAATCTGCGTGCCAGTGTTAGGCAAAGCACACCCACCAAGCCACGCCCACCGAACTGGTGGTAAAACAATTTGAATCCCACCACTGCTTCTAACAGTTTATACAACACTCAATTAAAAGCACAAATAGAGTGTTGTCCCTGTCAGATTCAGTATCAGAGAACTCCAAAACAAGAACAAGCAGAAATCAAACAAAATATCAAAATGTCTCCTGTTGACTCATATAGTTGCACCCCCAGTTTTTTCAGAACAAAGCTTTGGAATAGAATCAATAAGGTAATCAAATTAGTTCTTAAGTATAAGAATAAGAGCTGCAAATCCAAACTCCTGTCAGAGTTCTATCAATACACATCTGTCAGAAACAGACAGGAAACAGAAGGGCACTGTGAGCTGATCAGAATAGTTTCTTATTGTTACTTGCCTATTTACAAGAATCTAGCCAGACTATACTCAAAGACTATACTAAGCTCAAAGGATTATTTGGAATGGAGGGAGATGTCGGGTCTCTGTTGCTTCCTCTTCCACAAGGATTCCAGGTTAGCCAGACTCTTAGTAGCTCCAAATTCTGACACAATGCCAAAGACCCACTGAACCCTACTTGGCTTGGCGGCCATATTAACTCATGCTGGTTTAGAATGCCAATCACACAACATCCAAAACCAAAGACTGAGATATATGTAACAATCTGTCCTTCTGTCAGCTGTGCCTCTGTTCTTGGAGGCTGACACTTCCATAGCAAACTCTTAGTAGTGAAGTCCTACTACAGGCTGAACTGTATTTGAAGGAAAACCTCATTGGTAAATCTGGTAAAAATGAAACAGTCAGCCTGGGATGAAAATCCCTAGGCTTGATTCAACCTCTGATTTGTTGGCATTTCTAAAGAGGAGATCAAGAGCTGAAGTGCAGTAGAAATGAAACCAGACGCCTTTAACAAAAGCAGTGGGAGGAATGTTGAAAATATAGTCACCTGATGAAGTGCCTGTTTACCTAAGATGTAAATCAGGGATAGTTTTCTTTTCTTCTAATTCTCAAATATGCCTTTGGCACTCCGTGGGAGGGTCTTTGGGCTGGGTTCATTCCAGGGTACAGAACAGACCAGCAGCCCCTAGAGATGCTGCCAACATTTCTATTTAGCTGATTTGCAATAAGAATTTGTCCAGCTCATCACATTTGGCTGCATTTCTTTAAAAGAAAAAAAAAAAAAAAACCTGCTATCCTGCTTGGATTGTAACCCAAGCTGGTACATGTAAAAAGCTGCCACAGCAGAAACCCATGTATAGAAGCATACTTATCATGCTATTCTCTTGGGGCTAAGTAACATTAGATATCGGGTCACTCGGCTATAGAGACAGTTCCAGCTCGGTTGCCTTGGGTCTGTATAGCAGAACACCTTGCTTCTGAAGACGCCAGCCACAATTATTGGTGACAATCAGGAAATCTGTTGTCTAGACCACAGTCACCAAACCCTGAAAGTTCAAAATGCCCAATAGATCCAGTGATCGAAACCTAGATTGATACATTGTTTTCTGAAATATTGGACCAATCTGTCTCGCTTAGCCCAACATACCTCACTGAGATTTTGTTGTGAAGAAAACAAGAGAAGAAAGCATTATGCACCCTGTTTTGACTTGTGCAAAATAATGGTTGGTGGTAAATCCAATGCATCCTTAAATAAATGATAATTAGCTCATTGTCAGAGCTGAATTAGTAAAAAGGAGGTATGCTGGGATCAATATACAGCTAGCACAGATATGACCCAACCTAAGAAACATAATATCCATTCTAGGGCAGAATATGCAATCTGGTGGGATGGTGAAACACAGGTTATGACCTTTTACATGATGTATACGAAGAGCTCCCAAGGGTGTTCAAAACTGAAATGTTATGGCAATGAACATGGTGAATGACTGGCAGATATTACATGTCAAGAATGCCTTTCCACGGGGGAAGACAGGCTTGGCATTTCCAAATAAAGCTTGAACCAGGAACCGATATACAAGATACTAATGTAAGGAGGGAGCAGGAAATTAGATAAATTATGAAAAGCAATATTTTCCTGCCAGTATTAGTCAAGAGTGGCCAAACAGTGCATTCAGGCACGTGCGGTCCTTCAGACACCATTTATATGGTTTGCTTATTTAACCTTCCTTTGTCTTCCCTTTTAAATGTCAGCCTCAAGATTTGCTCCCTCCTCTGTTTGCTCATGTGCTGATGAAGAAATATGTGTCTGTAGGATTAGCTGAGAACAATGTTTGAACAATGTTTCAAGGTAAAAAAAAGTTCTTTGCAAGGCATTGCCAAAATAAGCACCCAGTTAGACAGACCCCCTACATGTCATTAAGGTTAGATTTGCAGTACTTTAGAGTCATCCAGGTTAGACTGAGTTAAAAGTAGCCTGTCCAGTGCCTGCTCCTTTGGAACTGTGCACTGTTTACATGTCCAGTCAGGGCATGTCCAGCCACCAGGCCCAGCACTGTCTAGTTACTATAAAAACATGCAGATCAACCAGATTGCACACTTGTTCCAGCATACTTGAACATGTACAGATATGGAGAAGGCGTATTTAGTATATTGTGTAGTATTTCATTGAAAGTGAAATACATCCATTTGCACAATTAATAAACTAGAGAAAGGTTCCAAAGCAGAAGGATTATACAAAAGAAATAAAAACCAGTGATGTTATTTGGAGTTATTAGGCACAGAAATTGCAAATGATTGGCATTTGTAACTTAAACTATAAAGTAGTCTGAAATGTTATCTAAAATATATAAATGTTGTAACTTCTGTCTACTACAATAAAATTGTTTTAATTTATATAAAAGCAGTGAGCTTGCAAGATATATACATGCATACATACATAATAGATAAATACATATATATATATATATATATATATATATATATATATATATATATATATATATATATATATATATATACATACAAATACCGAGAACCTCAGAAACATATATATATATATATATATATATATATATGGATCTTTGGTTATTCGGGTTTTCTCCGCGTAAGATTCAAAGTATCTAGGCAACGTTTGGCAGGTCCCACTCGCCATCTTCAGGCTGGTGCTTTCGGCTTAGTGCCAGTGCAAGCAGTGTGTGACCGGAGCTGCCATCTCTCTATATATACAAGTGGTGGGGATGGTGTGCTGGGCTGGTTGGCTGTGCTGCAGCCTCTTGATTGGTTGATGGAGTTGATGTTGGTATAATGGGCTGTGTAATGGCCTTTTGTTGTAGAGATATCCTGGATCTTGTGCTGTCATCTCCTGGGTCGTTAGCCTCTTGTGTTTTAACGGCTTGGGTAATGGGTTGTGTGATGGGCTTGTGAGTTCTTTTGTTGTGGTATCCTGGGTCTTGCGTTGTAATCTCCTGGGTCGTTTGTGTTTTGATCTCTTTTCCATTAGCCTCCTGTGTAGTAACAGCTTGGGTAATGGGTTGTGTGATGACCTTGTGAGATTTATTGCTGTGGTATCCTTGGTCTTGTGCTGTGATATCCTGGGTCATTTGCTGTGTTGTGACTTCTTGAGTTCTTGGGGTGTAATTTCTTGAGTTTTCTGATGTGATGTCCTGAGCGGGTGGCTGTGATGTAGCATTTTGGGTTTTTAATATGGCTTTGAGTTTGGGGTCTGGGTCTGTGTTCGTTTGGCTTCGAGTTCGTGGTCGTGCCACATCTTCATGGTGGGGGTCAGTTCGCTTCATGTATGGTTCAGAGGGTTTGAAGTGGTAGTGATGCAGCTGCAGTGCGGCTTCTGGTCTGTGGTCGTGTCTCATCTTCTGTGTGGGTGTGAGTCTGATTTTTACGTGGAAGTGTGGTGGTGGCATCTTGTGTGGCCCTCATGGGTGTGGGTCTGGTGTCATTTATCATGTTGGGTACTCGTCTGTTCATGAGGCGGGTTTCCAAATGGCTGGTAAGCGGGAGGTGTCATCTCTTTTATTCATGCTGTGTGGGCGTTTTTCTATCTCTATGGCTTCTCTGATTATTCTGCTGCTGTGGTGTTCAGTTTTGGCGATAGTTCTGGTATTTTTAAGGTCAATCTCATGTCCTGTGGCTTTGAGGTGTTGGACCAGGAAGAGGTTGGTTCTTCTTTTTGATTGAGTTCTTATGTTCTTCAAGCGTGCACTTATTCTTCTGTTAGTTTGTCCAATGTATGTGGTGAGGCAGGCAGTGCAGGGGATTTCATATACTCCTTGGTTTTCTAACTCGATTTTGTCTTTAGGGTTTCTTAGGATGGTGGATATTTTTCTGTTTTGTGCAGAATGCTGTTTTAATGTTGTGTTTTTGGAGGATCTTGCTGATTTTGTCTGTAGTGCCTTTTATATATGGGAGGAGGGCTTTGCCGTTCTCTTGTTCTCTGTCTTGGATTTTGGTTGGGGTTTCTTTTGGATTAGGTGGGTGATCTTCTTTCTTTGAAATCCATTGGCTGTTAGTACGTTGGTGAGAGTGTTTAGTTCGGTTTTTAGGTGTTGTTCATCAGCTAAGCATTTTGTTCTGGAGATGAGTGTCTCAGCTACGGAATTGATCTGTGCTGGGTGGTGGTGTGAGAGTGCGTGTAGATAGCGGTTTGTATGTGTTTTCTTTTGGTAGATGGTGTGTCCTAGGGAGCCATTGGGTTTTTGTATACCAGGACATCTAGGAAGGAAGTTGATTGTTAGCTTCTGTTTCCATGGTGAATTGTATTTTTGGGGTGTAGGCTGTTGAGGTGTGTGAGGAAGTTGTTCAGTTTTTCTTTCCCGTGTGGCCAGATTATGAAGGTGTCATCTACGTATCTGAGCCAGAGTTTGGGTTTGTGATCATATTTTTCTAGAGCTTGTGTTTCAAAGTGTTCCATGTAGAGGTTTGCGATGACAGGTGAGAGGGGTGATCCCATGGTGCTCCTTCTATTTGTTTGTATTTTTGTCCATTGTAGGTGAAGTATGTATTGGATAGACAGTGGTTGGTCAGATCTAGGATGTGCTTGGGGGTTGTATTTGTTTTGGATGGCTGTCAAGGCTTCTTTTATTGGCACTTGGGTGAAGAGGGATATGACATCGAAGCTAACTAGTAGGTCGCTGGGTTGTAAGTTTTGTTTCTTTATGATCTCGATGAACTGGAATGAGTTTCTTACATGTGAGTTGATGGATTCTGCATAGGGCTGTAGTTGTTTGGCGAGAAATTTGGCTAGGTTTTGTAGAGGTGAGCCTATGGAGCTGACTATTGGTCTAAGTGGAGTTCCTTCTTTGTGTATCTTGGGGAGACCATAAAGCTTAGGGCATCTGGATGATTTCTCTCTGGGTATGATTCTTTGCTGGATTTCTTCACTGATGGGGAGGCTTTTATTTTGGATCTGGTGGTTTTTCTAGGTAGGTGGTGGGGTCTGTCTTTAGGGGTTTGTATGTGGGGTCTAGGAGTAGGTTGGTTAACTTGGTTTGGTAGTCAGATGTGTTCATAACCACTGTCGCGTTGCCCTTGTCTGCTGGTAGGATTATTATGCTGGTGTCTTCTTTCAGGTTACGTAGTGCAGTTTGTTCTTCTTTGGATAAGTTGCTTTTGGGTGGTTTGCTAGTGCAGAGGATGTTGGTGATTTCGAGTCTGATTCTATTAGCCTCATCAGGGTTGGTTTTGGTCAGGCTGGTTTCAACTCCGCATATGATGGTTTCTGTGGGGATGTGTTTGGGAGCAACAGCAAAGTTGAATCCTTTTGAAAGGACCTTGGTTTCGGCTTGGTGAGGATCTTGTCTGAGATGTTGTGCACTGTTTGTTTCATGTGTGGCTGTGAGGGGGAGTTGGTTTCTGGCATTGTTGTAGTTTTCTGAGTTTGTTGGTGTGTGTGTCTGTTTTGAGGGTGGTCTGTGTTTTGGCTCTCCAGACAGCGAGTTGTTTGGATTTGTCCCAAAGTAAGGGTGAATCTTGTTGCTGAGTCTGAGGTGAAGTGTAAGAAGATCTTTGTTGATTTGGTCTAGGAGAAATCTTTTGTGTGAAGTTCATTTCTAATTAGGGCTAATTCTGTTCTTTTTAGGATGCGTTTGGTGGCTGCTGTGTTGGTGTGGAATTTCAATTGGAAGCTTGTGGGAATTAAATTTTGATCTCGGCAGTTGCATAGGAATGCGAGGTCACATAAAATGGAAGCTCTTTGGACTTCAAGTTTTTCATAAGTCAACTCCATCAACCAATCAAGAGGCTGCAGCACAGCCAACCAGCCCACACACCATCCCCCACCACTTGTATATATAGAGAGATGGCAGCTCCGGTCACACACTGCTTGCACTGGCACTAAGCCGAAGCACCAGCCTGAAGATGGCGAGTGGGACCTCGCCAAACGTTGCCTAGATACTTTGAATCTTACGCGGAGAAAACCGAATAACCAAAGATCCACATACAAATTGAGAACCTCAGAAAAATATACATATATATATATATATATATATATATATATATATATATATATATATATATATATATATATATATATATATATATATATATATATATATATTTTTCTAAGTTTTCTGTGGTACTTACATGTATGGTGTTCGGCTTGGTTCGGGTATTTCCCACGTCATTGTAGTTCTTTTAAAGTTGTAGCAACGTTTCAGCAGAATCTCATCTGCCATCATCAGGCTTCTGTATTGTGTCCGTCTGTGGGTCAGACTTTTACAGTGGTTTCAGATTTAAATTTGGGGCAGCCTATTGCTGTGCCAGAATGGTTTTTTCTTCATCCTGATTGGTTGGGAGTCTTGGTCTGTGTTTATTGGTCTCGGAGTTTGCTGTGTTCTGCTTGATGGGTGTCTCTGATATCTTCTGTCTGTTTTTTGGCTCTTTTTGTATCTTGATTGGCTGGCAGCATTGTGTTACTTTAATGGAGGCCTTTAGTGCAGCTTGGCTTCGGGTAAATGGACGGCTATCATTAGTTAGGAAGCTGGGTTTCATCTGGGTGCCTGGTTGGGGTGTGTTTGAGCTGGAGGTATCAGGGGGGATCTGTTTGTGCCCAGGTGTTTGCCTGGCTTGTGGTGTGGAGATTTTTTTGTTTGTGAGTGCAGGCTTCCAAATGATTGACAGCCTGGTGGAATCATCTCTTCTGTTCATGCTTTCTGGTCTTTTTTCGATCTCTATGGCTTCTCTGATGACTCTGTGGTTAGGGTTTTCCATAGTGGCCAGGGTTTTGGTGTCATTGAAGTTGATGCTATGACCTGTAGCTTCCATGTGTTGGACTAGTGAGGAAGTGTGTTCCAGCTTTTTGACTGCATTTTTGTGTTCATCCAGGCGGGTACTTATTCTTCTATTGGTCTGTCCAATGTATGTGGCTGGGCATGATGCACAGGGGACTTCGTATATGCCTTGGTTTTCCAGGTCAATTTTATCTTTGGGGTTTCTAAGGATGGCTGCTATTTTTCTGTCTGTTTTGAAGGCAGTCCTGATGTGATGTCTGTGTAGTACCTTACTAATTTTGTCTGTAGTACCTCTTATGTAGGGCAGGACAGCTGTTCCATAGGTCTGTTCATCTTCTGGGTCTCTATTATGTTTCAGTGTGTTTTTGTGGATCAAGCTGGTGATTTTGCTTTTGTGGAAGCCGTTGGCTGTCAGTACTTTAGTCAGGGTGCATAGTTCAGTCTTAATGTGTGTCTTGTCTGCCAGGCGTTTGGTTCTGGTAATTAGTGTTTTAGCCACGGAGTTTATCTGTGCTGGGTGGTGGTGGGATTGGGCGTTGAGGTAGCGGTTGGTGTGTGTTTTCTTCTGGTATATGGTGTGTCCTAGTGTGCCATCTGTTTTTTTGTAGATTAGTACATCTAGGAATGGTAGTTGTTTGTTTGTTTCTGTTTCCATGGTGAACTTGGTAAACACAGACCAAGACTCCCAACCAATCAGGATGAAGAAAAAACCATTCTGGCACAGCAATAGGCTGCTCCAAATTTAAATCTGAAACCACTGTAAAAGTCTGACCCACAGACGGACACAATACAGAAGCCTGATGATGGCAGATGAGATTCTGCTGAAACGTTGCTACAACTTTAAAAGAACTACAATGACGTGGGAAAATACCCGAACCAAGCCAAACACCATACACACACACACACACACACACACACACACACACACACACATATTTGTGTTTATATTTGCATGCATGTTGATATATTGATTGCCTGTCTTAGTACGATGTGCAAGGCCATCCATTGTATTATGATGTAACAAAATATGGTTTATTCCATAAAACTTGGGTAAACAAATCATAGCTTGATGCAAGCTCATCCAGTGTAATTTGTTTATTATGACAATATGTTGTACAGATTTAACAAAATATGATTTATTCAATTAAAAAATCATGTCAATTGGTGAGGCGCAAACCACACTATCTGCCTTTCAACTGCCCATGTTTTCTTCTCCTGCAAAAGTGTCTTCTTCTTTTTCTTCCTTCCTTTCAAAGCAATTCAAAATTTATTCAGCCTTTCTTCCTGTGCTTTTGAGTTTCATTTATGGATCCAAGATGGCAGAGCATGGTGGTGCTGGGTTTACTTAGGAGTTTGTGTTATATATCTTCCTGCAATGCTGTATTTTATCTAACTCAGTGGTGTTATTCAGCAGGTTCTGACCAGTTCTGGAGAACCAGTAGCGGAAATTTTGAGTAGTTCAGAGAACCGGCAAATATCACATCTGACTGGAGATTTTACAATATCCTTCCCCTGCCACGCCCACCAAGCCACGCCCACAGAACAGGTAGTAAAAATTTTTTGAATCCCATCACTGATCAAACTGGTCATTGTTTCCTGAACTGGAGGGGGGGAAGGGAAGGAGGAGTCTCCTCGGGATGTCTTCCTTTGGGATTTAATTGTAGCCAGGGAAATCAGTGGGTAAAGAGATACACAGGGAAGTAATTATATATTGGAAAGCCACCCAGAGTCACTTTGGATGGTGATACAGGAGAAATCTAATTAGTCATAAAAACACATTTTTGTCTCCTTTGCAAATCATCATCATCATCATCATCATCATCATCATCATCAAATAAGAATAATAATATATTACATAGCATAACATAACAACATAACACAACATAATAAGAGCCATGGTGGCATGGTGGTTAGAATGCAATATTGCAGGCTAATTCTGCTCACTGCCAGCAGTTTGACCCTGATAGGGTTCAAGGTCAACTCAGCCTTCCATCCTTCTGGAGACAGTAAAATGAGGACCCAGATTGTTGGGGGCAATAGGCTGACTCTGTAAAAACCACTTAGAGAGGGTTGTAAAGCACTGTGAAGCGGAATATACATCTAACTGCTATTGCTATATACGATAGAAATTTTCAGAACATTAAAAAATCGATAATGCAAGAACAGGTGTACATATGCTTGCTTGCATGCACACGCATGCATACCTATGAATTTAATATCCATAGAAATATTGTCTTCTTGACTATGCTGCCATTTAGAAAACAAATATGCATTCATAAAAAGTCAGCACCAAAGTGCAAGGTTTTGATGTGCAGTGTAAAGAGAGTAAAAAGCGTGAGGAGGGGGGGAGAAAAAAGGAAATTGGGTTTTGATTCCTACAACCTGAGAAGAATCACTGGATTTTACTTCACATACAGGGATGCTTTAATTAACAGATAGCACTGCGTCGATTCATGTTATTGCTAGAATTCAAACAAAGCTTTTCAAGGTCTACTTCCAGCTCTTCCTTCTGCGTGGCCTGAGTAAAAGAGTTTTGATCACCTTCTTCCCTTTTTTTGAAAAACCTTCCTCTTTGCACTCTGTGTTTTGAAAACACGATGCTGAGAATTGTTTTAATTAGCCCTCTCTTCCTGAAAGGCAGTTATTATGAAATGCAAGGAGATGTGTCTCAGATAACCGACCAACACCCACTTTCCGTTGCCTGAAGCATGTTTGGAGTGGCATCTATCCCAGACTGAAGCAACGTAAAGTGGTGTCAACAGATTTCATCTGATTCATAGAGCTTCCTACATCTGAAGACCATAGAGTCTAACCCCAGGATCCACAATAAATATCTCCTGAATTTCCAGAGTGTAAAGAAGCAGCAGCTAACGAGGCCACAGAGCTAGACTACGAAAGGAAATTATTGCTACTGAGGTTTTCTATTATTAATTCATTAGATTTAAAAGAATGGCAAATCCAAAAGATTCAAGAGGACTCAAGATTCAGGAGGCAGTCATATGATTCAAAAGTATTTGCAGCGTTATATGTACCGTGGTACTTTTGTGATGGGAGTTGATAAATACTTGAATATTTGAAATATAAATTGTCCTCAACTTACAACTATAATTGACCTGGAATTATGATCATAAGTTATTGTGGTCATTGAGTGGCTGTGCCTGATTTTACAACCTTTTGAAGTGAACCCGACAGTTTTATTCAATGGGAGATATTATTCAGAAGTGAATATTAAAAACTGGCCAAAAAAAGATGAAAATTGTCCATGGAACACTGTAAACAGCAGTAAAGGGTGAGTGATTTACCAAGTGGCTATTGACACTTCAAAATTGAGTCATAAATACTTTTTTGGTGGAGGGGGTCCATCGTAATTTTGTATGGCCACTAAGTGTCTTGTATATATAAGGACACAGATGAGAGAGTACAACAAGCAAATCTAAAACATTTCATCCTCTTTTTTTAAACCCTATTTTTGTTATTATTAGATATTTTCAGTTGTATTTCTGTAAGTGTAAATACAGAAGGCTGGAAGTTGGAAATGGGCGATGCAGATTCCCTTCCTGAGATTTTTAAGGGGGACGAATTCCAGCACCTTTCTATTTCCACAAAGTCTGAGCTTTCATTGTATCCATGCAAGAGATGGAGCATGCAATATGTCTTGCACTATTTGCAGGCCTTCTTCCAGTACAAAGTGAGATTCATCCACAACTCCCATCCACCTGTGGGAAATTGAGGCAATTTCCAGCACCGCAGACTTATCCATGCTGGGTTTGGCCTAACACCAGAGGTCAGATTTGGCTTGGTTTGTGCCATTTGGAAAACTGCAAAGGCGTCCAGGTTAAGCCCCTGCATATCCTGGCTTCCCTTCCTTTCTGTTTTCACCATAGCCATTCATGCCACATCAAAAACTCATTGAGCCCAGGACTGGTACTTATTAGAGGGTCAAAAATGTAAACGCCCCCTCAGTGTGACTTTTTGGATCCCAGGTCTGATATTTTCTGATTTAATAGAGACCTCTAAAAATGGAAAGTCTAAACTTTTGCAAAATTAAAAACATGGAGATGCTTCCTGTTTCTTTAATAAATAGTACCCCACTTTCCCTTCTAAAAAATCCAGTCTTGATTTTGCCAAACAATTAATGAACAAATCCAAGTGATTTTGAACCAGTCATCAGTGTAAAAATTTTCTGGACCATTTATTACATTAATCTCTGTACTCTTTAGGTTCTGTTCTCTTCCTTGCAATAAGAGCTGGTCTAGATTGCTTTCGATAATCAAAGCAAGCGTTTGCTGCAAATTTGTAAGAACATCCCCAGTGATGATAATAATTGTGAAAGCAATGATTAGGATACTTCCGGATGTCGGTACAGTACTTACATTATGTTTTCCAGGCACAATTTAAAACCTGCATGGATCCCCAAAACCACATGGAAGGGGAGTAGATCTGGGGGTGGACAGCGTCTGTACAATTTCCTCTCAGTTTTGCAGCCAACTGCAGACAGGTGTGAAGTATTAGCTGAAGCTAAAACCAGAATATTGCAAGCATACTTTAGTGAATAGACAAGCATCTTTCCCATGCTCAAACACCACCATGTTTCATTCATTTCAAAGACAAAGAAGTTGGAATTCGGTTGGGCGAAGACTAACCCAAATGGAAGATTTTGGGAATTGGAATCCACATATCTTAAAGTTGTTGAGGTTGAAAAACAGTATTCTGGGGAATTGTCAACATAACAAAAAATCTATAGATGTTATGATGTATATAGGATTATTTTTAAATTATTTTTCAGGATAGGTTTATTTATTACATCTTAAACCCACTTTCTGGTATTAAAAGGCAAGTCATAAAGCAGGGAATGTTTCAGGGCAACGTGTAATAAATTAAAAACAATTAGAATATATATGTTTTAGTGAAACAGTGAGTTTTACAAACACCAGCAATATCACAGCTAAATTGCAGGATAATCCTGAGCAAGATTAAAAAAAAACCAATAACATTAGACTAAGCTATTCTGCCATTAAATTCCTATTAAGGCCCAACCAGTGCAGTATTTTACTATTTTAATACTTTTACTTTTCTTGGCATTTCTAAAATAAGGTGTTTCAGATGGATATAATTAAGTCTCAACAGCCATTTTTTTCTTATTTGTAGAGATGATTCATGAACAATTATGTTATAATTAAAGAAAATTATTCTTTGAGGATTCTTTCTGGTTATTGATTTGCTGCAAGAGATGACAGAGTCAACATTTTGGAAGTATTAAAATATGAAATCTTGCATCCAAATTTTTGATATATTAGGGAAAGTTTTAAGGGACACATGGTTACGTTTTCCAAAACATTTTAAAATGAATGGATGAAGTACTATGTTACTAGTACAAATAGCAAAGTGGCTGAATCATATCTTAATTTTTGAAAGGAATATACATCTTTACATCTGTCCTGGCCAGGAACATATCCATTAGGTTAGCTGTTTAATAAGATGATCTCTACCATTAAATAAGTAAATTGAAACATTTTCTTTTGGCTGTAGAGCTGCAAAGGGGGGGGGGGTGTTTGATCAGAGAAGAAACAAACAAATCACTCCAAATAAAAATGTGTGAGAGCATCTTGTTGTACATTATGTCTGCATTCTGTATAGTCTTTCTAAATTTCAACCCCCTCACCCCCCATTTTTTAAAAATGGCAATAATGTGGTTCACTTTTTCTTTACTTGATGACTACACTTTGATATTCCCATGTCTTATTTTTATTTATTTATTTGTTACATTTTTATCCTGCCTTTATTACTTTACAGGTAACCCAAGGCAATGAATATATTTAATATGCCCTTTTCCTATTTTCCCCATAACAAATAACCTTGTCAGGTGGGTTGGGCTGAGAGAGAGTGGGGGGGACTGGCCCAAAGTCACCCAGCTGGCTTCTGTGGCTAAGATGGGACTCAAACTCAGATCCTTCTGGTTTCTAGGCCAGCACCTTCATCATTACACCAAACTAGCTCTCTTATTCTGACCATAGAAATTACGACGAGTACAGATAACATTTAAGCTATGCTTGGAGCAGCACTGAATCTGAACTAGGGCTTAGCATCCAACAGTATCCAAAGTTGAACAGCTCTAGACTGAATCTGTAAAGCACGCTTTGTTTGTCTACTATCTTAATAAAGAAGCTAAGCATAACAGTAGCTAATTGCTTACCATGCACTATGATATTTTCTCCAGGAATGGAAAGCATCTTTGCCCTTCTAGATAGATTTCTATGACTTCAACTCCCACCAATCACCCAATCCTTGGCAATGGCACTGCTGCTGATGGGTATTGCAGTCTGGCAACATCTGGCAAGTCAAAGGCACCTCGTCCCTGGCCAGACATGCCCCAAACTCAAAAATCCACTGAATCATTAGAAACAACCACAAAAATATTCTCTTCTGACAGGCTGCTTTGTGTTTATTTACCAACCAACCACTTAAAGGAAAATGCCAGGCTAGGCTCTATATAAACAAGCCACCTACCAGCATTTTTATTTTAGTCTGGGCTTCATGGTTGGAGAATTGTCTCGGTCTGCGTCTTCTGTGTCTCTTGAACTAGATGGTGTGTAGGGGGCATTACAGGGGGCATTTAAAAAGTGACTTTCATTCCTTTTACTCCTTTGCCACAAAACTCCTATGCTGAAATAAGCAAGAGAACTGAATCAGGAAGGGGAATTCAGATGCAGGCCTATCTCTGATGGCTAATGACACAAATTTAAAAAAGTTTGCCAGATCATCATCCAGTTTTTTGCATCTTATTAAGAAAAAAAATAACATTTTTTGAGTAACAATTCAAAAGTCTGTACATTTGGCAAAGGACATAGAAAATGAGTCTGTTAGAAGAAATATAGCATGTATGAACATGCATACTGATTTTTAAGCAGCCTCTTTTCTTTGCTTAACTGACATATAAACAGGCCAAAATGAACTTAAACCTTTTGGAAATAATTAAAAAAATGATTGAACTGATGGCTGACAGCTTTACCTATCCCTATTTTTTCCTCTCCAGTCATGAAATTTGATTTAAAAAATTATTTATTCTGGTTCGGGTTTGTTAGGAGGGAGGCAGAATGACCATTTTCTGGTCTGATTTATCTGCAACCTGAAGTGCTTTTTTAAATCATGCAAATCCATTCAATATTTTCCCAGCTCAAATCATAAATATATCTATTATTTAGCCATGAAATGAAGGGCTATGAAACAGCCATCGTTGCTTCATAGAAAAATACATATGGTTATCAGATTTTGAAATGTTAGAACAGTGTTGTTTTTTGTCTTTTTTTTTTTTAAACTCAACTCATTTGATATATATCCAGCTATTTGTATACTGCTACAATGTTCTCCTTTAAGGCCCCTGACATGGAAGAAACCTATAGTGAACATAATTCTGCTTATAAATGGGGAATGATGTTGGCATCCATTCAATAGGAGTGGGGTTAGTTTCCATCTGTATCACAAAATCATTTGATACTCCTGGTGTGGCAGGGAGTTGGCAGAAGCAGATCAAGATGCCCATGGAAAACAACAACTCCACACAGCACATTGTCGATTTAGTTATTGATTAGCTAATCATTAAAAACTCCTTTCTTTGGGGAATTGTGCATTTAGGCTTCGCCTCAGAAAGTATTAAAAAACTATTTATCAAATGAAAATGCTTCAATTAATTTGCTTCCAGAGTTAAATTTTAAGCCAGTGATTAGCCTCAAACTGGTTTTGATCACAAGGGCAAAGGTCTGGGAATAGTGCAATGTGTGGATGCCACTGAGCAAATCTGCAAAGCAGGAAGTCAACTTTCAACAATGAAAAAGACTGGGAAAACCAGTATCTGTGGACCACAGTTTTCAGCAGAGAGAACTATAAGTAGTGCAGAATGCTCACCCTTAGTTTACTTAAAGAATAATAGAATAGAGTAGAGTAGAGTAGAATAGAATAGAATAGAATAGAATAGAATAGAATAGAATAGAATAGAATAGAATAGAATAGAATAGAATAGAATAGAATAGAACTGATCTGAACTGAACTGAACTGAACTGAATACAATACAATACAATACAATACAATACAATACAATACAATATAATACAATACAATACAATACAATACAATGAAATGGACCTTTCTAGTCTAACCCCTCTGCTCAAGTAGGAGACTTATACCATTTCAGACAAGTGGCTGTCCAGTTTCTTCTTTAAAAACTGCAGTGTGGAGTGTTTTGTGAAGATGGGAGTAGAATGGGGCACTTCACCAGAAGCTATTGAAAAGGGGAAAATTAACATCAACCATCCTCTCAATTTTCATGTAATGGAAGCAATACAGGAAATGAGAAGCAAGGTTTTGTGTGTCTGGATTCCCTCAATTGCTCATAAGATGGACAGTTTTCCTCTTCAATACCCTGTGATGAGCTCAAGGAATCATCATAAACTCTACAGAGTTTAGCATGGACCAATTCAGCACAGGCCAATTCAGACACTAAGAGAATGCCCAAGCATAAGTATAAAGGGTATACTATTTCTAAATATTAGAATATTTGTCACAAATAACCATGGAACCCATTTTGGTCAAATAGCCTCAATCACCAGCTTATCAGACCCGTCGAGTTATATTTATTCTTTTTAAGTAGCTTGATATTCTTTGCTCTTCCCTTTGTAATTGTGGTGTGAACTTGGGACCTTGCTTAACTCAAGGTCCGGGTCTGCATTCATGTCTCCTCAAGTGTCTCTTCCACCACTTTATTCACTTCAGGTAATACTTGTGGTTCAGGCTGAAAGTCAAAGCTGATCCATACTTTCTCCTTGGCCCATGTCCAACAGGATCTGTTAGGGATAACATTGTTTACCCTAACTGGTTTGGGTAAAAATAATAAATAATGGTATCATGGTTTGTTAGTTAAAGTGTGTGTAACTTTAACAGCAAGAATGTAATTAAGGGTGTGGTTGTAAAAGCACTATATTAGAAGCGAGGCAATTGCAGCTCTCTCTCTCTGTCTTACTGATCCCTAATTACTTGATGGACTGATGACTGCGTTCTTGCTGGAAAGGGGAGAGAAGAAGGAGTGTTGATTTTTCTCAACGGAGAGAAAATAAAGATTGGACTGATTTATTGTAAGTGAACTGACATTGGCTATTCAACATGGACTTTGCAAATAGAGTATCCCCGACAAGACTTGACTGAAATTGATATATGACTAATGGACCGTTATTTTGACTATGCTATAATTCTTAAATGGAATAAACTATATTTCTGATAGCACAAGCGTATCTGTATTTTTACTGCGTGTTAACTAGAAAACTTATCTCACACATTTACCTGTCTTCCTATCTGACTTCACTGTATATTCTGTTTAGTTTGTTTTCCTTAACACCCGTTGGGGAATCCAGGCTTAACAGGATCCAATCACTACTTCCAGGACACAGGAATTGATGATGTCATCCTCCTCCCACTCTCAGCAATTTGCAAATGTAGCCCACACCAGGATTTTCCAGGCTTGAGTTAAAAGTCCTGCTTTCTAACATGAATTATCTTAATACCATCAGAGAGGAGGATCTCCAATGCTTTGTTCTCTTCTAGTAGAAGCTCCTGCTCTGACTGCTTGCCTCAGCTGGCATAGCCCCTCCTTTTAATAACTGGTTGTTGCCTGGACAGCCATTTTCTCCTGGGCTTCTACATAGCTTACATTCTCTGCTAAGGGCCATTGGGTTTTAAATATAATTTAATTATTGATCTAAAGAGGGTCTGCTAGGTAAACGAACTATTTTCAATCCTAGAAATTTACTCTCCATTCAGTTCCATTGGGCACCTGTGGGTTTCTGGTGGTCCAGATAGGATATCAGCCCAACTGCTTGACTAACCTATTGCTTTCAGCACTGGAATTTATGAAGTTGGCTTAAAGGACAAATGGGAATAGCATGTGAGGCAAGAGCTTAAGTTACAATGCAGAATTACTAAGTCTTTAAAGCTCTTTGGCATTTAAGTATCTGAAAACTCAGACAGATACCTAGCACTGCTTTGGCTCTACTCAATTGTTCTGAAATCGGAGTTGCTCTACATTTTGCATGTTATATAGGCTCTGCTGAAAGCTCTGCATGAACCCTTGAAAGGAGCAGACTTTTGCAGGTTGAACTTACTTGAACTTTGAGTGGATTGCAAACAGACCTACTAATAGTTTGCACTCCATTCAAGGTTCATGTTAAATAGATGGATGATTCTAGCAGATGTTGAGGATGTAGCTAGCTGGACCAAGTCATATTCGATGTTTAGCTACTTCTACCTGGCAGCATCTAACCAACCATTGTTGATCCCAAAGTAGGCCTGGTTAGTATTTGGATGTAAGATCTCCAGCAAATTCCAGGGCTCTATACTAGAAAGAAAATGTATATTTTAAAAGGTCCTAGAAGAAAGATGGAAGCCATCCACTCCCATTTTGTCACCCTCAGTGCCCACGAAGTTCCAGGACTCATATCTAAGGAAGATTTGACTTCCAAAGTGACTGAATAGGGTTCATATAACTAACATTTTTAAAAAACAACAACAACAACTTTCTACTGAATCTATACAGGTAGTCCTCGACGTATGACCAGAACTGAGCCTAAAATTTATGTTGCTAAGTGAGAAATTTGTTAAGTGAGTTTGGCTCCATTTTATGACTTTTCTTGCCACAATTATTAAGTGGATCACTGCAGTTAAAGTAGTAACACAGTTGTTAAGTTAATTTGGATCCCCAATTGGCTTTGCTTGTGAGAAGGTTTGCAAAATGATCACATGATGGCAATAAAGGAGAATATGTGTAGCTTAAGGTTGACATGAAGGGTTCTTGGTGCTCTCTGAGCTTGCTTGTTTTCTTGCAGATGTTTCATTACCTAAACTAGGTAACATCATCAGTGCTAGTGACTCATTAAGTCACTTTTTTTAATGCCATTGTAACTTTGAATGGTCACTAAATGAACTGTAGTAAGTCGAGGACTACCTGTATTCTTTTCTAATGCTTTAGTTATTACAATGGTCCATAGATACTTAACTTACTTTGTTATTATATGGAAGACCTAAAGGTAAGAAGAACAAGCCTGCAAAAACCTTGAAGTGCAATATCAATAAATTCAGTTTAACGTTATCTGGTAGCAGAACTGAACAATCTGGGAAATCCCTTTTGAAGACTGTCAGAAATCAGTTTTTTATTTGCAGGAGTTTTCTAAAGAAACATAAGAAAACCAAGATGAAAGGTCACAGTTTTCTTCACTGCAATAATATTGATTACGTTTCTGCGTAGTTTGTAGCATTTTCCAATTCTGTGCTACTTACATATGTACATATGCAAATGTGGTGCAAATTGTCTACCCTTTTTTGGAGCATTTGTCAAATCCTTTTGAGAGCTATGGGGGTATAGCAATCACTAGATTTCATAGATTCCCAATTACTAATATTAATCCACTTCACACACAGACACACACAAATCTAGTGACAGAGAACAATGCAGCCCTTCAGAACCCAACATTCTCACATTCTGTTTGCTGACTAAAATTTGGAGGTTTTATTCCTCCCATGATTGCTTGTAGATGCAGTGTGAATATTCAGAGTTTCACTTTCTAGGTTGTGTGGAAAAATTGATGCAGTGTGGAGATTTTGGGACAAAATGTACAGAAAAATACAACATTGTAGGAGATGCTCCACCAGATGGCTCTTAGAGCCAATTGCACCTGGTGTTTTTTCCTGTTGGCTACCCAGATTCTTTTAAATCTCTTCAGAACAAGGCAGACATGGTCTAACAACCCTTGGTCCATTTTTAGTTGACTAAAAGTTTTATTTTTTAAAAAAAGTTCTCTCCTTTTCTTCAGGTTGTTCAGTCTCTGGGAATCATCAGAGGCAGGAAAGGATATGTCCAACTTGACAGAAAGAGAAGAGCTCATGGCAAAATGTACTTCAGGAAAAGCAGCATGCTCAGTCAAGTACTAGAAAATTCAGAGATTTGGGCCAGAGTGCTTCAAAGAGTATAAGTTATTTTTTTTTCTTGAGAATGATTCCAACTGAAGGAATTTGCAGCCTTCCGTATTCAACAGAACAGCAAAAAAAAATAGAATTATGCTGTAAGAGTTATTTCTATCAATGCCACACAACATTGGTGAAGATACATATCCATTCAAAACTCCATGTCGCACATTTAAACTGGGATATAACTTTCTGAAAGAGGTTTCTAATGTCTTTAGCTTTTGAATATCTACTGACCCTTTTCCCAGCAAAACTGTGGCATTCCATGTCCAAAACAAAGAAACTAAGGTTCCTCAAAGGAGGGTTGAACAACCCTGGATGTTCCAGCACCACCACATTATATATGTGGTGCCAAAACGAGGTGTGCGCTTCTTAAGTAGCAGACTCTGGGAACAGCCAGATGAATTGCATTGCAATATTTTAAACAGGAGATTGTGCCTGAAGACATGAGACCTGTCTTTTCCCCACCAGCAGGTAATCTCACACAAATTCATGATTTGTCTGGCCCAGGGTCCCATTCTGTATTCACCGACAGTAGCTAATGCTGCACCATCAAGCCAGTGAAACCACACGTACCGTTCTCATTTGCAACGAATACATTCCATGAAAATAGATGGCAAGAAGTAGACCACAGTCAATGTAAATGGTGCATTTTCTTAGAAACAGAAACACAGAGGATTTTTTTGTTTATTCACTTGAATGTTTTTTGTTGTTCTAAGCCAATCTTTTTGACCACAAAACAAGCCTCCAGGGTTTTTCACACATCACTGTCTAAAACAGAATGGAGAAAATGCAGCTGGTTGCAGCAACCCAACATAAATAAGTTACTTTTTAAAAACTCAAAAAACATTTTAACCAAATGAAAAGTACAAGGTTCTCAGCCCCTTCAACAGCTTGCAGAGTTTAGGTTTCTCTGAGTTCTGCAGCTCTGTAGCGATCAAGCAGCCTTCTTCAACCTGGTCCTTGGCATAAGGGCAGGACTATACCTCCTGTAATAGCCAGGTAGCATGAACGCTGGGTGGGAGTGATGGAAGTTGCAGTCCAGCACATATGGAAACCATCCATCCATACCAGACGATGCTGTCTGAATTTTAACATTCCATATGGTCACAGCTGGCCTCTCTTACATATTATAAAAGGCTGCTGATTAGTTGGAGTGGCTTAAGTTATTGCATTGGTATCACTTCTTGCTCTCTCACTAATATTTCTTCCATCCTAACATTTTCGGAAGCTGTTTATTTATTAAATTTCTACACCACCCATCTGGTAGTGTACTATTCATTCTGGTAGATCCGGAAGATGATGGAGAGACAACATCAAAGACACACTACAAAAGCATGAATTAACCATCATTGATTGTTAAGAGCAAGAAACAGAACTTCATCTCCCTTGATACTCAAAGTGGTAAAAAAGGAAGTAAGAAAGACAACCCATCTTACCTGAATGACTCTGAGCAATTTACAAGATCACAGGGAAACATATATCAATACATAAATAAAAGAATGGATTAAAAAAACAGAATTAAAACAGGTTAAAGTTACAAATAAAGGTGTAGAGTATCTCTCTATATAATTTACTATAATGCTGGCGTTCCAAGCAAGGAATAAGTCAAAGTAACTTTTCTTCATAAGATTCCAGCTCAAAACAAAAGATGACTGCAACGACAACTGATCTGATGTGGTGTGTGTGCATGCACACACTCAGGTGTGAAATATGCAATAGCTAGGTCTCCCTTGATAATTTATCACTGCATTTGTCTACTTTGATTTGCATGACTCTTTTATTAAATACAGAGAAATTATCTCGAAATCAATTGAGCAAGTTGAAGTTTTTGGACAAAGGGTAGCAGATCATTTTCATAGGACCAAATGCTAAAAACAACAATGTGTCTGAAGAACCTCCCCACACACAGCCCTCCCCAGGCAAAGCGAAATCCAAAGTTTGAGGCATGTTTCCTCCTGGCTTTTCTCCTTTGTGCGAACTACCTTCCTGTCTCTTTGCCAGAAGCTATCACTAGCTGGAAAGAATAGCAGATTTGATATAAAATTTTCTTCTAATTGAATTTGCTCCAGCCTATTTAATCTCTCCATTGCCCATACGAAATATGGAGTCCTTAAGTGGTATGGCGAATGAAGATTCTAAAGATGACTTGGGGGAAAAAAAAAGGCACGACAGTTTTTGGAAGGCATTGGTGTTCCCTTCAGATACAATGAAAGCCTGTCTTTTCTTTTCTTAAATTACATTAGCATCCGATTCAGAATAAAATTGAAGGAATACAGAGGTATGTGTGGATGCAATCCAAAGTACACCACAGTTAATAGCAACTTGCTACCTTCACTAGTTTTTGTGCTACAACCCCAATAAAGATTACTGCCTGATTGTCTAGACAGTCTTAGTTGCGTCTGATATCGCTTTTTGCCCTCAGAAACTTCTCAGAAACCCTCTTGCTACACTCACTACTCGGCACATTGGACCCATTGAGCAATATAGAATTGTCGCAAAGCAAATTTTACCAATCTGACGGATGGAGCAAAGTTAAATCCTATGCTATGCTTACCGTGATGAGCTTTAGACACTGCTTGCTTTAAATGAGAGAGCAAGGGGGACCGGGTATCCAAGTCACATATCATGACATTTGACACCAATATGTCAAGTGTCTCCTTTGCTGGAGGGCACTGTGAACACCTATGCCATCTGTTGGGAAAAGTGGAATCTTAATGTAGCAGCCTAATTGAATCTCTGAACTCATATATCAGCAGGTTGATTTAGATCTAGAAGCTGTGTCCCAGTGTCCCACCATTGACAAGAGTTATATTATATGCAGTATCATTACTTATACATTAAGAGGATTAGGGGAGAAAAAATGGAGTAAATCTGCAGAAGGCAACAATGCAAAGCTGTATGCTACAATTAAGTGTATCAGGGGTTCTTTAGAGTATACAATTGTCAGGGGTTCTTTAGAGTATACAATTCAGGGGTCTTCAAACTTGACAGCTTTAGGACCTGTGGACTTCAACTCCCAGAATTCTTCCTCCAGTCATGTTAGCTTAGGAATTCTGGGAGTTGAAGTCCACAAGTCTTAAACTTGCCAAGTTTGAAAACCCTTGGTGTACACAATACAGTGGGCTCCAAGCACAATAGAGCCAACAACAACACAGATCCCTAGACAACACACAAACAAGCATTTGCAGTTATTACTCACTGCTCACCACTACTCCACTCTTTCCCACAGCTTCTACTACTGTTACTCCAACTCATACTCCTTATGAATCCTACTCCTATTCCTTGTGAATATTGCTGGAGAAAATTATCTTTCGAACTGCTTTATTTCCACATGCAAACACACACACTTTCTTCTCTCTCCTACATACTATACTATCCTCAACTGTCTCTCAACATAGCTTTGAAAGCCAACCTTGTTGTGTTGGCTATGGTGAGGGCTTAAAGAGACAGTACATCAGTAGCACAGATGCTAGCCATTTTCTGGACCGGCTGCTCTCTCATTTTGTGTGTGTGTGTGTGTGTGTGTGTGTGTGATAAGTACCTTTCAATAGCCCAGCCCACAAGAGTTGTGCTCCATAAGGGGGGGCCTGATGGACACAGAGTGCCTCCATCTCTTCAATAATTAAGCTCAAGCCAGCTAATTCTAGCTGTTTAGTTTAGTTGTTGATCTGGCTGTCATCAGTGTCTTTCCATCCAATGAAGAGATTTAGCCTTGTAATATTTTTTTTAGGTGGAATGCTTTTGCAGTTTTCTTCTCTTGCACACTTAAATTTCAACACCACCTGTGGTGGCAAATGCTGCGGGTTTTTTTTTGTTTTTTTTTAATTTATGAAGAACAGGCCTCAAGAGAGTTTGTCAATCACATAATTATTTCCTTTCCCTTCAGGACTAACTATGTTCTGTAGGGTTGCGGAGTGTGATATCCAACTCCAGGGCTTGGAAGGGTGACCATAGTGAAGGGAAGACCATTCCTTGGGCATTTCAGATAAATTGGCTCCTTTTGGCTTCTGGTGTTCTTTCTTCCCATCAAATAAAAATTATACTGGGTCTGAGCCAGTATTAGACTCCTACGGTAACTGTCACGTGTATCAGTCTGGAAGCCTTTTCATTTTGTGGGGATTGTGGGTGGGGTGGGGAAGAGAGGAAGGAGGTGTTGAGTAAATTTGTAACAGGTTATTGATAAATATGGGTGGAGTGGAAAATGTGATTTTAATGACCCATGCTTAGTCATAAGCAGCAGGAACAGAAGCAGTCCCTCCCCCAAAAAAGGAACACATGGGAACTGTTTTTCATATATATATATATATATATATATATATATATATATATATATATATATATATATATATATATTAATGTATATTAAAACGTGGATTTCCATCACGTCATCCTATGCAAGTACATACAGAAACACAGCCAATGTGAAGGATAAAAAAATATAGGCATGAGAATATAAACCTGAATTTGTTTCCGTTTTTAAAAGATAATATAAAGTAGAGAAAGGATCTCTCTGCCTGAACTGGAGAAATAGATCTTTAAATGCATCTATAACTACAGCTTATGGAAATGCACATATAATAATAATAATAATAATAATAATAATAATAATAATAATAATAATAATAATAATAATAATAATAATAACAACAACAACAACAACAACCATCATAACAACAACAATAACAATGACAACAGCGACAACAGCAACAGCAACAGCAAAAACAACAACAATAATAATATCATAAGCCTGAAAAAGTGGTCGAAAATGAGCATGCAAAACTACTGTGGGACTTCCGAAGACAGACTGATAAAGTTTTGGAACATAACACCTCGGATACCACGATTGTGGAGAAGAAAAAAGTGTGGATCATCAACATTGCCACACCTGGTGACAGCAGAATCAACAAGAAACAACTTGAAAAAAATCATCAGATATCAGGACTTGAGATTTGAACTGCAGAGACTCTGGCATAAACCAGTGCAGGTGATTCCAGTGGTACTCGGCACACTGGGGGCTGTGCCTAAAGACCTAGGCAAGCACTTAAAAACAGTTGGCACTGACAAGATCATCATTGGTCAGCTGCAGAAGGCCACCTTACTGGGATCTGCTCACATAATCCACTGATACATCACACAGTCCTAAACACTTGGGAAGTGTTCGACTAGTGATTTGTGATACGAAACCCAGCATAGTTATCTCGTTTGCTGTGTATGCTGTCATTTTTGTGTAGTATAATAATAATAGTGCTTAAGAATGCAGAAATCCTGGGTAAAGATTTGGTTAATTCATACAGATTCATCCTTGGGTGTCTCAGTAGATTTCAGACCCTGGTTGATCTGGTCTGGCCTTGGAAACTAATGAACCTTTGGAATAGGCTTGGTTAATGCTTTAATGAGAGACCTTTAGGAAACCCTAGGCTGTAAGCTAAATAGGAAAATCAAGGGAGGTCCCAGAAGAGGGCAGTGGCAAACTATTTCTGCCTTTCTGCCAAGAATTCTACATGGGCACAACTTGGAAGTCATCAGGAGATGAACTGGACTTGAAGGGAGATTTAATGTTTTATGTCACTTGGTAACTAAAGCCACTTCCTTGATATACTGGATGTGTCAATGAGCCAGGAACCATAATAAATGTATAAAAGGTCTAATGAAATCAGTTCAAAAGAACTAACACAACAGTTAGTTAGTTATTCGGTATTATATCTGCAGCAATGGCCTTGACAATAGGTACGTACTATATGTATGCATGGTATATACATATGTTTATGCATGTATGTATGAGATGCCTTTGAATGCTTTTTTATTTATTTTTTGAAGATTGGTTTTCATGAAATGAAATTACTTCATTATTAGTCTTTCTCTCTCTGTCTCTGTCTCTGTCTGTCTGTCTCTGTCTCTGTCTCTCTCTCCACAAATGTTGTTCTTTATATATCCAATTCAACACTTAAATAATGCCCTTCATCCTGGATTTTTGGCCTATGTAATGCCAAAATGAATGTCATAAATTTTCAATCAGAATAACAAATTTTCAGACTAACTTCTAAAATATAATCCAGATTTTGCACATATTAAAATTATCTTAAGAAGTGATATGGCAGATTGCAGATCATATTCTTTGGATTATCATTTTCTTGCTGCATTTTAAAACCAACAAATATTGTTAGAAACTCAGGATTCATTGCATGGTTACTTCTCCCTTTTATTCTCCATGACCTGTCTAGATAGCCTGAGAGGCTATAGGAAACCTTTCTTCTGGAAGACAGGATCACAATTCAGATTTTACTATTGCTCATTGGATTGGAGGAGCTGAGATTGATCCAGCTGTTTACCTGAAAAATAAAGAAACTTTATTTTTAGCTGCTACAAATCCATACTCCAGTTATGCCACACATGTTAGTTTTTCTCTTTTGCTGACTCTGGGCAGTTTTTTAAAGGTTTCCACAGCCAGTGTGGGTATTGGGACTGATCAATACCATTCCAAATCAGACTTAGGAAAAAGCCTAATGTACCAGGGCAGGGATCAAACAGATCAATATACATATATGTGAGAGCCAGTTTGATCTAGTGGTGAAGACACCAGGCTAGGAACCAGGAGACAGGGTATTCTGGATCTCTCTCAGGTGTGAAAGCCAGTTGGATGACTTTGGGCTACTCACTCTCCCTCAGGCCAACCTGTCTTACAGGGTTGTTGTTGTTATGGGAGAAACAAGAGGAGGAAGGACTATTCAGTACATTTGTCATCTTGAGTTATTTATTAGATAAAATAATAAATATGGAATAAAAATACAGTATACTAAAATAATTGCTTTTGATTGAATTTGGGAATCTTTTTGCAAGCTAAAATTGGCCAAATTATTCAGTACATATAAAAGTTGTTACAGGAATTTCATTCTTAAATATTTTTAACATGTTTTCTGGTTTTTAAATCAGTAAAAAATTGATATATAACTATATATATAACTATATATAACTATATATAACTATATATAACTATAACTATAACTATAACTATAACTATAACTATAACTATAACTAACTATAACTATAACTATAACTATAACTATAACTATAACTATAACTATAACTATAACTATAACTATATATATATATAACTATATATATAACTATATATATAACTATATATATATATATATAACTATATAACTATATATAACTATATATAACTATATATAACTATATATAACTATATATAACTATATATAACTATATATATATAACTATATATATATATATAACTATATATATATATATATATATATATATATATATATATATATATATATATATATATATATATATATATATATATATATCTCAAGAATTGTAGGTTGATAGAAGAGTCTGTAGACCTCATGATTAAGGTCTAAATCTTACTAAGCCAAGGTCTATAACCAAATGTCCCAAGATGTTAGTGTTCTCACATAAGAGACACCAATTTCACTGTTCTCATGTAAAAAAAAAAAAAAAAAAACAAGATTCCTTAGCATAGGCATTATTACACATGATTGTATGAAAGCTTTTGAAAAGATTGCCCATTTCTGAATTAGGATTTGATGCCACATATTCCAAGTCATTTTATTTATTTTTACAGTATAGTGTAGTAAACTCATCAATTTCAGAATTAAAAAAGTTAAATTCAAAATCACCTATTATGTTATAACTGTACTATGAAAAGGTGGAGAAGAGTGTCCTTGCATCAGGGATAATGAACTGATTTGTTTGTTTTAGAGTCAACTGCATTTTCTGTTCTTAATTTCTTTTTTTCCTTATCTCTGGATTATGTCTGAAGCAATTGGTTTCAATTCAATGTTCCTCCCATTTTTGCTTATCACTCGTTTCCTCTATCAGTCTATAGAGATTCTCAGTCATCCAGATCATGGTTGTCCTAAAGGTGTTTTTTCAGGAGGCAACTGGACTTCCTTGTTTTTTCTTTGAAAAAACAAGACATTTCATTTCTCATCCAAGAAGCTTTTTCAGCTCTGACTGGATGGTGGGGAATGGAAGAATTTATATTCCTTGCAGACAGCTGAACATTTGCATCCTTTTAAGGTTGTTGCAATTTTTCTGGAAATCCGTTCATACTCCCACATTATTCAAAGGGAGTATGAATGGATTTCCAGAAAAATTACAGATTATAGGAACTATTAGCACTACTCAGGTGACCTGAGGACACAGATAAACCTCCAAGTGCTTCAACAACCCAAACGGATGCAAATGACCAGCTTCTGCAAGGAATATAAATCCTTCCATTTCCTACCATCCAGTCAGAACTGAAGAAGTTTCTTGGATGAGAAATGAAACGTCTTCAAAGAAAAAACAAGAAAGTCCAGTTGCCTCCTGAAAAAATAACTTTGGGATGTTCCCTCTATCGTTCTCCCTCACATTCTTTCCCTTTTCCAAGATGGAACTAGATGAGAGAAATACGTCAATCTCAAATTGTATACCTCGGTCAACTTTACATTCAAAATTTTTGCTCACTGGCCTGGTATAAAGCTTTTAGGGAATCCTTGCTATCCTTGGGACCAAGTGATAGAAAATTGCCTTCAAATAGGCTTTTGTCACTGATGATGTTACCTAGTTTGGTAATGAAATGGCTACAAGAAAAACAAGCAAGCTCAGTGAGCACCCAGGACCCTTCATTTCAGCTACAGAGCTACGAATGTTCTCTTTTTATTGAGACTTTTATCAACCAGAAGGCTCAGAGAGAGCGCTGGCCAATTCAGAAAGTACAGTCATCACCAATTTGATGTTCACCTCTCTGGAGCACACTCTTTCCAAGCTAAATAAATAAATATAGTCCTCTCCCACTTAGGTGTCATGTGTGGTCTGCAACATTTACCAAAGTCTGAGTCATCCCTGCCCACTCAAACAAGACACATTGGAATCACATGGCCTCTTGGAAGCAAATGGATCATGTGGCAAATGCCTGGTTTGGGAATCGTGTGTGTGTGTGTGTGTGTGTGTGTGTGTGTGTGTGTGTGTGTGTTACAATGTCAGCTTTCAGCTTCGTCATCTCCTTTCTGGATGCGAGTAAACTCTTTCAACAACTCCTTAGGCTTTGCCTCTAAGAGAAGAGTTCCACTGGCAAGCAAGACACAGCTTTGAGAACATCATCTCAGCAATCTACTCTGCATCCATTCATACTGTCACACGTTTGCCAAGGAGTTTATCTTAGTATTTTCATTTATAAGAGGACATGTATCTGGTTCTAAGCAAAGGAAGCTCAACAGTAGGAGGTTATGCAATGATTTTACAATGTTAGCGTGAGAAAGGTTCTGTCGGTTTCTTGCTCATTTAAATTTTTCCTATCCACAATTTTTATGCATGAGTGTTAATGTTCCTATTCAATTTTCTGAAATACAGCCAAGAATTAACATTCACTTTTTTTCAACCAACATAATTTAAAACATCAATCAATAAAAAGAAAAAAAATGGAAGGAAAGCTAATTGCTAATTCCCCCAATTAAACTGAATGCTTATAACTACATTTAGAGAATAAAGGGCTATTTTAAGTGAGATCAGTGTTCCCTACACTTCTTTACAGCAGTGTAACACAATTCATGCAAGCTAGGGAGCCTTTTAAGAAGTCCCTTCCAGCTGGCTCTGTAATCCTATCATCTGGGATGACATCACTGCTTTCTATCCACTCAAATCTGTCTGTCTGTCTATCTATCTATCTATCTATCTATCTATCTATCTATCTATCTATCATCTATCTATCTATATCTATCATCTACCTATCATCTATCTATCATAGGACAATCACCCTTCAGAATGTGGGCAAACCTCAAGTGACTGATTCAGCCAGTTAGATTTATCAGTAGATTAAATTACACCCACTTGAATTGGTATCAAGTAGGAGAATCATATTTTCATACATATCTCCAGCCCTACTGAGAAAGACTGAAAAAGCCATGGGGTTTCCTAAAAATCCCACAAATATTTATAAAGTATTTTCCAACTTGGCTTTTGAGCCTTGATATTACCTAGATAGGCAATAAGATCACGGCCTGTTAAGCCATCATCCAGAGCTGTGACCTATAATTTACACAGAGTGGAGATGATGAGGGGAGAAAGGGAACACATGTAGAAAGAGAATGATATCTGAGAAAGGCCAATTGCTTCATAATTGCATTTTAATTGCATAATGGAGACACTATCCTGTTATTTCAAGGTAGATATTGAATGTGGAGACAAGGTTATTAATCACTCTATCTAGTTCTTATATTAAGATGTTTATTTTGTTCTTTTACTGGACCAATATATTCTTAGAGTGTTTTTCCGGATCTGGAGGGGCTCATATCTATCCATCATTGTTTGTATCTTGAAGTCACTTGCCAATCAAGGAAACATTGCAAGTTTGATCAGAATTAAAATATTTGACAGAGGTTTGATGCTGATTCCATGTACTGCAAAGAGATAGTAGGGTTGGGTACTACCAAATAAAATACAGGAGTTGCAGGTTACATTCGTTAAGCAGAAATGAAATTCCTTAGCAGTCAACTTTTGTTGCTTAATGTTGTTTTAGGCATTTAGCTGATTCCTCCTTAGCTTTGCTGAATAGTCTCTGCTTAAGCAAAAACATTCACCCTGTACTCAAGGGCATAAGAAATGGAAAAGAACCTATGAGCCAGCAGAAGTCTAAAATGTGTGTGGGCGGAGAATGAGATTCAATTCCGAAATATTCAGTCCTGTTTTGAAAGTTCAGTTAACAATAGCTTGTTTTTGGAACAACTGAGAGGCTTGGTAGAACTTACAGAACGAGGAATCTTGGTTATTGCGGGTAAGATTTTCAGGTCCATCAGCAAGAATTAACTCTGAGCAAAAAGCCAGTGGTAAGAATTTGGAAATTTTCCAAAAAAACCTTGAGCTACGGGATATAAAGACTCAATATCATCTGACAATTGTTGTCTGAGAAGGCAAAAACAGAGCACTTGATCTCTTAAATTCATGTTATTTAGTGCAATGAGTGTGGTTGTGGCATGTAAACACTCAAAATAAAAAAAAGCAAAAAACAAGGCAAAGCATGGTTATGTCCTCTTTCTCACTATTTCTAAAGTTTCTTCTGCTTCTATCACTTTATTGTCGTGCCATTTTATTTGTTGCTTGCTGTTCTAGTGTGGCATATGTGGTATTTATTTTTCTGTTCTCCAGATGTGGTCTAAGGGCTCACCGCTTTCTCTTCCCCTCTGGATGTTTTGCAGAACTTCAGAGAGAATATGGCTGGGCCAAGGCCTACCCCCATTTTGTTTTCTACCATTCTTCCTTCTTGAAGAAAGGCTGCATCACCATGCAATTTTTATTGGCTGCAAATGCTTTATTGGGTAGATTAAGGTGATTTAAAGGGTTGCACACCTTGGTAATACTGTCTGCTGTTTGCTTTAGCCATACCTGTAGAAAGGGCAGATGGGGAGCAAGACGCTGTTGGAGTCAATGGTGTTATGGACCAGAGCAGGGTGGGGGCTAAATGAATAATGATGGCTAGTTGTTATTGAAGGGAGGTCCACCCAACAAGAGACTTCACTGGGGCATGCTATTGCTTTGTGTAGCTGTGTTCTACTTCACTGACTATCAAAGCTTTCAACAACCTTTCCTGCTGAGTTTTGACCAAAAGATCTCTTCTAAAGTATCGAGGAGGAGGAGTAGTGAGGGAAGGGGAAAAGAGTGAAAATATGATTACATGAGGGGAAAGAGAGTTGATTTTTCTGGTGGTCTCAATTTTATGGCCTTTCTGGGGGAAAAAAGAGTTCTATATTTCTTTCCAGCTATTTCTGTCTTTGAAGTGCTGTGTTGCAATTGAAAGTGAATTTATCAGGTCGCTTTAATTGTTCTTTTTGAGATAAGAGAGAAGGCGATCAGGAGAATTTTGGATTTATGTAGGGCTGGAATTCTGTATCTAATGAAATATCTCTGAGTTCTGTGAGGTTTACTGCTGAAAGGAGGCATATAGATGAGAAAGTATGCAAGTTGTATTTCAAAAGGTGAAAGTCATATGCTTACACATCTATTGACAGTGATAAAATTTCTTGGGTATAGGATTTCAGAAATGGCTTCAAATCCAGGTAGGAAACAAAATAAGATCCCTATCACCTTGCAGGAGGAAACACACCCATTTGGGGGTGGGGGAAGTTGGAACGCTATGCACAAAAATGGAAGGACACTTGTCCATTTTCACAATGGACAAATGGCTGCAAAAACTGATGGTGTTTGCAGAGATGGCTAAATTGACTGCTGTAATTAAAGAAAAGAACACAGCTAACTTATGTCATCCTGCAATGAATGGAACAGCTTGCCTTCAGAAGTTGTGGGAGCTTCATCACTAGAGGCTTTCAAGAAGAGATTGGACTGCCATTTGTCAAAAATGGTGTAGAGCAGTGGTGGGATTCAAATTTTTTTTTACCACCAGTTCTGTGGGCGTGGCTTCGTGGGCGTGGCAAGGGAAGTAAAAATCTCCATGTAAAATCTCTGTTCCCACCCCACTCCAGGAGAAAGATACTGCAAAATCCCATTCCTTCCCCACCCCATTAACCTGCTTTCAAGCTCTGTTCTCCTGTGCAGGGCAACAAAAGAAGACCCAGCTGATCATCTGGGACTTGGGAGGCAGAGAATAGATGAGGGTGGGGCCAGTCAGAGGTGGTATTTGCCGGTTCTCCAAACTACTCAAAATTTCCACTACCAGTTCTCCAGAACCTGCTGAATACCACCTCTGGTGTAGAGTTTCCTGCTTGGGGGGCAGTTTGGACTAGATGACCTACAAGGTCCGTTCCAAGTCTGTTCATCTGTTAAATCCTCTAGCAACATATTGGCTGCAAATAATGGAATCAGAAACCCAACACATTTTTTAAAGGAAGGCTGCTTAGAATCTCCCTCTCCCTCCCTACTCTTACGCTTTTATACATGCTGTTTATCAAAGGAACTAACAGGTACTACTCTCTCCCTATGCTACAATAGACAGTACTTCTGCTTAAAACTGGTGAGTTGGGAGGGAAATTACATCAAAGTCATTTTGAGAAAAGACTCTGAAACATCTCAAAAACAACAAAAAGAGGGATGTTAGACTAAGGAAGAAAACACCCCCATATTGTGCAAGGATGAAAAAATATTGCCATCTGTTGGCATCTTGGGTAAGATTCGTTTGTATGAACAGTATATTTGTTTTGTTTCTGTGCAGTGAAGGAAAAGATGCATCAACACAGTCATTTCAGATCAAGGCAGCAAGGAACTCAGGCTTGGCGTGTGCCAATCATGAACTACCAGCTGCAGACAAAAGGAGGATATTTGTTCCAAAAATAAATTATCCGGTGAAGAAAATTAAAAATGAGAAGCTCCAACATTTTTTACTTTGGATCAAATTGGGGCACTACTTGTTATGGAAATATGGTAGTCTCCTGTACCACTATTGTATGTGTTTCCACTCAGATACAGATTCAAATCCATTTTTCATGCACTGCTCATTATACCGCCATAGAAGTGGCACACATGAATCCAATTAGCAGAAATTTTAGCCATGTTCTGATCAAGACATTGCAATCTTTCTTCCATAAGACTAATTGGACAACCACTACGCTTCTCATTATTAATTGTTTCAGGTCTATTTTTTAAAAAAGTGATGTCTTTGTATTTTATTGGTGTTTCTGTATCTGAACTTTTATTTGTGTTATAATGAACTGGTCCCATACAAACAAGATGAAATGAAATACTGTACTTTGTGCAGTACAGTGTGAAAAATACTGATTTCTCTAACTTCCAGAAATAAAACAGCTCCCATTTTCAGAGAGTTTAGGATTCTCCAAATATGTAGCAGCCTGAAATTAGAAATGTGACTGTGTTCTATGAGCACTCACACAAGTTGCAGAAGGGAGTATCATTAATCATAATATGACAGAATATAAAATTAGCCTAATGAATGAAAACCAGACCATCATGAATTTATTTGATTCTTATACACCTCATACAGGTAATCTTCAATGTACAACCATATGCTTGGTGACTATTCAAAGTTATAAAAGCACACACACAAAAATAATTTATCACAATTTTTCATACTTATGACCACAGCAGCATCCTCATGGTTCCATGATCAAACTTCAGGCACTTGGTAACTGGTATTTATTTATGATCGCTGCAATGTCACAGGGTCATGAATTCACCTTTTGCAACCTTCTGACAAGCAAAGTCAATGGGGAAGCCAGGTTCACTAAACAGCTGTGTTACTAATTTAACAATTGCAATGATTCATTTAACAACTGTGGCAAGAAAGGCCGTAAAATGGGGCAAAAGCCACTTAGCTGTCTCGCTTAGCAATATAAATGTTGGGCTCAATTGTAGTAATAAGTTGAGGAGCTATCTTCAAATTAAAATTTACACTGGAGTTTATTGACATATAGTAAAAATGTTAAATTAAGCTTTATCAGTGCTGCCATGACACAAACTATTTGCATATATACTTTCCTGCATACAGACCTCAAGATGAAAAGCCTAATCCATACTTTAATCCATACATTCCAAGGCTGAAAATTTGAGATTTAAATAGTTTAACTATAGCCTAATTCAGGAGCATGTGAATATTTTACCTCCATATTGTCATATTGTCATCTTTTGGGATCTTTTATCATTAATTCACGGATGCATTTTTGTATTTTACTGCCAGTGGAGAAAAAACCAAGAGGGTGAGCTATGAGAAGAAATGAAGATAAGAAAGTTGAATTCACCTGAGGATATTTGAGGAAATGATTTGTTTCCATCCCAAAGGCATTTTTTCCCCAGTATGTAGAGAGAGTTTGCTGTTACCCCTCCCCCCAAAAAAGTCCTAATCTATTCAATGTTTCTTCATCTGTATAGGCTTGCTAAGGATTGCCCTCATAGCATTCTAACAGTAATTTCAAGAAAACAATTCAACTTCCTTCAGACACCCACATCAGATCAGGCTATCAATATATTAAAGCAGGGGTGTCAAACTCACAGCGTCACGTTGTCACGTGATGTATCGTGACTTTTTCCTCCTTTGCTAAATCGGGGTGGGTGGGCATGGCCAGCGTGTGACTCATCCGGCCCATGGGCCACGAGTTTGACACCCCTGTATTAAAGTGAGTAATCACTGTTTTTACTTTTTGTCCGCTACCAAAGATCTCATTTTGAGACAAGACATGATCATAGATTTGTGTCCCCATACTTGAGCCCAAAGTCTCCATCTAGCATTTCAACTCTGCTGGTGCAAATGATTTTAATAACTCTGACACTACTATATCAATTAAAATTGGAGCTGGGCCCACAATGTTCATGTTACAATGAAAGGGGAAACAGGAAAGAATACAGCCGCTATCAACTCAGACTGGGAGAATGTAAAAGAAGTAAGATTCAGTTTGGGCCATCACAGACCTACTACGTCAGCCACAATCTCAAAGGGACAATTTTCTAAAAAAGAGCATGCCCACTCTGAAGGGGATGCAGCCTTTGCTGACAAAAACAATAATGGCAAACAATACACACACACACACACACACACACACACACACACACAGACAGATACACAGAGAGAAAGAGTTAAACTGGTCAGCAAGAGTGTTCCATATGGAACCACAACTAAACTCTGTAATTTAGGTGGGAATTGTATCTAATTTTCCTCAGGAGGGTGTGCTTCCATTTCAATGTCAGTACATTTTATCTCAGCAGGAAAGTGGAATGAGTGGGAGAGGAACTAACACACCATTCATGGGAAGGCCAGCTACTATTTTATACCAAATGTGCTTGCTGGGTACACTGGTTTCCAAACCAAAAAGATTATGTTTGCCCCCGAGCAGCTGCTGTTTGGAAAGTCCAACATGTTAGTTTTCTAAAGGGTTGATCTAACAAATTGGGTGGTTAATTTTTTTATTTTTTTAAAAAAAAATGAAGATAGAGGATTTTATTCCCCATGGAGGATGCTTTCCCTCCCCTCCCAATGACTAATTTCAGTACAGGTTTTAACATAAATCGAAAGGGAAAGAATTTAGTTATCTACCTTGAATAATAATGATTGTCAATCAATATGATAAACAGTATGATGATTATCAGGAAGGAAATTTAAAGCATCTGGCTTTATGTCATATCTCCTTGTAAGAAAATAGGAAGGGAAAAAAACCCTTTTAAAACACCCCCCTGCAACCTGAAATGACTTTTTACTTCTGCCATGAAGGCTGTTGTAGCAATAACCCACAATCCCAGAAATATAATTCATTTTTTAAAAAAATCAGTGTGTTCCATAGAAGTGATGATTGGCCACAGAAAGAGACAGTGGCCCATAACACATTAAATTAAAAGATGCTTATTTATATCTACAGCAAAAGAAGCATGTGAAAGCCAGCTGTTTAAACAAGGTTTAAACAGGAAGGGAGGCTGCAAAGCAGAGGTAGTGATAGGTGGAATTGCACAATTCTGTGCGAAGAGGGAACTGAACCTCTAACAAGTCTCTCCTTTCCCTTGCAAACTTGAGATTCTGGAAGCCACTGCCATCAGATTTAATGCAATTCAGTTTCTGATGTTTGCTCAATGCACTGGCCTTTTCTGAAGCCAAAGTACAATAGAATCAAGTCTACGAGATCTGCCAAAGTCCAGACTCTTAAGGGATGTGAGGAAAAGGTTACAATCTCTCTGTATCTCCACTGTAGCCATCCAGTTGTCCAGATTTTATAGCCAAGGTCTTGCAGTGGTAAACATAGAACTAGTTGAGACATCCAGATGAAAGCTATGTATCTTGTAATTAAGATTTGTGTGTGTGAGAGAGAGAGCACACTTAATCTCCCTAAGATTAAGAAGATGACTGGTCCAAGGTTACCTAGTAAGGTATGCCTAAGGCAGGACTAGAGTTTGCTGTCTTCTGGTTTCTAGCCTGATATATTAACCATTACACCAAACTGGCTCTCTGTAGTGTATTGCAATTTATTTCATATAATTCACAATCTGTAAGGGGAAGGATGGTTTGCCTGAGTTGCAATGTGATAATGTAATCAAATCCACATAATCACCATGAGGATGTCAATGCATCATTTTTAAGATCAAAGTGGTTCTAACTGCGCTGCAAAACTCTCCAGCATTACAGCAGGTGGCAGCAAAAAAAATATATGTATCTCTTCCCTGCCATCTAAGAGGTCAAGATAATCTTTACAGGCCATATTTTGTAGCCCTAAAGATGGTGAAATGGAGGGTAATGGAGGAAAATGAATGAGAAAGAAAAAGAAGACAGTGGGAAAAAAGGAATGAAAAAGCAAAGACAAGCTAGAAGCAGAATGGCAAAGAGGACAATGAAGCAGCAAAATAACTTCAGAAGACATACACCAAGACACAAATTATATATATTAAAAGTTGGCTTCCTTTAAGTTTGTCTATCAAATTTACAAGGCTGCTCAATTCATAATTTATGATTTTTGGTAGTGCACATCAATAAAAATTAAACCCCTATAGTAAATTAACTTATATTTCAATAATTGCTGTTTTTAAGCTCTCCTATCTGGGCTGGAAAGTTCTGACTGAATGTGAAATAGTAGCCAAAAGATACTATTGCTGCCATCTTATGGTCATCTGGATTTCTGCAGCCCAAGGTGAGTAGCGCTAATTTAACATAGTCAAATTTATCAAAAGATAAATTTATCAAAATGACAACATGCCACTTAAAAAAAAAAAGATTTGGTGTGATAGAACTGCTCTACCTTTCAGTACATTGGAAGTTTGTTCCCTTGTGACTCCATCTGAATTGGAACCACATTTCTTTGTTAAATTCCATCCAAAATGTGAAACCAGCCACTTCTTCAGTGCAGGAGAGCATAGGGTTCCTGAGACGGAAGTATTTTTTTTTCTTACCATTTCCTCCCCAGTGGTTTGGCAGGAATACAGCAATCCTGAAAATAGGAAGTGTACACCACCCCTTCACACAGAATAAGATCCAAAAGAGAAGATTTTGTTTTTTAAGATTCTGTCTTTGGGCATTGATTACAGGAAGGTATAGATAGGTTAAAAAAATTATCAGGCTCTTTTAACTAATTGCAATTTTGGACTTAATTTTTTAGGTTGCTGCAATCATTTATGAAATACTCTCTTTGATTTTAAAGTGCAATCAGGACATCCAGATATTATTAGTGGACTTATTAAAGTGTGGGGGATTAGGCATCTTGTTCAACATTTAATTTGGGTATTCCTTGATTTATGATTGTATTTGAGACCAAAAGTTCAGTCAAAAGTCATTGCAGTTGTAAGTCAAAGAATCAATCAATCTGTCAGCCAGAATAGAGCTGGAAGGGACCTTGGAGGTCTTCTAGTCTAACCCCCTGCTCAAGCAGGAGACCCTATACCATTTCAGATAAGTGGCTGTGCAGTGATTTCTTACAAAACTTCAGTGATGAAGCATCTACAACTTCTAATTTTTCAGCATTTTTTTTGCAACGCATTTGAGAAAAATAATATTAATATTCATTAATGTATGGACTTAGGAAAGGAATCCAGTGTCTACGAATGTTTAATTACTTATTTTATTTTGCTCTTCAATTTCCTGATCAACTAGGTAGGATTGTGAGAAAGTCTTGTCATGTAGGGAAGCATCACACCTATACTTGCCATGGGACCTCTATCCAGAAAGTAAGGAAGCCACACCTGTCAGTATCTGCCTGGAGTGTTCCCAACATTTTGGTAAAATTGGAATTTGACTCTGTATGTGTAGCCAAAAACATTGTAGAAAAAAATCACAACTTTAATATATTTCTAACTCAGATCTTGCTCTTTAAAATTGTGCTTTATTTTTTGCCTAAACAAAAATTATCTTACTCTTGCACACAGTTAATAGCCACCATATTTTTATACATATTCGAAAGGACTACTTTAATTCCCTCTTTGCTAGGTTGCCTGATGTTTATGCTTACTGATTCTTAAGAAGAAAAATGATGTCCAGAAAAGGGACTTTTTTCCAGAAAAGTAACTCCCCCTGGATTCTTGTGTCTTCAGGCTAAGGTTTAAACAATTGTCATAAGTTACAGAGCAGTATCTCTCCTAGATATAGAGTTAATCATCATTATTTTCATATATATATTTGTGAATTGGCCATCTTGTAAAATTTATTTATAAGTCCCAAATCAATCCTGGTGGCACTTTCCAATGTTACTCTCAGACATGATCAGACAAAAAAAAAAAAAAATGATTTGCCTGATTCACACATTTCCAGATGTGAGTCAGTATTTGGTAATTCAGGGTTTGCAGCAACTTTATATAACGTAAGTATCATGAATAAGGAAAATCAGCTAGAAACCAGGACACTGTGAGTTGTAGTCTCACCTTAGCCATGAAAGCCAATGACATTGGGCCAATCACTCTCTTTCACCCCAACAACCCAAAGTTATTGGGAAAATAGGAGGAGGAAGGAGTATTATGTATGTTTGCCACCTTCAGTTATGTATAAAAATAATCTGGCAACTAATCCTACTCTACAGGTCTCAATGATCCAATAGACCTGTGTTCTGTCTTAAACTGAGCAGGATTTTGAATTCATACTGTTCAATTGTGTAAGCAGCAGCACACTGCAAATGAGGAGAGTCAGCTTCAGAGAAAGAGATTAACAGAATATTAACAAGAAAACATTCTTTTTCATTTAGTCTCCCAGCAATCTTTTAACTGGACTTAATCCATCCGTCTCAAATTAACCTGTGGGAAAATAAAATAGTAAGACCACAACTTTCTCCCTTTCTTGTTAGTTATTTTTCCTTTCATTCAAAGCATATTTGCACAGAGATTCAGGGCTGAATCAACTGTACCTTGGGTGGTAAGTTATTATTTATTAACACAAATAATCCAGTTGGAATAGTATGTAAAGGAATAAGGCAGTCTACACTTGAAATAATGTGAAATAAAGCAATAAGTGAAATTAATTGCAGACACCGTCAGCTGCAACCATGACTAATGTGGAGAACTAAGTGATGCCAGGAGTTGATTACTCTTGTGGTTGTTCTTGTTGTTACTGTTCTTATTAGTATTATTTTATAGAAACAAATACTTCACAGTTATGTTGAAAAGATGTTTCCTTACAATCTGAGTCAAGGACTGCTTTGCAGCATTTTGAAATTGTAGCTTTGGTGCGGAAGGCTTTTTTAAAAAATTGTATTGGGAATGTGAATTGAGTAAATATGTATCAGTGTATTTCTCCTGATTCTTTTTTTTTTAAACAAATTTTATTGATTTTAAAGACAAACAAACCATCGTTAACCATTAAATACATAAAACCTCTCCATTATTAATTTTACAAGTCAAATAAAATATTATTTTATACAACATAATTCTATTTTTCACCATTTCAACATAACCATATAGATATCTCTTAACAAATTTCTCATTATTTCTCTTTTCGTATTCAATTTCATTAATTATTATTAATTTTTAATATTTATCCAGTTTATAATCATCATCTTCATTCCTCTCTGTCTTGTTTTAACATTATTCTCATCCAATATTCCTCTGAGGTTTTATTAATTCTCAAAGAAAACATAGGCACACAAAACACAAAAATATAAAACTTCTTTTAAGAAAGTAGTTTGGCCCCAGATTACCTCTCTTTGTATGGACTTCAATTAAATTCGTGCTCATCTTATATGCCATTACCTATCTTATTTACCATTCTATATCTTCTATATAACTTCTCCCGCTTTTCACTCTTCTTATTTCTATTTTATTTAATTCATTTTAATTTAAATCATTATATTTATATTTTTGTCCATTCTTTCCAAATTATCCATTTATTTCATTCCCACAGCAAGTAAAAAAAAAAGAATTTCTCCTGAAATCACTGATCAAGGTATGATGCCTTTCTATCCTCCCCTAAATTAATATTTAAAATAACACCTAATACCCAATCTGATTCTGCTTAGTACATTCAGCCTACTAACCTCTAAAGAGAGAAAATAATAAGTCCATAATAATTAATATAGTTAAATAATAAATCTAAATTTTAAATCTTATAGCATTCCAATTGTCTATTTCAAGAAACAAGTGCTACAATAATGAGTTTATAATAAGATCAAAACAACAGTAAATTAAACTTTTTAATTAAACTCAATATTTTAAACATTCCTTTTAATCTTTTATTAAATTTTAAAATCTATCATTACTAAACATTTCAATATTTTAGTCTTTTGTTAATTCTTATAACATTCTAATTTTCTATTTCTAATACAAATACTACCATACCATCTTATGTACCTTGCAGAATCTTCTTTTTTAAAGAAATTATACATTACCCTTTATCCCTAAAAAGATTCCTTTTTCCCATCTTGTTTTATACCTTTGTGGCTTTTCCCTCCCTTTTCCTTCCTTTCTTATCCCACCTAACCTTTTACCTCCAGCTTCCCTCTCTGTTGTATTCCTTTCTCCTTTTGCTCAGTAACATTAACATTGAATTGGTTTTGCATCTTATTTTTTCCTTTCTTAAGTATTTTTTAAATCTTAAGTCCTTCATTTTCCTTCCTTTCTTTCTCCTTTCTCTCTTAACTAAATTTTTAGATTCATTGAAGATGGCGTCTTCTTCTTCTTCTTCTTCTCCTTCCATTTCCTCCATCTGTTGTTGTATTTGATAATTAACAAGCACCATTTCTAAAAAGAGGAAGGCTTCTTTCACAGCGTCCTTTCTTTCTTCATATATTCTCTAAGTTCATCAACAGATAAAGCCATTCTTTATTCTTCTTCTTAAAGCAACCAAAATGTTTCAAAAGTTAGAGCAACCCCAAAGTTCCAGAGAGAGTCAATCAGTCCAAACAAAACACAAAGTTCTCACTTTCTCTTCCTGGTGAGGTATCAAAGGGAAAGGAAAAACCTCCAATCTATATTTTAAAGCCTTGTTGCAATTAATTTATGGTCTCAAGATCTTCAAGGCATCTCCTCCAACAAAATCTTTATATATATATATATATATATATATATATATATATATATATATATATATATATATATATATATATGTTTTCTTAAGTTTTCGCGGTACTTACATGTATGGTGTTCGGCTTGGTTCGGGTATTTTCCCACGTCATTGTAGTTCTTTTAAAGTTGTAGCAACGTTTCAGCAGAATCTCATCTGCCATCATCAGGCTTCTGTATTGTGTCCGTCTGTGAGTCAGACTTTTACAGTGGTTTCAGATTTGAATTTGGGGCAGCCTATTGCTGTGCCAGAATGGTTTTTCTTCATCCTGATTGGTTGGGAGTCTTGGTCTGTGTTTATTGGTCTCGGAGTTTGCTGTGTTCTCCCATGGGATCACCACTGTCACCTGTCATTGCAAACCTGTTCATGGAAGAATTCGAATCCAGAGCCCTGGCCAATGCCATCCTCAAACCCAAACTATGGTTAAGATACATCGATGACACATTCGTGATTTGGCCCCATGGACAAGAAAACCTAAACAATTTCCTAACACACCTAAACAGCGCACACCCCAAAATCAAGTTCACCATGGAAACAGAAACAAACAAACAACTACCATTCCTAGATGTACTAATCTACAAAAAAACAGATGGCACACTAGGACACACCATATACCAGAAGAAAACCCACACCAACCGCTACCTCAACGCCCAATCCCACCACCACCCAGCACAGATAAACTCCGTGGCTAAAACACTAATTACCAGAACCAAACGCCTGGCAGACAAGACACACATTAAGACTGAACTATGCACCCTGACTAAAGTACTGACAGCCAACGGCTTCCACAAAAGCAAAATCACCAGCTTGATCCACAAAAACACACTGAAACATAATAGAGACCCAGAAGATGAACAGACCTATGGAACAGCTGTCCTGCCCTACATAAGAGGTACTACAGACAAAATTAGTAAGGTACTACACAGACATCACATCAGGACTGCCTTCAAAACAGACAGAAAAATAGCAGCCATCCTTAGCAACCCCAAAGATAAAATTGACCTGGAAAACCAAGGCATATACGAAGTCCCCTGTGCATCATGCCCGGCCACATACATTGGACAGACCAATAGAAGAATAAGCACCCGCCTGGATGAACACAAAAATGCAGTCAAAAGCTGGAACACACTTCCTCACTAGTCCAACACATGGAAGCCACAGGTCATAGCATCAACTTCAATGGCACCAAAACCCTGGCCACTATAGAAAACCCTAATCACAGAATCATCAGAGAAGCCATAGAGATTGAAAAAGACCAGAAAGCATGAATAGAAGAGATGATTCCACCAGGCTGTCAATCATTTGGAAGCCTGCACTCACAAACAAAAAATCTCCACACCACAAGCCAGGCAAACACCTGGGCACAAACAGATCCCCCTGATACCTCCAGCTCAAACACATCCCAACCAGGCACCCAGATGAAACCCAGCTTCCTAACTAATGATAGCCGTCCATTTACCAAGCCAAGCTGCACTAAAGACCTCCATTAAAGCAACACAATGCTGCCAGCCAATCAAGATACAAAAGAGCCAAAAACAGACAGAAGATATTAGAGACACCAATCAAGCAGAACACAGCAAACTCCGAGACCAATAAACACAGACCAAGACTCCCAACCAATCAGGATGAAGAAAAACCATTCTGGCACAGCAATAGGCTGCCCCAAATTCAAATCTGAAACCACTGTAAAAGTCTGACTCACAGACGGACACAATACAGAAGCCTGATGATGGCAGATGAGATTCTGCTGAAACGTTGCTACAACTTTAAAAGAACTACAATGACGTGGGAAAATACCGAACCAAGAATATACACCATATATATATATATATATATATATATATATATATATATATATATATATATATATATATATATATATATATATATATTTGTCCTCTTCCTTCCCACTTATAACAAGAAGCCAAGTTTTTACCTTTATAAAAAAACAACAGGTTTCTCAATGGCCATTTGTTGATTCCATAAGGAAGAAGAGTGAACTTTCCCTTTCAGCACTCAATTTTGCCGCTTGAAATCCTCCTCTGGAAACGAAGTATTGTTCAGAAAACCATAGTTCTCAGGATTAAACGCTCTTAAAATCCTGGGTCAGCCACAAAAACTTTCTCTTAACAACTTTCTCCTCTCTTCCTCCTGCTCATTCTTACCCAGCTGCTGGCTTCTTTGAGGCGGCCATTACAGACCGCCGCTCGACCGTCTTGGGAGAGGGGGGTTTTGCCGGATGGGAAGGGGGTCTGCAACACCCCCAAACCCCTCACCAGTTCCCCCTATCTTCGGCTGCCTCTTCGTGGCAGCCTTAGCCTCCAGATCCGTGGATCAGAGGCACCAAAGCGGCTAGCGCGGCAGGGATCGCGCAGGATCGCAAATCCCTGCCGCTAGCGAAGCCGACAAACCGGAAGTTCGTATTTCTCCTGATTCTTAAAACACTTCTCTCCCATTACAATTTACATCAAGCTAGGATAGCCAGTACTTCATGGATAATATTGATCTATGTAAATGAAGAAATAACTTGACATCATTGTAATTCTTCTTCCACTTTATAGTAAATATGAAGCTTGAGTACTTGCTTAAACACTTGGGACTATAATACCACACCCATAATGAAATGTGAGTGATTAGACATCAGAGCTTAGGATTTAAATGAAAAACTCTACCTGCTAAACTCCAGAATACCTAGTCTGGTTGGGGGAAGAGGTGAACCCTTGATCACAATCACATTGAGTGAGGCAGGAGACACCAATTTGAAAAGGGATCCTGTCATAGCAGGTGAAATTTGAGTCTCATTCCTCTGGCAATTTCATTATGAGTTGCAGTTTGGGAAAAATGCAGACCCGCAAACCACATCCTTGCAAGATTTCAGAGATCGTTTCCCAGAAAATAATTTGGACTGTCTTATTATCTTAGACTGGTTAGAAAGTGCCATCGACGCAATGAATATGAATCTGGGCAAATTCCACGAGACAATGGAGGACAGGGAGCTTGGCGTGTTATGGTCCATGGGGCCACGAAGAGTCAGGCATGACTTAGTGATTAAGCAACAACAAAAAATTATCCTAGACACAAATGCTGATAGGCTCAGGACCCCTCCTGCCAACTGTGGATCATTGCAGGAGGAACTGGCTGCTACAGGCTCTCCAAGCTCATCCTTCCTCAGCCATCGTTACTGTTAACGAAGAAACAAGAGATGTGAAAACTGGGTTCTTAATCAAAAGAGAAGGCAACCCAGCCTGTTGTATAGCTTAGGCGGAAAAAAACAAGCCCAGTTTTGATTAACAAGCAGAGTTCCATTTAGAAATGGCTTGATCTTTTCTACAGTAAACTCCTTATCAAAACATTCTGGATTCTTATGTGAAACCCTGAATTTTTGTGTGTCTGCTTAGGTGGCTTCAGCCCAGCCAGCCAGCTAAGGAGAGACTTAACAGAAACTAAGTCCTCCTAAAAACTGTAAACCATGGTCCATGGCCTCCGTCAAGACGTAATAGAGTGTCATTGATAAGCATTGATGAACATTGTTCAAAAAGAGCCAGTTCAGTGTAGTGATTAAAATGTTGGCCTAGAAACCAGGAGACTGTGAGTTCTAGTCCTACCTTAGTAATGAAAGCTGCCTCGGTGACTTTGGTCCAGTTCCTCCCTTTTATCCCAACCCATCTCACAAGATTATTGTTGTGGGGAAAAAGCAGAGGAAGGAGTATTAGATATTAGACATAAAGCAATAAAAGTGGGATTAAAAATCTAGTAAATACATAAATAAATCCTAGAACCAGAATGAAAAATAACTGCCATGAAATGGAATATTCCTTGGCTATCCTGTATTTTTTTAAGTAGTTGCAGCCCGTGTTGTCTTAAAATTGCTTGTGATGCAACTGGAATGACCAGAACAGATCTAGGTTGTAAAAATCAGATATTATTATAGGGGTATAGATATTCTATATATGAGTGGCTGGAATTTTGCAGCTGAGAGCTCTTAATTAACCTCTATTCCTTTGATTTTCCAAAATGTATTGAGGGACATGCTTTTCTGCATAAATGCTATCCTAATTTTCCCTACCTCAGATTCATTGGGTTGTTATGTTATACTTTGGTTGTATGCCAGTTTCTGTTAATTAACTAACTTTATTTAATTTTATTCCTTAACATGTATAGGTATCCACTAAGCACTGTAATTAACAATGAGAATTTCCGATAGATTTATTTCTCAACTATTTATTGTTATAATACTGGCTCAAATAGCTGTACCTGGTCTTTATATTTTCAGGCATGAAGTGTTATTTTCTTTCAGTTCTAGCACTACTTAATAGATCCCTATTCAATACTGTTAAGAAATAGTTGCATATCCTCAGTTAAGGCATTAATAACATTCATGGTTAAGTGCTTTAGTGGCGGCATCCTATAATATCCAAATATTTTTCTGCATTCATAGAATTATGTTCAGCAGACTCTCATAAAAACATAGACTCTTTTCCACAAAAGGCTATCACTGCTTTGTGGAGACATTTACAACCTACAGGTAGTCCTTGACTTAGAATCACAATTAAACCCAATTTTTCTGTTGTTAAGTGAGGCATTTTGTTACATGAGTTTTGCCCCATTTTTCTTGGCACAGTTGTTATGTGAATCACTGCAACTGATAAGTCAGTAACCTGACTGAGTTTCCTTTTATGTTTGAATCAGAAGTCAATTGTAATAATCAGAATAAATTATTTTTCATTCTACTTTGTTCTGACCTTGTTAGCAAGTACTGTAGATATACCAATAAATGATAGTAAACTGTATATTTACAGGATTACGTAACTTTCTAATTTTAATCCTGTGACACTGTTTTGTGTTCATTTTTCATTTCTTGGCTGGCTTTACTTGCTCATTCTGTACTGTCCTTGGGATCAGTTTTTAAACTAAATTTTACTGTGGTTTTGAAAGGAAATGTTTTTAGTCCCAGATATTAGTTTCTCGTTGTTATTTTTAAAAAGTTATATTATCCCAAAGAACCTGTTTCATAAATAAACAAAGAGCACTGTGACAAGGGAGCAGATGCATATAAGTCATGCAGCTGAGTAGATCAGATTTTGTTTTAGTTGAATGCAATTTTAATGAATGCAATCAGTGCATGCAGTCATATACATAAGAGAGCAGAGAAATAAGTTCAAGTTATTTTAAAGAGGTGTTTGCAAAGTGTGTTTACACCGAGCCCCTCTTTGAACCATTAGCTGCCCTAGGCTTTGCAAAGCTTACATTGTTGTTTAACAGTTTAACAGAATGACAGAATTGGAAGTGACCTTGGAAATCTCCTGGTCCAATCCCCTGCTCAGGAAGGAAACCTTATGCAATTTTAGACAAATGGTTGTCCAAGCTCTTCATAAAAATGTCTACAATAACTTCTGGAGGCATGTTGTTCCACTCATTAATTGTTTAGAAAGCTCTCTCTGGATGCATCCATACAATTGCTTCCTTGCGATTCTAGTAGAAATGTTATCTGTGCATGTGCAAACAATTAGAGATGATCACATAGGGTCTGTTAATGGGTTTGGTGAAATATCTCTTGGGACTTCTTTGCAAAACCCTAGAAGAAACAGCTACGTGGAAATGCTTTGAAACAACCAATCGTTCTTTTCCATTCCTGCAACTGAATATTAGTTGGTTAAATCAGTAAATCCTTCTTCAAAAATGAACACCCCCCCCAGCAAACTGAGAAACACAGTCTCAGCAACCATATTCTTGTCACTGGGCATCTCTCTGCTCATTTGTTCATTTTGGCAAAGTATCATTCCTCTATAAAGTTCAGTCATGAATTTGCAGAGCCCTTTTCAGACATTCCCTCTGGAGCTATTGAACGACAAAAATTGCAATTTGCTCAACAAGGGGTGCAGGCTTGGAGCAGAAATAAGAGCTAGCTGGAGCCAATAGACTCACAATCTGCAAAGCGTAAGACAGAATAATGTGTTTATTAAAATTCTTTGACTTCAGATTTGAGGTGGGGTGGGAAGGGGATTAACTATTATTTTACTTTTTTAAAAAATGTAGCTTGCTACAAAAAATGAAGGTTATTAGAGAGGCTCCAAGAACTCTTTTTAAAAGTCTAAATTTCCTGATTGGCTTTTAAATGCCTGATCTTGTTTAAATACAGCTTTTAAAATCAGATTCTCTTTCAATTCTAAAGTAAATGCTTCAGTAGTAATCAAGAATGTGGACAGAAAGAAAATGTCTTTTTATTTTTTTAGAACAAACATTAGCATCTTCTTTAAGTTATGTAAAGGTGAAAACATTGCAATAATGTAACTTGCTGCTATTAGAGCATTGTTTAATCTGGTCCTTTTGTTTAAATACTTACATACAGGAAGGTATTTAATGCAGGTTAAAAAAAACTACTGTCATATCTTTAAGTATTCCATTTTTTATCATTCTGATTTTTTTAAATGTATCTATTTCACTAATTGATACTTAGGTTGAACCATATTCTAGAGATTGGTACAGATGGAACAAAGGATACTGCTTTATTAACACATTAGGGCATCTGCCTCCTTCTTAAATATAATAACATCATTTCTGAAAGTTGACCTTGGTGGATCTGGAATGACTTTTACAACAGTAGTTACCAAAAAATAATTGCAGATTATTTTCTTTCATTCTTGTGCCATTACTGTAAATTAGCCTCTTTTGTTTTTTTCAAGTGGACATTGGAACTGGTTAATGAAGTTATTCAAACATGCAGATGTCTCCAAAATCATTTATTATATTAAATATGAAGGATGATAACGGAAATATAAAGGGGGGAAGGCTACATCCCTGTTGGCCATCTTCTGCCTCCAAAATCCAACCTAAATGTTTCTAATGGAATGCAGTTGCCACTGAGACACCATATCTCCCACTTCTGTGGAGATCCTCAGTCATCCAGGTCATGGTTGAAAATGTTTTGCTTCTTATCCAAAAATTAGAAGCTTCTTGGATGAGAAGTGAAACTTCTTCAAGGAAAAACAAAGAAAGCCCAGCTGTCTTTTGAAAAAGCACTTTTGGAACATATCTCCCATGGATAGATGCTCTGTTTATTTGTAATATATGTAAGCACTATTAAAATGGGTGATTATATCTTTCATTTGCATTCTTCACAGAGCTAGATTTTATAGGATTTCAGTAACCCAAAGCAGTCTGACAATTGTTCTCTATATCCCACCCAGTCAACCTTCCATTTATTCTGTGTGGATTTTAAATGAAATGCCGACAAATTAGTCTTTATAATCTGCTCCTTTCACATATGTTGGATTTCAGCATTCCTAATGCCTAGCTGCCAAAGTTTGGAGGCCAGAGATGATGTGATTTGAACAACGCATCTGAAAAAATTAGGTGGTGAAAAATTGCCCTTAAACTTGATGTATTTCCATGTGGATGTTGTGGTAACACAGATTTGGATTCAAACCCTGTTAAGAATGCCTGAACACCTAAATTCCTAGAAGGTCCTCCCATTCAAGAATGGGCTCAGCTTAAACAAAATGGCAGTGATATAAGTCCTTTTTTTGCTGTTTTATTAACTCCCACATATCAGCTGGAATCTCACACATGCCTTCATCCTAGACATAGGCACCATGCACAAATAGTTTTGCTAATAAATTTACAATTATGTTACATAGAACTAGAAATAGTTATTTCTATTTTCTTTGGAAGTTAAAAGGGCCTTCTATTTTCCTTTTCGGATGCAGGCAAACACATGATCTAGAGCCCAGGTTTTGCTTTTGAAAAAGCACAAGCCACAGCTGAGCCTTGGGCTGCATAGTGGTTAAACAGCAGGGATCATCAGGCAGGACAATATTAAGTGGTATTTAACAGCAAGACCCAAGTTCTTGTCAAATGCTTGAGTTAGGGTTCCTTGATTGTTAGCATCCCAACCATGAGACCTTTTACACTGAACCATTTTTCATTTTGACAACAAACCACCACAGCTATCCCGCCTTGCCTTGCTGGAACTGACAGCAAAGTATTATTGTGGCAGAAATATGACTGTGTTCTTGGGTTGGAGGGCTGAAGGGTGGACTTTTTATCCCTCTCCTTTCAGAGTGCAATGACATTCCAAGCCATGGGTGTCCCGAGTCATTGGCTGGCTAATGTATTCAGTATGATCTTCCGTCTAGTCAAAACAATAGAGGTGGGATGGAGGTGGGACATCAATCCCAGGTGGCAGGGGTTTAAATTAAATATGACTTTCTTACAAATGCATTTTAATGGACACATCCAGCAGGAGTGGTGGCATTAGCTAGTAATTTCTTAGGATGCATGGTGGAAGGAAGCAAGATATTGGAGAAATCTTCCCTTCATACAACAATACTGAGAAAAAAAGAATAAAAAACTACTCAGAAAGCAATGGAAATGTGTGTGTGTGTGTGTGTGTGTGTGTGTGTGTGTGTGTGTATGTGTATGTATTTGTATATGTATGTGCATGTGTATCTATATAAAAGCAATACCACTCACACATCATCACAAAATCTCCAGAACCGTAAAGCCAACAAACTTGAAATTTGGCATGTATGTTCCTCTTGGCTTTTAGATGCTCACTAAGAAAGGATTTTTTGAAGTGACCATCAAAGCATTAGTATTTTGTATATTATTATTAACACGCTCTGATGTTAAGGAGTTCTACTCCCCCTCCCCACCTGAAAAGAAATCTGTTCCAAATGCAAAACACAAGCAGAGGAGAGGAGTTTCAGTTTCAGTTTTAGTTTCACAGCAGCAACCAACTTTAGTACAGAACAGTTGAGCTAAGCCATACCCAGGCTCCTTGCTGTCTCTTTCTTGCTCACATAGCAAATACTGTTTCAGTTTCCATGTTTCAGTTTCCAAACAGCCCTCAATTCTCACACTCTGACAGGACGCTAGCCAGATGAATACCGATGGAGGTTGGTAGGCAGAGGCACAATTTTCCCCCTTTATTTTCCTTCCCCCAAACTAAGCACAATCACATAGTTTCGTAGAGAGCTAGTATGTGTATATATGTGTAGGCACACATATACATATATACACATATACATATGTACGGGTATGGGTATGTATATATTAAAAATTCAATTGTCTTCCAAGTAGTTTTTTAATTCTTTTTTCTCAGTATCATGTGTGTGTATGTGTGTATGGCAAAGACATCACATTCATCTTCATCCTCCTATTTCCCCCTCAACAACAACCTTGCAAGGTGAGTTGGGCTGAGAGAGAATGTTTGGCCAGAGTTTTATGTAGGACCAAAAAGTCCTCTTGAGCTTTCCAACATTTGGAATCCTGAAACCGTAGGGCAAAGTATTTAAAGCTCTTCGCTTGATTGTTTTCCAGCTCCTTTATTGCCTATCTCAGCAACTTGTAATGCAATGTAACATGTTTGCATTCAGAAAGTAAGAGTTCAGTGGAGTTTAGTCTCAGTTTCATATTAACTGGATTGAACTTAAAAAAAAAAGCTATTGTGAATAGGGGTTGAGCAAAGTAGAATTTTTAGTGTCCCCCACCCCTTAATATTAAAAACTTTTTTTTCGGGTTAAAAAAAAATAAGGAAAAGTACCCAGTAAATATTCTACAAATTGCTCAGAAAAGAAATCTGTTCCACCTTCTACCCAATAATGGGTGCAAAATCACAAGAAAGCTCTCAAGGGCTTATTTTTAAACATCGTAACTTTAACTACAGTATTTGAATGAATATGCACTGCTAATTGGGTAAGCGAAGAAGGAAATCTAACAGAAGTTTGCCTGGGGTATTTATAAAAGAGACCCTAACAAATTTTGCCTCTCATTGACAGTCAAGGACTTGGCTAATGCAGGCGCCAGAGAAAAGAACAACAACAAGAAGAAATACAATCTTCCTACTGGTGCTGCTGTTGGAGGAAAAAAATAAACTGAAGTAGTGACCTGCAGTGCTTGTGGCATGTTTGTTGTCTTATTTGAAAGTAATGTGTACATAAATGTACAACAGTTGCAAGGAAGTTATCCTTCCAATGTATGCTGTTTTGGACACACCACCCTTTAAAAAGAATTCAGATGGTAGAACCAATTATCCAGAGGGATGGTGAGATCTCTTTTGCTAAATGTGTTGAAGTGAAAGCTCAGGTTAACTCTTGTGGATATTTTCATCTGGATTCCTGCACTGTGTCAGCTACTGACACACTGAGTAGGGCCTAAATCAGGGGTGTCAAACTCAAGGCCCACAGGCCGGATTTGGCCCGCTGGGTGCTTAGATCTAGCCTATGGAGCTGCCCTGGAACCAGTGAAGGACTGGCCCACAGTGCCTCTGTGCACAGCCCTCCCAAGCTCTGTTTTCAGCTGTGACGGCCTCCTGCAGCCCTCTGCCAATGAAAACAGAGCCCAGCGTGGCCAAGGTGGGCATGGCCAGCTCAGCAGAAAGGAAAGGACATTTAAAGCTCTGCTAGTTTGTTTTATCAGTACTTCCTTCTAAGAAGAAATACAACAGGTTGTTTTGTCCTAGAATAGTTAGTTCCATTCCTGAAGCAATTACACTCTGAAGCAATAAGGCTCTGTAGGCATTCCTAGGGCTGTGATCCTTCTACTTTCCTTAGCATACGGGTCATTGAACTCAATGGGATTTGGGCTTCAGAAGGCATAACCAAGATTATGCTATATGTTTGTTCAGCATGTGGGAAGGGAATCCTTATCATGAGCTCTGAATTCTCACATTTGATGTAAAAAACAGACAAAATAATTTCTCGGAGAGTTTCATTTCAAAGGACTGCACACAAGAAAATTGTTTCCAAACAATTAAGAGAAAAGGAAGAATCCTAATAGTTCTTTGAGGGCTCCAGCTGTTTTGTATTCTAACAGCTCCTATTTAAAGATAGTGCCAGAGAATGAAATATTCATATGTGCTTGGATTTTCTAACTTGTTGCTCCTCCAAATAATATGTGATATGTTTATGTTGGTGATAGCCTAATTTCTCTTTACAGATCCGAGTTCCATGCTCCTTATTCTATTCTTATCTTTTAGCTTTGATCTCTGGTCTGTTCATCCTTCTGCCAATTGGAGAGGGGCCCCTTCATTCCCTTCCATTAATCACAATATACCCCATCAAACCATCTTCCCCTGTGAATTCTTGGTCCACTAAAGGAAAGGACTCTAATTCAGCTGATTTGTGAACAAAATCTGTTAACAGTAAACTGTAGGTGCATTAGAAGGTAAACATGGTAATGTTTCTGCCTCTGATATACAATGGGCCCCAGATATAATGAATTACCACTTTTTTGGAAGTGTCTATGGAGATTCTCAGTTATCCAGGTCATGGTTGTCTCAAGGTGTTTTTTTCAAAAGGCAGCCGGACTGTTGTTGTTTTCCTTGAGGAAGATGTTTCATTTCTCATCCAAGAAGCTTCGTCAGATCTGGAAGGATGGTAGGGAGAATGGAAAAATGTTATTGCTTTGCAGTTATTGGTCATTAGCACTCTCTCTGAGACCCTTAGGATCATCTGAATCAGAATCCAAAACTTCCTCAATCTCCTGTCTACAACATAGTCCTTTCAGCAATTCTAAGAACATTTCACATCCATTTGCACTCTGATTCAGATGACCCGGAGGGCACCGAGTGGCCTCCAAGTGGCCTCAATGGCTCTCAGAGAGAGTGCAAGCAACTAAATGATTGCAAAGTAGTATAGTTTTTCCATTTCCCTCCCCCCAATCCTGTCAGAACTGATGAAGCTTCTTGGATGAGAAGCAAAACATCTTCTCAAGGAGAAAAAAAACACAGTCCAGTTGCCTTTTAAAAAAACACCTTTGAGACACTTTTTGGGGGAATCATTTTACCATGAAAACGAAAGATTATTACACAACCAAGCTGAAATAACTTCATATTGCTGTCTTTTTTATTTTATAGAATTCTGTCTTTATCATAGAACAGTGATGGCTAACCTTTTTGTCGCCGTGTGCCAAAAGTGCATGTGTGCATGTCTGCACCCATAATGCAATGCACATGCAACCCCCCCACCCCCTGCGCATGAACCCCCTGTGCTCCCCTTGCTCCCCTGCGCACATGAGCAGTCTCTCACATGCGCCCCGCCCCCTGCTCATGCACGGCAGAAACCCCAAAATCAGCTGGCTGGCAGGAGGCACGCACCAAAGGTGGTATTCAGCAGGTTCTGACCAGTTCTGGAGAACCGGTAGCGGAAATTTTGAGTAGTTCAGAAAACAGGCAAATCTCACCTCTGACTGGAGAGATTACAGCAGTGATCCCCAACCTTTTTACCCGGCCGGTACCGGCAAGCTGCCGGTGTCGGCATCGCTGGCGCCGCCTTTATAAAGGCTCGGTGACGCCCATCAGAATGACGGCGTAGAATGGCTGTCCGGAAAAGTATCGCGCACGCGCGCTTCTGTGAGCGCGGGCTTTGAAAAGTCACGGGCGCTTTTCATCAAAAGGCAACTCGCACCCGGTAGGACTTGTTCCCACGTGCCGCGCGGACTGGTTGGGGACCCTGGTCTATGCGTGCCTGCAGAATGATTGCCTGCATGCGCGACTGAGTGGGCAAGCTGCTGCATAGGCCTCTGCTGCCACTTCTGCATTTCGCCATCACGATCATAGAACTGAGAATGAAGACTAGATTTTTGCATTCTCCATGTTAAAATTAAATCTTACTGATTTCAGTCTGTTGTTCCTAATGATCAAGTTTGTCCTGAATTTGAATGTAAGGCATTTGCTAACCTTGTATGTTTGGTAATTACCTCATCCAGTTTGATAATTACCTCATCCAGTCATTTGTAAGTATGTTAAATAGTACGAGGCCTAGAATGGAACCCTGCAACATGACACCAATGCCTCCTTCAAGCTTGATATACAATCTTTGACAAAAGTTTATTTGGTTCTAATTATTCTGTCCACTCTGTAGCTGTCTAATTGAATTGTACAGTAGTCTACCTCACAAGTTTCCATCTTCTCTCCTTGCATCAAGTTCTGGTCAGAGAATTTTAGGGATCTAACCCAAATGCCCTTGATTTTTATGGCAAGATGGAAGGGCAGCTGGTCTAGAGTTTTAGGATCTTGGACAATAGTAAATATGATAAGATGGACGCAAGAATTAATCAGCAAAAGTATTTAAGGAGTTTCATTAATTAATTTCCACTTACTCTGTCATGTATGCTGAGATGCATATTGTCCCACCATCAAGCTGGCCAAGCACCCCAGGGATCTGGGCAAGACAGTAGGCAGCAGAAGGAAGACCCAGATCAGAAGTCTTCCAGTGTCTGCTTGCGTTCATGCTTCTTTTATAGCCTTCGCTTTATTGTTTCCTCCAGCATGACATGCACTGTTTGTGAGGTTTCATGGTATTTGCCATTAAGCTGCAAGACCTAGACTACTACTTATTATCCAGTATTAAAATTATTGGTTATTTGCAGCTGTTAAGTGGTTTTTGGGTTCCCTGTTGTCACAGAAAGTTCATTGTGGCTATCCTCTGTTTCTTTCGTTAGTGTTTTATAACACTCTTAACAACCAACAACTTGTTGACATTTTATTTAATAAGATCTATTGAAAGGGAAAAGGGATTAGGTTAGAGAAGTCTTGATACATAGATACTTTCATTTTGGCCCCCAATTTATCTTTAAATACTTTAAATAAAATATTATGAAATCTGAGGATTTCTTAATACTTATTGCTTATATTGATTTGCAGGACAGGGGAAATGGCCAAGAATGGGCATATATTCTAAATATGCAATAATAGCAATATTTTGCAAGCTATTTTATTGATTTATTTCTCATTAAATTCATAAGTCCACAGTAACTGAGATTTCATGGGAGACTTTATCAAGCACTCTACTGAAGTCAAAGTATACTGGGCCAACTATGTTCTCATGGCCTTCTGTTCATTGTAACAGAAAAGAAGATCAGGTTGGTTTAGTATGATTTAGCATTGCATTAATACAATTTGTAACAGCCATTGTCTTTTTAACTGGAGAGGGGAAAGAATTTTATGGGAACAAAGCATTACAAAATAGTATCGCTTGTAAAAACAAAAGAAAAAAAGAGAGTTAATTTGTGCTAGAATGACTCCATTTTGAAAAGTTCCTTCCTACTTTTTCAAAATAAAATCTGATGGTACAAAATATACCTTGGCTTTTGGCACTGTAACCAACCAACTCTCTGTGGAAAGAACTTTTTTTATGGCTACATATTAAAAAGTAAACCATCTTGTGCCAGGTTTGGATAAAAGACTATTTATTTCTGACCAATTTGATAGCTGCAGTTTTCAGTAATTGAATTTTCTGTGGTCTGAGAAGCAGTAATCTTAGAAGCCAAATAAATATTTTTTAATAAAATGGAATACTGAGAAACCCTATAATAATGTGAAAAATGTAGGCACTTATAGAGAGATAAATATTTTTTAAAAGTTACATTTCACCAGTGCTCTAGGGCTATCACTTCTTTAGAAATGTAAAGCAATGCAAATTTTGTGGTGCAATAGGAAATATGCATGCAAGTAGAATAATAGGATGGTCAGATAGTGGGTGGAAGTGCTTCCACCCACTTCCCAAGTTCACCACTGGCTGTGAATTAAAATTTTATCCATGTATTCTTCTTCAAGGGCATTTACATGAGGACTAATTCATTTACTGATACTTTGGTTGCAATTTCCTTCCATGTGCTGTGCTAAAGATATAATCCAAGAGATTCAAGAGTATAACAATGGAGAAAACAGCCAGTTCAGCATTAAGATTACTCTATCAGTATTTAAATTTTTATTAGTTAATTAAAATATGAAAGAAAAAGAAAATTGAAAATAAAAGGGAAAGTAAGGGAGGAGAAGAGAAAAATGTGTAGGAGAAAAGGAGGTAAGAAAAAAGCATAGACTTCCAACCTTTTTTTAGTACAACAGAATAAGATAATAACATACAGCCTCAACTTTTTGCTTTTACATAATAAAATATACTAGCCATTTCTACAACAGTAAACCAATCTAAGCAGCAAAACCCAAAGTCAAAATTTCATTTTTTCCACCTCAAGCACAAAGTCCAGAAGTGGTTTCCAAGTAGAAACAAAAGTAGTTGTATTCTTTTCTTACAAAAGGCTGTCATTTTAGCCATTTCTGCTAAACTCTTTCAGTTTTTTCAGCCAGTCATCCATCGTGGGAATTGAAATAACTTTCCATTTTTGTGCATAGAGCATTCTTGCTGCTGTTAGCATGCATAACATCAAAGTTCCAAATACTATTAGGCTCACTCTCAATTTTCACCTTGCACTCAATTTTAATTAATTGCAGTTCAATGCCTAATCAAACTCTCAGGAGTGTTGATACTTAGTAATGGTAAAATAGTTGATTGTCTCAAGTCTGTTTGGATAAACTAAAGTAAGTTTGGAATCAGACTGTCAGGTTGTGATTGCACAATGAAAGATGGAATCTGATATTCTAGGCAGCATATCACACATTTCTTATGCCAGGAATGTCAGCTTCCAGAAAAGAATAGCATCAATGAAGCTGGGAAATCTCTCACAGCACCCCTCCACTAAGGAAGCCCTACTTAGGAAATAATACAATATAATAGAGTTTGAAGCGACCTTGGAGGTCTTTTAGTCCAAAACCCTGCCCAATCAGAAGACACTATACTATTCTGGACAAGTGGCTGTCCAATCTCTTCTTTAAAACCTCTTCTTGTTGGAAGAAAGGTAATTACAAGTTCATATTTTAGAATGAATTGTCTCTGACACTCTTTCTGTTATAAACAACACTGCCTCCATGATTTTACTAACATCTCAACAGGAATGGAACAATACTTTGTCCCCTGGAAAAATAGCAGTAGGGATAAATTATATTTCTTATGCCTTTAAAAAATATGGTATGCTTTTTATATCCTCACATATCAATACAAACTTAGTGACTGAGATATACAGTGAAGATCTGACATTGCTCTCTCTCTCTCTCTCTCTCTCTCTCTGTGTGTGTGTGTGTGTGTGTGTGTGTGTGTGTGTTTAATATAAAGAAATATCAGCCACCCAGAATCATCTGATAGGGAAGATGGGCGGCATAAAAATTTAATAATAAAATGAATAAATATTGCTCAACTGCATTCTATTTTTTCCTTCTTTGTTTTCTTCTGTGTGTTTCCAGATTAAATGTGTACTATGCATTTTCCTTGATTTATGAATGAAGTTTTATAAGTGATCCAGATAATGCTGTTCACTGTGTACAACTTTCCTTTTTTCACCACATTGTTCACATCTTTTTCCTGAGATAAGGACCATTAAGAAAAACAAAAACAAATACTGGCACTATGATTAAGAACTAAGTGAATCTGGAGGTTTCCGGTTTGCTAGCTTTCGCTGGAGGCAGGGATTTGCCACTGTGCGATCCCTGCTGCGTTCACCGCCAAGGTTCCCCCGATCCATTTGAATCTGGGGGATACAGCTGCCCTGTAGAGGCAGCGGAAGATAGGGGATCCGGCAAGGGGTTTGGGGTGCCGCAAACCCCCTCCCCAGCCGGCTAAACTCCCTTTTCCCGAGGCGGAGGAACGGCGGTCAGCAATGGCCGCCACAAAGAAAGCTGCAGCCGGGTAAGCAGGAGCAGGAGGAGAAAGCTGAAAGAAAAGTGAAAGTTGCTTCCAACTGGGACAAGACGGGAGAAAGTTATTTGGAACCTTGAAAGCTGTTAAGTATCTATTGTTCCTTGCGAGAGTTATAAGCTGCGAATACCCTAAAGGGAAAAGTTTTTTTTCTTTGTTCGACTCTCCTTCCTAAAGTGACACCGAAAAAAAAATCCTTTTGGCTGTGAGTGGGAAGGGAGAGTGAAAAAAATCTGAGCAAAATTTGAAAATAAGGAGAAGATTGCCTAGAATTGCAAAGAGTTTAAAAACTTCCAAAAATATATTTGAAAAGGATTTGTGATTACTTTAACCCCAGAAAGAGAAAGTCAAGAAGAAGAAGGTATCTAAAAGAAACAGTCTGTTTGGATTGTTTGGTGATTTTGGAACCTTTGGAAATTATTTCTGATTAAATCATCTGGGTGGTTGTTTGGAAAAACTTTTTCTCTACACAATGGCATCATCTATGGATGAATTGGAACTTATATATCAAAAATTTGAAAGAGAAAAACAAGGAGGTGAAGATGGACTTGGCACTATTTTCCAATACTTAGAAATGGCGGTTTATATTTATGTGAAGCAGAATGAGGATGATGGGGATAAAGAAGAAGGAGAAGCCATCTTTGATGAGAAAAGGACTTTGATTGGAGAAGGGAAAAAGCGGAGGTCTTTAAGATCTGGAAAAACAGCCCAAAAAGAGAAGAAAAAGGTGGAAAAGGGACATTATGTTAAGAAACAACAGAAAGGGAAAGCAGAATAAAAGGGAGGTGGGGAGACAAGGGGTTAAAGAGGACAAGGAGAAGAAGAAGCAAGGGAGAAAGGATGGTGGGGAGCAAGATATTAAGAAGCAAAAGTTTTTCAGAGATAATGGATAAGTCTTATTGTTAATGGGATTCTAGAAGGTACATAAGATTGCATTTTTATATCTGTATTTAGAAGTGATTATAGAAAATTAGAAATAATATGTAGTTTAAAATGTGATAAAATATTTAACATAAACAAGTGAAATTTTTGTTAAGAAAAAGGAGTATTGTAATGAAATATGATCCAAGATTGTGATGTGGGGGGTTAATAATTGTGGAAAGCATAAGTGTTCCCACAAAGGCATGACATTCAATTGAAATGGATAAAATGTTTAAGATATTTATATTGTCAATATTAATAATTAGAAGATGGTATATTAGCAAACCTTTTGTGAAATGAGATTTGAAGTAGAAGAAGGAGGAACATTTCAATGAAACATTGAGCTATAATATGTGATGTGGGGGGAATAATTTTGAAAAATAGGGCTCTTATAAAAGCATGCAATTTAATTGAAAAGTAATGAGTTAAATATCTAAGATATGAATGAATATCAATATTAATGGATAGATTTGTATTATTTTGATAATATAGTATAATTTTAGAATGTACCAGACAGAATCCCATTGTAGGTTATGTATTTTATATTAAGTACTATAAATATAGGGGAAAAAGACAAAGGCATCATACTCCATATAGTGTATAGGAGAAGTATTTCTTCTTTTTTTTTAAAGAAGAAAAATAAATGATTGGCTGGAATAGAACAGACAAAGAATAATAAATATTACGATATGAATTGAGAGGAGATAAAAAATAAAAATGAAATAAAATTGAGAAAATTTAAAGGAGAGGAGAAGTTATATAGAAAATTGAAAATGTTAAGAAGATATGAAATGGTATGTAAAATGAATATGAAATTGAACTTGTGTCTGTACCAAGAGTTTTAACCCGGGACTAAGCAACTTTCAGAAAAGAGATTTTTTATACTTTTATGTTTTGTGTTTATGTGTATTTATGTATTGTTTGTCTTGAAAAATAAAACTTGTTTATAAAAAAAAAAAAGAACTAAGTGAATCTGAAGCTTTACGTCTGAAAATACCTCTATACTTTTTGTCCCTTTTTCTGTTGTTTTTTCTTCCATTTGCCTTACTCTCTCCTTCCTCTCCATTAATATTTCCCCTTTCCTCTCTTCATGCTTATTCTTTTTTTTACTCCAATTTTCTGAACAGGTCAAACTCTTGTTATCTAATGAAAACAGCAATTATTCAACCTGTGTTAAATCCTGATGGTGGCATCAGTGCAGTTTTCTTGATAGTGTTATAGATATGGTTTGCTGTTATCTACTCCCAGGATTGTTTTTTAATCTAACCAATAGCTCTCATTAGTTTTTGAGATCAGCCAAACACTTTGGTTTGGTTGACGGACTTCCATTGAGTGGAAAATTGTGGTCAAGAATCTCTGCTTTTCTTATGGTGAGAATGAATGTTAATGAATAGATAGCAGAAAGCTTCTTGGGTGAAAAAATATTGGCCAAAAATCTATTGATTCAAAATGGTAGTGAGAAAGAGGCATAGGATTTGCACTTTGGGACCCAAATGTATAAAGAAGGCAATTTTTTCTCTGTGGTGCTAAATTCAGAGCATCTTCTTATATGTGAGTTTCTAAGAGGAAGGCTTCTCCTAGGAAATCTACTTATCTCATTTTCTTGAATTTGCTTAGGAATGTAGAACTGAATGAGACAGAATTTTCTAACTTGGCTGGGTACAAATCTTTAACACAATCCTAAATCAACAACCAATCTATTGATTAGAGTGGAATACTAACAGTCTAGTGCAGGAATCCAGGATTTCAAATGCAATGAGTCTGTTTAATTGTATTAAATATTATTTTATTAAATGAATAAAATGTTGCTACCTAAAAAGAGGCTTTCATATTTTGTTTTTTTACATTTAGATCTTAAAAATAGTAGCCCCACTGGATAATATGGAGAAGATACTTGGAGCACCCCAAATTAATTCATTTTGAGTTTCCATTGGATCATTGACACCACCATCTGGTAATGAGAAAATTTGCATATTTAGAATAACGAAGTGACCCTTATCTTACTCATATCTTTATATATATATGAGGCTATATTATATATCAAGTTGACATCAAGTTGGCTTGCCATACCAACCAATGTTATAAAAACAGTGCTTCTCAGTCTTGGCAATATTAAGCTGCATGAATTTTGACTCCCAGAATTCCCCAGCCAGCATGCTAGTGATGGAATTATTCTACTTTAATTCAAAGTTTTCAGTTTACTGTTTACACACACACACACATGCACCACACACACACACTTCTGTGGCAAGCCAACTGGATGTCAAAATTGGCCTGAAGTCATCATACAAATGACACATTTATGGACTTGCAGGTTCATTAGTCACATCATTTTTATGATGTCATTATAAATGTCATGAACCTCTGCATATGCCTGGGTTTGTGCCCTTGGCTTAAGCTAATCTAATTTCCATGTAATAGTAGCTCTAATTACCATATGATCAAGCAACTTATGGTAAGGATTCTAATCACTGAACTTGCCCTAAGTTTAGGGAAGAGCTTTGTAGCTAGCAGAGGGAATAAAATAATATATTTGAATCAAGTGCATGGGATATGCCATCCATTTCTATTTAGAACTTAGCCTACAGGATTACTTGAATAAGTATATGTTACTATAATTAATTTCTCTACAGAAATTAGGAACACTTTTACATATGTCTGTATTATAGAAGTTTTTTTCAGGTTATTTGTTCCATCCCTGTTATTATGTAGAAGGATATTTGTACAGAGATATGAAATGAAGAAGGAAAATGTACAGAAGAGCACTGCATTTTAGTAACAGGACATGAGGTCAGTAGCATTATGCAAGCATTTTGCTTTATAACTGTTTCCTCCAGTGGTGGGATTCAAATATTTTTACCACCGGTTCAGTGGGCGTGGCTTGGTGGCCGCACTTTGCACACCTGCACACACTTTGCGTGTGCATGCATGCCAAACGTGCACTTTGTGCAGGTGCAGAGGTGTTCGAACTCGCCTCCTACAAGTCTGCATGATCCCGGTCACTTCAGCAGCTGCCGCGCGGCACTGTTCTGTGCTGTGCAAAGCAGCTACGCTTCAAAAGCAGAGGATAAAGGTATGAGAGCCCAGGCAGGCAAATGGGCCCAACAGCAGAGCGGAGGAGAGAACTGGTTCGGTCTCTACTGCTCATCGCTGCTACCGACTCGGCAGAGCCAGGCTGAACCAGGAGAATACCACCACAGGTTTCCTCCAAACAATAACCATTCATCTGCTTTAATGAGGAACAGGTTCCCAAAATGTTTTGTGATTCCTTGTGGATAGTCATAATATACTAATACGTGTCAGCAGCCATTTGGTTTCCTTTTCAATACATCCTTGGGTTTTTGGGGGGATTGGCAAACCGCACCCTACCTTACAAGGGCAGAATTTGGTTATATGCCATCGGCAAAAGTTTGGATGCAAGAGAAAAGTCTGGGTGGGATTTGATCAATGACAAGCTGTTAGAAGATCTATTAGTGGAGCCAGAGAAAATTGCTTGGAAAGCATTCAAGGATGTCATTGAGAAATTTCTTGGCAACTACAGAGCACCAAACTATATTCTGCTAATTGACAAATGTCTTACAGCATACAGCTACAAAGTGCAATATGTCACTGAAAATTCATTTTCTACATTCATGCTTGAACTACTTTCCCAAAAATCTAGGTACAATCAATGATGAACATGGTAAAAGGTTTCACCAGGACATTGCAAGAATGGGAAAACAATATCAGATGAACTGGAATCCATCAGTTATCAGCTAGCTGACTATTGTTAGATATACTACTGCAGTTAAAATGCATTGCATCAGACATTGAGTACTAATGAAAATCAGCAGCAAAATCTAGTTGAACTCATGCAATGTGTTGAAAACATTGTGATTAAATACATTATGGTCATTAAAAGTTAATTTCATATTTCTCAAGATTACTCCATGATGCAGTCATTCTGAAATTATATTTGTGTTCAGTCTGAAGGGGTCTAGCATAACCACTAAAAGTTGTTCAGGAAGCAAACCTTTTGGAAAAAAAATGTTACCCAATGTTATTATTTATCTTTTGCCCTGCCTACATTTAACATGATTTGCAAGTAGATCAGCATAACCATCAGTGTTATACTGTAATGTTTCTACCTTGATCCAACTTTTATTCTTCCTAGTTATTCTATCACTAACTGGATTAGAATATGCATAAAATTGTTTATAAGCTTTCACATCTAAAACAGCTTCTTTGAAAATAAGCTGAACTCTTGCTGAGATGATGAAATAAGTATAGGAAAAATGACTAAAAAGAAATGAGCTTTCTCACAAATGAAGAGTCCCTGGTATTTGGGGGGCTGGCTAGCATATTTGAAATTTTATGAAAGTATCTTTTTTATTATAAAGTTTTTATTTTATATTTATTACAAACATATCTTCTTCCATTTGACGATGTGTCATCTGGATACAAATATCTTGCGCAATACAGTTGATGTTTACAGTCATACTCATTACATAACGTTATTCTCTAATCTGAACTTATTATACTTAATATGACTATGTCTTTATCTTTCTTCTTAGTTTATTTACCTCTATTAAAAAATATCTACTATCCTTCAATATTCTTAACTAATCCATTAATTATGTCTAGCTTTCATATTTTTTCTCTAACCATTGATAAAATAATCCCCATACCTTATAATATTCTATTTGCTCTCTTTCTTTAATTACAAGTGTTAATCTATTCATTTCTGCACATTCTAGTATTTTCCTAATCACATTTTCTTCAGTAGGAGTCTGTTCCCTTTTCCAGCTTTGAGCAAATACAATTCTCGCTGCAGTTATCACATGAATAATCAAATATACATTTTCTTTACTGTAAAATTTCAGGTAAGATCCCCAACAGGAATATTTCTGATTTAAATCAATATGATGTTGTATCATCTTTTCCAGCCATGAACATATTTTTGTCCAATATTTTTAGTTTCATCACATGTCCACCACATATGATAGTATATGCTAGGTGTTTGGCAGCATTTCCAACATTTTGCTGATTTGTCTTTAAACATCTTTGCCAGCCTCGCTGGCACAAAGTGCCATCTATAAAACATCTTGTATAGATTCTTTTTGTATGCGGTTTACAATGTTACCTTATAATTTCTATCCCATAGTTTCTGCAGTCATCGAGTGCTATTGTATAACCAAAATTCTTGGTCCATGCTATCATTGTCTCCTTCACTTGTGCCTCTTTTAGTTTAATGCCCAATAAAAAACTATAGTTTTTTAAATCAACCTTTCTTCTGTTCCTGTTAATATCTTTTCCAATTCTGTCAATTCTTTATGTAAGCCATATGTTTTAACATCTTTTTCATATCTCAACTATATTTGCAAGTATGAATACCAGATCATATCTCTCCCTTGTTCACCCAATTCTTGTTTGGTTTTAAGCTCGCCCCTTTCATTTAGAATATCCATATATCTTACAATATTTCCCATATCAAAAGTGTTCGGGTGGTTAAATGCTTCCATTGTAGGAAGCCATACTGGTACTTTCAAATAGTGCTGTTCTCTAGTTTTCTCAAAATTTTATGGAAGTATCTTGATGTGCAATATTGTATCATAAAAAAGGAGGATAAGAAAAAGGAGTTGTAAATTCACAAGTACTGTGTTACTTTTAATGGGAGGATCAGTGTACACACACACACACACACACAAACAAACACTGCTGGGAACATCATATTTTGGGCATTAGCAAAGAGGAAGATTTGATGGTTCTATGAGGATTGTGCACAGCACACTGGTGATCCTAATTTTATACATTTATACATTTGTGTATATGTTAATGACATGTTATATGTCATATATGTTAACCTTTTACATCATGCCATGTATCTGAAATGGGAATTAAGCTGGGAGGCTTTTCTCAAAATTTATGCAGTTGTATAGTATTTCCAAATACCTTCCAGCTAAAATAAATTATGTATTGCATTAAAGACATACATATATATATATAAAAATGCATTATTCCCCCAATTATATTAGTGCTTTTGTTGGTTCAAGACATAATCTATACACTCCTTTGGTCATGATCATCTGTTGTTTAAACTGGGTTTGCAAATAGAGGCCATTGTATGCATTAGATGTAACTGCATTATATCTGTTTATTTAATAAAGGTAAAATAAAACATTGAGTTGACTTTTTTTATTTTAAAAAATGGATGTTATGTAAATTTATGTACCTGATTATGCAAATTGCTCCCCTCTGCTTAGGTTTTTGGCAAGCCAATATGTCTCCTTCCCCCGACATGGAATTCTGGTTCTGTTTTGCATTGAAGACAGTTGCAGCTTACACGGTTCTCTCAACCTCAGGGCCCAATTGATGGTCCTATTTATGATGTGGAATAATGTTACTGGAGTGAAAACTTCAGCTTTTTAAATTTCCATTCGTCTATTTTTATTTACTGTTTTAATAAGTTATACCTAAAGCATGTTCAGCATACAAAGTGCTTTCACAAACCTTATTTAGTTGTTTTAAGGACTTTAAATTTCCAGTCCAGCAAGCTGCTTACATAGATGCGCTATTGTTCCCTTTTACAAACCTTCAGGAACGGTGGGGGAGGGAGTCTAAAATAAGGGGAAACATATTGGCTCATATTAACGTCAGTTGTAGTGGAATAATTCTAAGGGCAAAGAGAGTGGGCCTTGGATCTTTATAGCATTACAGAGAAACATACTCACAATCCATAGACACGAACCTCAGTGATTCTGGCATCAGGCAGCTCAGCCAAGCACCCTCCTAAAGCTTCATGGCCCTTCTGACTATATGGCCTCTCCCCTTACCACACCGAGAGCAGGGAACTGCTGCTCTTTTGCAAATAAATATCAATAAGTAAGTAACATAACCATGAAAGGACCTTCATTCTGCAACAGTCAAATCCTATAGGAAACAGTGCTTGCCCCTGTCCTTCATTTATAACGACAACTGGGACCAGAATTGTGTTTTTAAGCAAGGTGAATCTTAAGTGAGTCTCCATAGCTGTTAAATGAATCAATGGCTTCCCCCATTACTTTGCTTGTCAGAAGATGTCTGGGAAGGTCACCAATTGGTGATCTCATGACCCCAGGAGGCTGCAACTATCATAAATACCTGCTAAGGCTAAGCACTCAAATTTTAATCAAGTGAGTGTGGGAATACTGTGATGGTTATAAATGTACAGGGCCAGTTGTGAATCACTTCCTTCAGTGCCATTGTAGCTTTGAAAAGTTTATTTCAAATACATTGTTGTAAGTTGAGGACCAGCTACACCGGGGATAGAAATTGTTTTTGTAAAAATTAAGAAACCAAAACTCTTGGAATATGAGATTTCTCCCCCAACCATTAACATTTACCCAAATTGAATCAAATTTTGGGGGAGCATTTTTCACAGCTGAAAACCATGACTTTTCTTCTGTAGTGGGAATTCTGACTTTGGGCTAGGACTGCCACGGAAAAAGTACACTTACTAGATCCCACAAGATGGCAACTTTGAAGGGAAGAGGTCTGGGGTCTGCCCATTCTATTTGATTGGGTGGAATGGGCAGATACTCTCAATGAGAGGCAGTTCCAAATAGTGAATAATAATATCATCACACTAGCTACAATTAACTAGCATGAGTAAAACCACAGAGATAGGAGAAAAAATAAATAAGTAGTGAAAAATTGTCCTTTCTACTGTAAGATGATATGAAGATAATCTCTTGAGTTGAGTTGGGGGCAGGGCAGGCAGATGCATGCATGGATCCTGGCAATTTTTTTTTTATTTTTATTTTTACAAAAAAGGGCTGCTGGCTGAGAAGACCCACCTGGCCCCCTCAGTCCTGCCTATCCTCATGCTCTGACAGCCAGCTGTGAGAATGGATCAATGGCTGAAGTGTACAAGATACCATGTGAGTAATAATGAGGGTTGCTAAAATTCAGATAATTGGCAATAGTGAATCTGTCTCAAGGGCAATTACTGGCAGTGTGATGTGAATGGGATGGCATGTACTAAGTGGTAACATGATCTTGTGTAAACAACAGCCAAATAAATGTGAACATAGTGATGATGATAATGATGAATAATTTAAATAATTATTGGGCTAGAAATCCCAAAGTTTGTGCTAAGAGTTGTTAGAACAAGCAACAAATTAATATTTCATACTTGATTCTGCAGGTGGGAGAATATAAAAAGTAGTTTTAAAGATTCTTTAAAATTAATGCAAACAGGCAATCATCTATTAATGCAACATTAACCATTATCTTACTCGCTAGAAAAAGTGAACCCCCATCTCTAAATCCAGGAAGGGAGTATTTGCTTAATTGGGTGTTCTCTGCATCTTCCAAATGTTTATTTAGTTTTCTGGAATCGCAGAGAGTTTGAGAAACACCTAGGAATTCCTTAGATGAAGGAATGTAGCATGTTAGGCTATAAAAGGTTTGTATTTTTTTCCCCAAAGAATCAAGTGTGAAGATCGGAGGAATTAAAAACTGAATTAGACTCTCTTCTGTCATGATATGTGATAGAAAGCAGCGCTCCTATAATATCAGATGCAAAAATATACACATTTTTATCTTTCTGTTCTTCTCTTTCCTCAACTAATAACCAATACTTGCCAGCCGTATAATTTGATAGCTGCCCTTATATTGACTGATGTGTCAAGGCAAACACCAAGTAACAAATACAGCTCCAGTGACATTTTTGTATCAGCGTGAAGTGGATTCCTGGCGAATGAAGAAAACAAGAGGCTTAATTGTAAAAAGGGAAGAAAATCTGAGAAGGTGCCATTGAGGGAAGAGTAAGAGAATGTGTGTGTCAGACCGGCACCAGAAATATAATTTACTGTGCAAGTATTTGATATGATAGAAAACTTGCCTTGATTTTTTTTAAAAAAATAATAAATCTTGATTTTTGACAAGGTTACAATTCACAGAGAGGGGCTGAGGCCATAGTTTGGGTTGTACATGCCACTCCAACCTAAACCTTAGTTGATTTTAGGTGATCCCCCTAAGAGGGTAGCATGTTGCAGCTGGCAAAAAAATAAACAGACCTAAGCCCTGTGCTAACAGAAAAGCCTTAGATTTATGCCATAAGCCAAGGAAGAACAGTGACGTATTTGTGAGCCCAAGTTTAAATTGGCCCTTGCCTCAGGCACAGCAACAGTTTCTTTGCCGAAGGCAGACAGAGAAGCACAAAGTAGGTAGCAGAGCAGATGGAGACAGAAACAGATGAATAGGAGTGCTCTTACTCCTTGAATCTAGATCTCTGGTTTAGAAAGATCTAGAAGCTGTGGTTGTCTGTTGTTTCCCTGTCAAAAACCAGAATATTATTTGTTGGTTTCATAAAATACCTTTCTCCTAAGTGTACATTTAAGGCAGTGAATGACACAAGATCATTTAAAATCAAGGAAAATGCATCTTAGGCAGGGGTGGGATTCTAGTTCACACCTATTTGCTAGAACCGGTTGTTAACATTCTAAGCAGTTTGGAGAACCGGTTATTAGAAGAAATTACTGGCCTAATCCTGTAAGGAAGGCAGGAAGGAAACATTTTGGTGTTGCTTACAGAAACTGCCTCTCTGTTAACCCTTACTACATTCTTGGCAGGACTAGACTTCCTGTCTCAAGAACGTCTCTCAAGTTTTTTCCCCCTCCTTTGCTGGTACTTTGCTTGTGTGGAGTGACCATTGGAAAAAGTGACTGATGACCGTTTTTCACACTTACGACTGTTGCAGCATCCCCACAGTCACGAGAGGCCAGGCGAGGAGATGCGTGCCTTGATGTGAGTGATGTTGAGTTGGCCATGCCCAGCCAGTAACATCATCACCAAGGCATGTCCACTCAGTCACATGACCACCAAGTCATGCCCACCAACTAAGCCACGCCCACAGAATCGGTTGTTAAAATTTTTGAATCCCACCCTTGATCTTAGGGTGGTTCTACACCTGTCATCTTTTCATTTTTCCTTAGAGGTCAGCAACAAGCCTTGGCTGAATTTGTGTTTTAACTCTAGATATAGATAGATAGATAGATAGATAGATAGATAGATAGATAGAGATCACCCTTTGGGACCTTATGACAAGTAAAGTCAATGATGAAGCCAGATTCACTTAACCATATTACTAGGTTGACAACTGCAGTGATTCACTTAACAAATGTGGCAAGAAAAGACGTAAAATGGATCAAAATTCACTTAACAACTGTCTTGCTTGGCACCAGAAATTTTAGGTTCAATTGTGGTCATAAGCAAAGGACTGACTACCTGTATTATGCTTTTCCATTGAATTCTTCAACTAAGATTCCTTCCTGGCCCACTATTCAGAATATGTCCTTTTTGATGGCTCTTTTCTTTGTATTTATCAGCTTTTGACTTTCTTTCCTCTATCTCTTTCCTTTAAATCAACAGCCAAAATTACTTCTAACTTGAGCTACTAGGTTAAGTTTATTTTTCCAGTCATATTATGCATCAATTTTCCTGAAACTCTGTCGACATTCTGGAATTGCCAATAATCCAGTATCTTTTTTAAACTTTCCATAACAGTTCAACTGTTCAGCACAAGTGATTTTGGAAAGCCAGAAACGGACAATTTGAAAATTTGTATGAAGTAAAAATGATTAGTATATCTGATATATGGACCTAAATAAAAAAGTATGGATCTTTGTTTTTTTGCTATTTCACAGATGACTTTGAAGATATTTGCAATTTGCATGGACATTCCAAGAGCTGAAACAGAAGCTATTACTATATATTTAAATAATTTTAATTTCTGTTAGTTTCCATGACAGTGTATAAACAGTTGTGTCTACTGTGTAGTAAAGAAAAAAAAATCTTTCATTTCTTTAAAAGTAGATATTAGTCTATATTCAACTTTAAATAGATTCACTTTTAAAACATTTTGTTACCATGCCAACAAAATGCAGCCTTGCTACTCCTTGAAATAGCATACAAACAGAGAAACTCATATTCTTTTGTATAGGTTTTTTTCCTTCCATATAAATAAATATGGATTCAGAGGGACACAATAGCATATACAGTAGATGCTTAAAACATATAGCGAAATTTTAGAGGGCCTTGTTTTATAATAAGATACCCAGAGTCACCTTGTAGGGGTGGTGGACAGCAGAGAAATTTAATAAATAATAATAGATAAATAAAGTGAATTTTATAATGACTTATATAAAAAACCATGTCTTAAAATGTAATGTGCAATCCTTATATGCATTAAAAAGAATAAACCTCAGTGCCAAATAATTCATTATTAAGTACAACATTATAGAATTGCCCTGTTTCCTCTTACTATCTTAAATTTGCCATTAAGGCTAAACATTGTCATTAAAGGGCATTAAATATATCCATTTCTCCTGACATAAACATTCTATGCATAAATGTTGGCAGCCCCATTTCAAGATATCTGGATGATTTTGATGGGGCAATTAGTTTAGTCTGATATTTTCATGTTATTAATTCATATTTAATGAAAAAGCAATATCAAACAATGATCATTGAAATAAAGACAATGAAATGCTATTGAACGAATTTGGGGAAAGATATCACGAATGCATAGAGTATATTGTCCTGCATTCTGGCATGCTTAAGGTTTCACAGATTCTTAGTCTATTTTTTTTTAATTAAATTTTTTATTTTTTAGCTTTCTCTCTCCACCAACCAGTGGGGGCTGAAAAGAAAGGAAACCATATGCTAAGACACAAGAGCGCAGGTAGTCCTCAACTTACAACCACAATTGAGCCCGACATTTCTGTTGCTAAAGGAGACAGTTGTTAAGTGAGTTTTGCCCCATTTTATGATTTTTATTCTCACAATTGTTAAGTAAATCAGTGCAATTGTTAAGTTAGTAACACAGTTGTAAAGTGAATCTGGCTTCCCATTTACTTTGCTTGTCAGAAGGTCGCAAAAGGGACCACACGACTGTGGGAAAGTCCAATTTTCATAAATACATGCCAGTTGCCAAAGGTCTGAACTTTGATCATGTAACCATGGGGATGCTGCAGTGATTGTAAGTGCGAAAAATGGGCATAAGTCATTGTTCTCCGTGCTGTTATAACTTTGAACATTCACTAAACAAAAGTTGCTAGTCAAAAGCTGTAGAAGTAGTAACTTCTACTTTCATGAAGAATCTAACGCAAAATTATCATATGCAAAATACTATTGGATTGGCATATCTTATATATCTGGGGAATAAATAGTGACACCTGTTTATTGTCTCAAGATAATTAGAACTAAAACCCAGTGGTGGGATTCAACTTTTGTTATCACCGGTTTTATGGGCGTGGCTTGGTGGGCGCACTTCGCGCATGTAACGCGCATGCAGAGGGCTTGATACTGACCTTCTCCAGCAATCCTGCACTCCCCCTGTGTCTTTGACAGCTGACGCGCAGCAATCCGCTGTGTCACGCGAAGCAGCTGAGCTTCAAAACCAGGAAATAAAGTCAGTATACAGCCAGGGTGGGAGGGCCCAGCAATTGATCATCGGAGCGAACCGGTTCGCTCACAGATGATCCTCGGAGCTTACGGTTTGGTTGGACTGGACCGAACCGGTAGAATACCACTCCTGACTAGAACTCAGACTATTCCAGGCTCTTTGGCTTCTTCTTACATGAAAAGCTAATGCATTTTCTGGATCTTCTGACCTAGGAACTTCCTTTCTCAGATATCTGTACCTGCTTGTGATATTGGGATTGTGCTGTTTCCAGGTCAATGGTTCTTCTATCAAGTAATCACATAGAACCCTCTTCACATCATTAATGAATGAATATGCCAGGTCAAGAATGCTTTGCGAGTTGACAGAATATGCATATTATCTAAATAAGTTGGAGGGAAAAATCTGAAAAAAGTGGGGTCTACTGACGGTGATATACAAACTGGTTGGGGTTCACTTCCCAACTATCCATCAGCACAACATGAAAGCTATTCATTTGTATTTAATAATGTAATGTTCTTTATACTAAAATATTAAACTTTCCATCTTTTAAATTTGACTTGCTTGTGGCCTTTTAAGCTATGCATTTTTGTTCTTTTGCATATATTAAAATAAAAACGAACCCCTTTAAAGCTATTTTAGACTAAGAATAACTAGTCTGGAAGAACAAAGAGAACACTTCAAAGTCCTCCCTTCAATAGGAAGTGCTTTCAAGCCCAACCAGTAGAAAAAGAAATCCTATATAGAGCTGTGAAAGGCGCTATTGTCGTTCATCTCCTTCTCTCCAAAATCTTAAAACAATTCCAAAAGAGAAAGCAGGGATTCTTTTCAAGAAAAAAGAAGACGATGCATATTTTTTATGAAATGCTCACTGGGTCCTGGACTTGTATCTGACAAATGAATAGTCCTCTTGCTTGTTCAGCACATTGGAGAAATAAGAGCCGGAATGGGAACCTCACTTAAGAATGGATGGCTTCTAAACAACCTTTGTTGTTTATGCATACACTATCTTTATCAACAAAGAATTAAACAGAAAATTTCAGACTGACAATGGATTGGATGTTTTGCTTCTTTTTTTTAAAAAAGAGAAAACCATGGCTTATTTTTCTTGGAAATTGGGAAATATTGCAGTGAATAGAGGCAGACCTCAACTTACCTTATGTTTAGTGACCATTTGAAGTTACAATAGCACTGAAAAAAAAAAGACATGACCATTTTTCACACTTACAATCATTGCAGCATCCCCATGGCCATGTGTTCAGAAGTCAGACACTCAGCAACTGGCTTGGTAACTGGCTCATAACTGGGGTGTGCATAAGTGCACAATCGTGCCTACCATCTCTGTCCTATTGTCCCCATTTATTCGTACCTGTTTCCTGTATTCTTACGCATGTTTACACTTACACCTATTATCTTGTAAGTGATTGACAAATAAAATAAATAAATAAATGTATGATGGTTGCAATGTCCCAGGGTCATATGATCATCTTCTGCGATCGTCTGACAAGCAAAGTCAATGGGGAAGTCAGATTCACTTTACAACCATGTTACTAACTTAACTACTGCAGTGTTTCACTTAACAACTGTCTTGCTTAGCAAAGAAATATGGGTCTCAATTGTGATCATAAGTCAAAGTCTACCTGTATAGTAATCAGGTTCTTATATGTTCAGTATTATCAAATTAGGGATCTATTTCAGTTCCACTTCAGTGGCAAACTATTGTCCTATTCGGACGTTAATCAAAACAGACCAATGTAGAAATTTGGGGGCTTTGTGTGTTGGCCCTACTGAATCTGTTAATGTTAGCCATGTTTTCTGATCTTTAGACATTCAGTGCAAAGATCATAAGGGTGATTCTAAGCTTACTGGACACAGTTTAATGGACAAAAATGTCTCTATAGTTGAATGTGTAGAAAATTGGTCTATCAGATACAAAATTAGTACAAGGAAAGGGCATTTGTATCTATGATTTCCCAACCTCAGTGGTGAAGGATGAATTGCTATTTTTTGGGATATACTTAACAGTATATCTGTTTATGCAGTACTGTATATAAAACACACATGTTGAATAATATCTGAGCTCACAGTTGGAAGTATGCCTTCAGTTGTGGATCAACCTTCAACCATGAGATGGATCTGGGCAAAGTGAAAGAGAATTTCATTTCCATGGATATAATAGCATCTCCTGCTTGGGCAGGGGCTTCCAGCTCTATTTTGATTCTGATTCTAATTCTTTGCTTCTATGAAACTTATTTTCTCCCAGTTTCTTTTCTTTGCCCAAAATGAAGGGTTGGGTGGGAAGAACAGTTTGTAGATTATATTAAAATATAATGATGGAGAGGGTAAGAGGGTAAGAGTAATATTAAATTAAATACATCTAAATCAGATGGCTCCTTACAATCAGAACAGCACAATGACTTCGCAATTGGTGGAGAAATTGGGGAGAATGGTATTAAATATTTTTTTTATTGTATGATTTCTGCTACCACATTGGAAATTGGGCCTAAATATTTCTGAAATGACAAATTAGGAATGGATGGGAATGGAGGTGGATGGGAATCACTCAGAATAATTGAATAAGCATACAAGGACTACCTATGGGTTAGCATCCCAGTTAGGCTCACATATTTTGGACAAAAGACATAGAATGAAAGAAATATTCCTCATTTTTTTTCAAGAGTTGATTTGTAAGTCAAGGGTCTTTAACACTGCATAGGACAAATTGTGATAATTCAAGAAACGTAACATTCATGGTTAATCGGTCTGCAATTCTTGAAGCACTGGGTGATGTTTATTTGACTATGACCTTATACAACGCTCACTTTGGCTCCTTCTGACAGCTATTATCCCTGACACATTTCCCTTGCTTTTGACCCCATCACACCTGGCAAACAGACTTAAACATTCCAACTCTGACCCTTCCCCACTGTGCCTGACATTTATACAATTATCAGCAATTTATTGACTTTATTTTTGGTTAGTGCAGAATTATGCAAATAGTAGAGCCAATCTAACAACTTTTGCTTATTTGAAGGGGTATCAAGCTGCATTGGTATAAGTCACATACTGGTGTTCTTGAAAGCCTGGATATTTTGAAAGTAATTTTTATCCAGTGACTCCATTTGGAAATACTTTGGATTTATTGGAAAGAACATTTGCAGATCCATAGATTGTAATGGCCTGAGCAGGCAAATCTGTTTAATCTACAATTACCTCTTGTATACATAATATGAACCATAGAATTCTTATGTAAACATTTAGGTATGCATTTGAAATATATTCTAAAGTTGATATGATTAGGCAATCATCAGTGGTATGAGAATTAGGAACAGAATAGAAGGAACTGGAATAAAATAAAAAAAGACAAACCATTATGTATTTATCGGGAATCTTCAGTTTTTCAACCATTTAAAGAAAAACTAAGGATAGAAAATGGAACCTTGCATATCAAACACAATTGTTTTAGTGAATAAAAATGTAAAATATCTATTTACTTATTTTCCTGATTGTTGAGCTTAGTTGGGTAACTATTTATATAGTGGTATCTGACTCTAAAATACTTTTGCAAGATAATATCATTAATAGGAGAATTTAAAATGACTCATTTACCTGGTCTTTTCCAAAATGTTGTATCTATGTTTTAAATACAGTGTAGTTTTTGTTTTTTAATTATTCTGTGTTGCTTTGTGAATTACTAGTTAGCAGAAGTTTTGTTTTAGTTTAGCATTTATCTGTATTTCTGACAGGGCCCCTTGAAGATATTTTTAATTAAAAAAAAATAGGTAGAAACATAAGAAATCAAATAGAATAAAGTTTTTAAAAAATAAACACACGTTCCGTTTTATTTAATATATCTTACTTGAAAACTAGTGTGATCGATGGGAAGAAAAATGTCACCCTGGAGAGGCGTTTAGAGATTCCCAATTGCGTAGAATCCACAAGAGCAATGTTTAGATAAAGACACCAGGAAAAAGGAAGGGGCATCTGTGCTGCTCCCACCCCTTAATTCTGATTGATCCCAATGTCTAGAAATGCTCTCTGTTTTAATCACTGCACATAAATCTGGATTAATGAATCTGAGTCGGAAATAGCTCTGGCCAATAATGAGTCATTTTGGCAAAATTTATCACTTATCTCTGAGTCTCTGCTTCTTCCAAACATCACAAAAGCAAGGAAGGGAAAGCAGAAATACATAAAATTAAGTTGATTCCTTGCATATAAAGTATGACGTTAGGGAGGCACCAGGCACTTTAGGTTGAATACTGTATAGTTCCTAAATTCTCATATAAAAATACAAACCAACTGTTTCTCTCCCCTCTCCTTTTACACATAATTTTATTGCTCCCATGTAAATGATCAGATGGAGACATCTTGGGTTGAGTTAAAATTGTCTTAGAAATAGTCACTTTTTTTTTTGGACAGGGTGGTTGCATAACAAACCAACAAACAAACACCATTGTAATTATAAGACTGTCTATGCACCCATAAAGAAAATAACAACAGGAAATAACAGCTGCAGATATAAGCAGCCTTCTTTCCCAACAAAGAGAAACAGGACAGGACCAACAGGAACCTCAAAGAACCTCATGTTGGGCAGGAGCTCATATAAATATGATGCCATCATCAATAGGATACCATTTCTATCAGTCTTGAAGCAATGTCATGTTACTTTAATTGTATCTCATATCCATTGTATTTGCTTAAGAGCACCTGGTGGAACCTTGCTGAAATTTATCACTGAGGCTCCTTCTGAATGACTGTCATGTTCACCTCCTCACAAAAACCTAACAGAAGCACTGTGGGGGCCACTGCACAGTGATCTCTCCTTATTTTCCCTCTTGTTTGAGGCAACCAGCTGGACTTCAGGTGGTCAGCTGGTTGGTCAGCTAATTAGTGACTTGTTTTCTTCCTTGTCCTTTTCTTGTTGCATTTGGTTTTGATGATGAACACTTTTTTACGGCTACTGTATATAGTCCATGGCAGAAACACTCTTCAAAACAATCAAGATACAGTGGGGGAAATGTGGCAAACTCCCATGGCATCTTCACTTCAGAAATGATTATGTTCCATCAAGTCATCCCAAAGGTGCCTTTTAAGGAGGCAACTGCACTCCTAGCTTCCACAAGCAATAGATTCTCTCCATGACTGTCCATTCTTAACCTGGTCATTTAGTGTCAAGAGCAAGCAATGAGTTTCTACTCATGGAAAATCCTTCCCCCAGGCAGAAAGCAAACAGCAAGTTGTCAGCTTTGTAAAAATGAATTAATTCTATTTCATCATAAGATCACAACATTTCACAAGCCTGAAAGTACATTATCCCCTCACCTTTACAGTCCAATAAACCAGGGAGGGTCCCTGCTGAGACATTTGTCACTCTCTCATTCCTGCTGGGAGCACAGCTGCCTCTTATCCAACCTTGTTGCAGCTCTCGCCTGTTTCTCAAGACCATTCCCTCATACCATTTCACAAGGCAGTCCTCAACTTACAAATGTTAGTGATTGTTTGAAGTTACCACGGCACTGAAAAAAAGAGAGACTTATGACCATTTTTCAATGCTAACCCTAACCCTAACCATTGCAGCACCCTCAGGGTCACATGTTCAGGATTCAGCTGACACATATTTATGACTGTTTCAGTGCCCTGCAGTCATGTTTTGCGACTGTCAGACAAGCAAAGTCAAGATTCACTTAACAATTGTTTTACTAACAACTGCAGTGATTCATTTAACAACTGTGGCAAGAAAGGTCATAAATTGGGGCAAAACTCACTTAACTAATATCTGACATAGCAACAAAAATGTTGGGCTCAGTTGCAGTCATTAGTCGAGAACTACCTGTGTATCATCCTTCTGTTTCCTCTGGAGCAGCATTGAGTCAATTATCTTCTTTAGTGAACCAGCCTGGTTACCAAGATCACTGTAAACTTGGAAATGCAAATGTTATGGGATAAGCAATAGTGCTGTGGTTCTCATCCTCATCCTCTCTTTCTTCTCAATGAGTAGGCTGGACTGTTTAGGAACAGAAAAAAGTGGATTTTCTTATCATACAAACCTGAATTTGATGCTTATAGCAAACATGAATGAAGGCTGATTTCCATCTCAAATTCTGCTCAGTGTTTTAATCAGGATGTTATATTAAAAAATAAAAATAAAATAAAATCTCCCGCCTCCCATAGACATGAATTAAATATACACAAATACTAAGTAAGAGTAGCCCCTACTGAGATTTGCCTTGAGGTAGAAGGGCTGCCCTTCTTGCCAAAGATTAGGTTTGCTTTTTGCTAGATTTGGCACTTCTCCACTTATGAATATATAAATTTGAATGCATAATGGTTATTGCATGTCAAGCTAGTGGGCATTTTGGCTGAAGTCTTTTCTGCGTTTCCCGATTTGTAGCTACATTAAATGTAAGATGTGAGATCTGAGACACTGTGGAAAGTCTAATGGCTCAAAAAGTCTGGAAACCGAACTAGAATTCCTCCCCTGCCAGCATAGTATTCTTTAGGAAATCAACTAAGAAATGTTTTCCTTGCTCCATTTCCATGTTTACTGGGATACACAGCATTGTTACACTTGATTGCATCAGAAAACATGGAAACGGTTCTACAAATTGATCTGACCACAAGATCTCAGAAGAATTTTACTCTTTTGTCTCCAAGGAGTTTCCTTGCATAAACAATCCGAAATGAATATAAGATTAGCATATATGTATTTCCATGAGTACAATTTTCACGATAGTATACGTGGATTTTTCCTTAAGTCAATTTATATTTTAAGCTTATTCCTATACTCTCAGAGCATCAGTACTCTTCCAGTCTGACGTAAAGATGTAGAAATGGGTTCTTCAGTCAATGTTTACGGGATAGTGAGGGTGGAAGGGAAGAGAGAAAATGAAGCATTATTATCTGCTTGTTCTCTTTTGAGTCAGTATGGATCCATATTCTCTATTCTAGCATAGGTATGATGAAAGATTATTTGAAAGATTATTAATTGTTTTGGACTAATGAGACCTAATTGTTTAAAGGATAGTTAATTTTGGCTGGTCCTTATGACAAGGCATAGTTTGCAAGAAACTAGCATCATTAAATCTGATTAAGAAATACCTCACTCTTTGTATCAGAAATTGTTCATATGGAGTCTGCCCTCCAAATATCGTTGAAGTCTAACACCAATATGGGATAGAATAAAGAGAGCTGCACTTCAGTAACTTCAGAAAGCAACCAGTTCAGAGGTGATATTCAGGCAAGTTCTGACCAGTTCTGGAGAACCGGTAGTGGAAATTTTGAGTAGTTTAAAATACCACCTCTGATTGGCCCTGTCCCCATCTATTCTCTGCCTCCCAAGTCCCAGCTGATCGGCTGGGTCTTCTTTGTTGCCCTGCACTAGGAGAATGGAGCTGGAAAGTAGGTTATTGGGGTGGGGAGAGAATGGAGATTTTACAGTATCCTTCCCCTGCCATTCTCACCAAGCCATTCCCACCAAGCCATGTTACACCCACCAAGCCACACCCACAGAGCCAGTAGTAAAAATGTTTGAATCCCACCACTGAACCAGTTGCCTATTTCTGCACTTTCAACCCACTATTTTACCTCATAACCAGTCAGTATTGCATTGGACCATTTGTGCTAATCCTAAATTAACTTATAGGTAGTCCTTGACTAAAAAGCAAAGGAGATAGATAGATAGATAGATAGATAGATAGATAGATAGATAGATAGATAGATAGATAGATAAATCCAAATTTGAAATAAAGAGGAATCTCCTAGCTATGAGATTTACTAAGCAATGGAACAGCCTGCCTCTTAGATGCTCCATCACTAAAGGTTCAAACAAAGTTGGAAAGCCATTCGTTTGGGTTGGATTTCTGAGGATGTCAGAAATGTCAACCTCCCTTATAACTTATTACTTCAGCAAATAAATTGTTTTTTTTTCTTAAACTCATTTATTGTTTACACAACATATGTTAATATTAATTAGCATTCTTTTAGCCAGAGCACCTAAATATATCCAGATCTGAAGCTAGCTACACAAACTGCTTGTGTTCATTCATGTGTGCTTTCCCTATTATTATTATTTTTAATTGAACATTGGAACCAATGCCATTTGAAACCATCAATGTTTCTTACAACCTTGGAATAAAACCTGTGCTCTTCCCCATCCTCCTTCTAATCATACATGGTTGAGGGGCCTATATTGGGCCTGTTCCAATAGATGAGCCACTCTGCTTGGCTGACAGATAAGACCACTCTGCTTGGCTGACAGATCTAGCCAAATAACTTCCAGATGGACTAAAGCAGAAAAGATATCAAGAGTTCAAGAGCCAGCCAACTTAGTAAAAGAGGTCCAAAGCCTGCAGAATACAAAAAAGGAGCAAAGACAGTATGTTGCATGATTGTATGAGACAATCCTAGGGAATGCAGTGAGGATCTTATCTGCTAGTTAAAGGAAATACAGAGAAAGAAGATGTTAGTTTCAGTCCTGGGGTCATCAGCCAGTTTTATAGTCCAGGCTTCAAGTTGCTGCCCCAAAACAGATGGATTGTTTTGATTCAGTTCAAACTGCAATTTACTTGGAAGTAACAGCAATTATTCTCAAGTAAACATTACTCAAGAAGCTTTTCCCTAAATCTCGCACTTCTATATTTTTCAGTCCCTACATTCTTGATTTCTTATTGCCATGGCTGTCATAGATTTTTAGGTGCTGAGAGTAATCTCAGTAGGGACTTGGGGCGACAGTAATTCCTTGTTTTCCCTATTGTTCCCTAACTCCTGTTTCCCATGCATTTCTACGTTCTTGACTGACCAGATTCAGAAATTAATTCCACAGGAAAGCTAAAGTCACTTTCATTGGGATTGGGCTACTTGGGCTGTATCTCCTTCTTATATGTCAGTGACTTAAGGAAGTATCTACCTGAGCTGCTTCCAAACATATATCATTGTTCAGAACCTTAAAAAATGTGGCAGCCCTTTTTGACTAGATAATGGGTCCTGCCTATGTCCATCAAATTCATCTTCCTTACTCTCTACAGCCTGTTCTTGCTCCCCATTGGACTTGGAAGATGCCTTGGGCATGGGGCACATGAGGGTAGCAGAGGGAAGCAGCAATAGCACTTAGACTTATATACTGCTTCCCAGACCTCTCTAAGTGGATTACAGAGTCAGCATATTACCCCTAACAATCTGAGTCTTCATTTTACCAACCTTGGGAGGATGGAAGGCTGAGCCAACCTTGAGCTGGTCAGTCACCAGAATTAGCCTGCAATACTGCATTCTAACCACAGTGCCACAATGGCTCTTAAGTACTACTAGGAAAGTTTCTTGTTTGACAATCCAAACAAGTTTGGTGAATTGCAATGCATCAATAATATAAGAAAATGTTGCCATTCAGGCTTGTGGGATAAAGCTGAAGACCTTCCTCAACATTCAACAATGAGTATGTTAAAACTATTAAATAGATTTTAGATAAATAACATAATTGAAAAGTTAATACATTTTTAAATAATAACATAGGACATGCAAGGTGGTTTCTGAAGACTCCTCATTTGAGAGTATGATGAGAATAACTATTTCTGATAAAAATTATTTAAAGAGGGAGTTGGCTAATTAATTTAGAAAATTAATATGCATGGTTGATACAATCTGAGACATCTAGTTCCTCGCAGTTGAAGGCTGAACTGTGCAAAGAATGATTTTTAAGATGGTGTTCAGTTTCCTTTATGTGCATTTTATAGCATTTATTTATTTAAAAATTCTGTGGTGCTCATTCTCCAGAAAATTGTGGATGATTGTAACAGAATCTGCACTGAACTCCAGCAAGACAGACTTCTGTAAGAAATGTGAGCTGATCTCTAATATTCATAGCTGAATGTTTTATTTATTTATTTTATTTAATTATTTGTCAAGCATGCATTTGATAATATATATAAGTATAAACATGATTATTAATACATGAAATAGATTCAAATAAAGGGGAACATTAAGACAGGGATGGTTGGTATGGTATGCTTATGCATGCCCCTTACAGCCCTCTTAGGAATGGGGTGAGGTCAACAGTAGGCAGTCTGAGGTTAAAGTGTTTGGGGTTAGTGGAAGAAACCACTAGAGTATTCTAGGCATTGACCACTCTGTTGCTGAAGTCGTATTTCCTGCAATTGAGTTTTGTGTGGTTTACCCTGAGTTTGTATCTATTGTGTGCTCATATATTGTTGAGGTTGAAACTGAAGTAATAATTGATGGGTAGGACATTGTAATGGATAATTTTATGTACTACGCTTAAGTCAGACCGAAGGTGGCATTGTTCTAAGTTATCTAAGCCTAAAATTTCAAGTCTGGAGGCCTAGGGTATTCTGTTGCAAGTAGAGGAGTGGAGGACTCTTCTCATGAAATATTTCTGGACTCTCTCAATTGTATTAATGTACGATATGTAGTGTGGATTCCAGACAGATGACCTGTCTGGAATTTTATTTTTACTTTTTTAAAACCTACATTTCCCCTATTGAGGTCTCCAAATAAACATTTTTGACCTTATCAGGCTCTTGCTATAGCTTTCCTTAAACCCCTTCTTGACTAAAATTAAATTCTTCACCCCAAA